>NW_019392813.1:1668059-2135618 GCF_000648675.2 Cimex lectularius
AACTCATTCTACAAGAAAACTGCAAAGAATTACCATATTTTAAAAAATGCTATCTGTCTTCAACTAATTTTTCGTTAAAGATAAATAATTTCTAGTCTTTTCTGTCGAAAGAGCTAACGGATTTTTGATGATGAACGGAGGTGATCAACAATTTTAAAAAAATACCAATGGAACTTTCTACACGTCCCATTGTTACAAATTGGTGTAATTTCAGGTTCACGGGTAGTTCTCAAGTACCAGATCGGTACATTTTGAAGACAATAATTGCTAGTTAGGGTGTACGTAACGTTCTGGTTTAAACTCTAATGTCCCGCATTTTGTAAAATGGTAGAATGAAAACCCACGAGTTGAAATTGTTCACGTTGTCGCACGTGAAATGTCCTTATTTGACAGGTGGTACATGAAAAACACTGATTATTTTTCTGGGTTTGTCTATTCACGTTTCATGTATGAGAGCAAAGTTAGCCAGCTAGAACAGACGGACCCAACAAATCGATATGCCAAACACGTTTCAACCCAGACCACAACCATTTAAAAAAATTCAAATAATGTCCATTTACACTTTTTTTTGGCCGACTACTACATTTTTTTGGTGCAATTCCTTGGCTCCGAATAGAGAGGGCCTAGGAACGCCACCGGATATGAGAATCGAACCTTGATTTAAACTTTTCAAAATAATTATATTTATCTGGAATTTGCCATTTTACTAGTGTCAAGCTATTGGTCAATTATTTGGCAGTAAGACGTCCGATGAGTAGAGAAAAAAACGCATGACTCCAGCTAAAGGCCAATGACGACCATTAGTTGTTAATGGGCTATGTTGCTGATAGAATTCCAATCCTTTACCTGATTGTCGTTTGTTTTACATAATTGTTCCTTCGCTTGTTGTTTGTTGTCAAAGGAATACGTTTTAACCCAAAAGCATTTCTGTACGTTTCAGGTGTTGATGTCCATCCAGCAGTCAAGGTCCAAAATTATTTTAGTTTTCAGGAAACTGTCCTACTAGTGTCAACCTCTTGGCAGTTTTACTTTTTGTTTCTCACCTCGGAAGAAAATAAAAGGATGACTCACGCAAAGGACCACTGCAACCATTATTCGTTGATAATAGATTATGTAGTTAATCGACTTCTAACCACTGGCCTGATTATCGTCGATTGCTATACAAGATCCATGTTTAGTTGCTTGTTATCAAGTGCCAACGAAATGGCCTCATGAGCATAAGCAGAGAGACACTGTGTCAACTGCTGATGTCCATCCATCAAATGAAAAACCCACGTATCTAGATTTTAAGATTTTCCAAATAATTTTATTTGTCGAACTAGTATCATGTTTCTTGGCAGTATGTCGTTGATTGTTTCTTTTCATTAGTCGTAAGAAAAAATTGATAATTCTAGTCATAAACCACCATACGGCCATCATTAGTTGATTATAGACTAGGTGGCTGATCGATTGCTAACCAGTTACCTTCTTGTCTTTGAGTATTTAACATTATCTATTTATCAAGTTTCCAAAAAAATTGTTCTTATCTAAGAACAAAAATATCTATTGAGTTTTCAGCTGTGGACATCCCTCTAGTTCATGCGAGACCGAGGTATTTAGCGTTTAACTTTTCAGATAAAGCACACTCAATTCGTGTTGTGGCAGTACGTCATCCAGCTTTCGTCCCCCTCCACGTCGGTAGAAAATGCTGGTTATACATAATCTATTTTATCGCATGATTGTATGATTGGGACCACAGTTAAGGGCGTTGAAATGGTGACTCATCGCTCTAAGGACACCGTCCTTATAAATGAGCTTTTTATTTAAACAAGGGTTGATCCTCTGTTGTTCTAAACCCGGGAAAATTTCTGATATGGACAAAACTCTACGGCTGATTCAGCTGTTGACTTTTCTAGCTCATGCCGCACCCACGCCTCGAGCTTTGTAACTATTTTGATTAATGATTAGTGTGCATGGGAAATTTCGATCTATTATTGTCAAGGTGGCTAAAATAATCTGGTGGTCTGTTGGTATTTTTTCCCCAAACCTACAATAATCGTTGAACAGTGCTGAACCTATGCCGCGTAGTGGGACTTCATAGGTCGTATCTCCTGAAGAAGACTTTCCAGTTCCTGCAAGTCCCCGTTTTTATAGCGGATTGTAAATATGTCAGAAATCGACAGTAATCTGTAAGATTCTTTTAAAAGTGTGGAAAAAATGATGATAGGAAGTGATATTCCCTGTAGGACACTTATTACTACTTAATTTTCATTACATACTACATAATACCATTTACAAAATTTTAATCAACATATGTCAGCATTGTGATGGTCCAAAATGGAACTTATTATTGAAAGTTGGATTTAAGAAAGTAAATTTTAAAAAGCAATAATGAAGGTTGGATTAGATTTAAAAATTTTAATTAGAACATCCTTATTACATTTTACATGTTGGGTAATTTTCAATAACAGCATTACTAGTTAGTTTTTGTTTATTTTACTTAGACTAAGAGTAGGTATGGAGAATGATCACTCGCAATTCAATTGAACACCGCAGCTGAAGGGAGATGAAAATTAATATACGCCGATGCCAGTGTTTGTATAATTTCACGGAATTAATTTGCAAAACACGTTCGGATTTCCTGCTTCAAAACGGCGAATGTATTTGTTATGGGATCAATGATTGAAAGTGATTGCATGTTTAACAGTTCGCCATGAACAGCCAAGAAATGAGATTGAATTTCGACAGCCTGATTTAATTGTTAAAATAACTGCTCCATATTTCACCGCCGGCTGAGATCCAATGCCCGGCGTGTATGGGCGGATTTTATCTCGAAACGGATTAACAGCCGGCGTAAACGTTCTATTTTATGACACTTTTTTTTGTAATATCCTTCCGATTGGGAAACTTAACTGCCATCATGGCATGTATTGTTATTATTATTGCGAATAATAATAACAATAACAAGAAACTTGATCAATTACACAAGCACATTTCATATTGATATGAAATCCAGACACTTCTATGGATTTATCACATTGGGTATGCATTGTTATTAAAATATTATAACCGACTTTAACTATATTAACTTCTTTATTCCATCATTTAATTCGGAAACGATTAACTTTAGCAAAGATGGTCTTATACAACCCCAAGTTAATTTTGGTCAGGAATCGCGTGGTGGTAACAGATTTAACATAACTTTTCATCTAGCTGAGAAATGACACTATTACGGCCAATGCCGTGGAAAGAAAGAAAAAAAATGGTAATAAAAAGTTAATAAAATAAATTTAATAAAAAATTCTAAATTAAAATAAATGGCGGGAGAGATTTATAAGGGACTTACCAACTTTCTTCAGATGATGGCTGCACGAAGCGTAGGGAACTCGAGCCCGATTCCCCTGACCTCGCCGCAGAATATCAGATGATTTCAGGTGGAAGATAACGATGTAGAAGCACAGAGGGTTTTCGGAGAGTCGCGAGATTTTAGATCTTTTAATTAATAAAGGAGAGAAAATGCGAGATTAAAGAGAGGCGTAAGGACATTTTCTATTATAGGAGTAGTGCAGGACTGGGACTGTAAGGAGCGTGGGAGTTGGATTAGAGATTACACTAATCCAAAACAAAGCATATTTCTAAAATAAGATGGCTGGCGCTGACAGACACTAACTTTGTTATTTTAAATAAGAATCCTAAATGTTTATTGTACAATTCGATTTTAGAGCTTGTTTTATACCCCTTTTATTGAAAGGAAAATTTTAATCGTATCTATCATTTCTGAGTTATGCTGGACGAAGACGCGGAAGAGGGGGTATGCTTTTTATAACTAGATGGCCCACCCACTTTATTTAGAAAAATTTGCCAGCTGGATGAGAAAGTTATGATAAATCTGTCACGGCCACGCGATTGTTAGCCAACTTAGCTTGGGGTTTGTGTAAGACCATTTTTTGCTCAATTTAATCGTTTCCTAATTAAATCGGAGGACTGCAGTAGGTGATACACCCTATATAAACCAACGAGGACGTCTTTATTTCGATGTAGAAAAAATACAGAGCAATAGAGAAAATTACAAAAATAAAAGAAGAAAAATTAGAAACAAAATAAACGAGAACGAGGTAGGGATAGATAGATAGATAAATAGATAGATAGAGAGAGAGAAAGAGAGTGTGTGTGTTAGATAGAGTGAATGGGAGGATTAAATTTTTGTTTTATAATTTTTTTAAATTGTTGTTTCAATTAAGCATATGACTGAAAATATGTTGATTCAGAGATGATTAACTTTATTTAATACATTATCTGCTGTAAAATATTTTTTGATTTGAAGGATTTCGGAGGTTGGACCAGACGATTTGTGGTTTTCTTTTGTCATAATTAAAATTATTAACTATTTCCCAGCAATTTTCCTGTCAACTGGATGATTCATTTTTTTTCGTATAGAAAAAAATAGCACATCGATCTCCTATAGCGGACAGTTCTCCTGCCCGGAGGGGATCTCTCATCGGAGAATAGTTATACCCGAATCTGCATAATATAATTATCAACTTGCTAGAGGCCATTTGCGAATCCCTTAACGAGCCAGTTATAAAATTTATTATTGCGGCCCTTTGTTTAATGTATGTATATGAACTTGTGAGACAATGCCTGTGGAATATTTAGGCGGTTGACCTTAGCGTATTAACCCAGTTATGCTGTCGGTATTCCTTCTTCAGGCCATTAAGCATAAAATAAGACTGTTTACATAGGAATTTTATTCCATCCCTTGGTACCGAAATGTATTTTCTGGTTTTGTAGATTTTCATTGTGTTGGTATGGAAAATCTTGAATTTCTACAAACTTAAACGGCAGTACTCGTAGAAAAAAAATTATATATCAATTTCATGAAGCGGAAAATTTACTTAAAATCTGACAATATAAAACGTATTATAGTTGTTATAGTATTTTTTATGTGGCGAAGAATCAACTTCATAAAATGAACCATCGTTTATGATAATCAATCGACGTCATCAAAATCTATGAGAAAGATTGTGGCAGAGCGAATAGACAAATTACCTTTTGATTGTAATATCTCTTAGCAAGAGCCCCCATCACAATCAGTTCCTAAATCTAAACCCATTTACATTCTCACTAACTCTTAGATACGTTCACTCAGTTAGGGTGTAGGAATTTTCGATATTTCTTCATCTTTCATATGTTATATAATTAACGTATTTGAAGGTCGATGGGTACTCAATATTCCGAAATCAGCTCAGGGTACACATTTGCGCCTATAAATACATTCACTCTCGACATACGCTAAGGACGCAAAGGTTTTGTTATTATATTCAATAAAATAACCTTGTTTCCTCCAAAAATCGAAACAGGGGATCCAGATTTGGCTGTTGTGCTCAGAGAAAATTCTCGTATCGGGTGGCATTTGTTCACGCTCTATATATTGAACTAAGGAACCCTTGCACACATCGACCATCCTTTGCATGCATGCAATAAGAGCTTTGGCTAAAAAAAAAAGTGCCCGTGTATCAAGCTCGCAGACTTATCCTTAACCGGATTACTCTACTTCCACGAGTGAGGTCCTCACTATCGACAGTGCTCTTGATACGCTTTTCTGCCAATCCGGACTTCCGACGTTGCCATTTTTTAAATCATGTATTTATGACTTTTTTAGCATCAGGAGACAGGACTGCCGTGGTCAAGTCTGGAAATTGGGGGTGCCGGTCTTAGCTGCCTCGTCTGCCTTTTCGTTACCCTCCAAACATATCTGTCCTGATAGATAACCACTGTTTTATCGAGATGCTCCAGTTCATGGTATTTTTCCAACAAGAGCTCAGTAAGAGGGTCGACTGACAACCGGTCACAGGACAGCAGTTACCGCGCAGATTAGGTAGGCAGAGCTACAATAGTCTGGAATAACCTCAAGCGCGTGCTAAATCACATTCCGCCGTGTAAACGGTACATCGCGGGGTAGCGACCATGAAAATTAGGATTTTTTAGGTACTCTAGTAATTTATCATTTTGTCACGGACATAGTTCCGGAGGAGACAACTCTCTTTACTTTTGACACGGCTGGACCGACCTCGGCAGAGTAGGATACTGAGCGGGGACTGAGCGATAACCGTGAGTACTCAAACGGGTCCCATTTTTCTGGCTAGGCTTGTCCAATGTTTATTGGTTATATAAATTGTTATCTATAATCAAATAAAAAGTATTATTAAGGGAAAATCGCTGGCGTGTATTTATTCTCCTTCAAGGTGGGAACCCTGACAATTTATAAAGTAGAATATTAAATATTTTTATTCTATCGATCTACATTTTTCATAAAAGCAATATTGAGGATATAAAACAAAATAAAACAGGATAAAGTAAAGTTATATTGGTGAATTCAAACAATAAGACGAACTGAGCCTATTGTTTAGTACAAAGTTTCAGAATAATTCAGACTGCGATCAAAGTGTTAAATAATAATATTTGCGAAGTAATGGGAAAGGCAGTCTAATTATTTAGGTATATGACTACATGTAATCCGTATTTGATGAATATTTACAAGGAACGATGAATATTGTGGTCTGATATTGCTTGGGGAGCTTGTTGTAATAACCGAGTTAGATCCTGCACGGGGGAATAATTAAAGTTAAGTTTCGACTTTAACGTAATTATAATTTCAATTAAACTATGTTTTGTGTCAACAATGGGAAAGAAAAACAGACGCTTTAGTCGTAGCAATTCTCAGCCGATCCAGATCCGAATGCCGGGGAAGAGATGAATTCGAAATTGGTCAGTGTAATTTATAACGTATTAACAGAGTCCAATTATTTTGGCGTTTCAACGTTTCCACCGCGCGCGGTCTGTTTTCGAAACAGTGTTGCAACCGAAACGTCAAATTGCATTATGATTCGTCGAGGCGGAGTGCATCATTCCTATTTTATCCCTTCGTTAAAGCCTCAATCAGCATCCGACAGCCCCCTGTACGCTGCAACGTCCTATCGCATCAACCTTTGACAAGGCTGTTTTTCATTGTTTAATAACTTTTCCAGCAACACAGCAACACTTACATTTGCGCTGGCAGGTCGCACAGTGGCAATTAAGATTACATTTTATTAAATTCTTTCTGTTTTCTGCTGGTGTAAACACATCGCCTGTCGCGCTGGTGGAAATCTAGCTCAATTCAACGGGCTTTGAATTCAAAGGGGATCATCTAACCTTGCAATTCTCAGTTCGGAGCAAGCAGCCGATCTTCCGAACCAGACAGTACGGACTAAAGAAATGCGAAGACAAACGAGAGTCACTTCATCTAAGCATCAAGAGAAGAGGTCTCACTATTTGAAGTCATGTACCTTGTCAGCAAGGTCCAGGTCGCAGATACAACCAAGTCAGCAAGCACCCCCGATATCTCGCCATCCAAGGACACTCTAGTGTACTGGACACTGGCCTTAACCGGAGATCGAGAGCGAACAACTCAGGGTCAGTCGAGGCGGATTCAGATATTGAGATGGTGTCAGTGAGTTTTGGGACAGCACCTGGGCCTGCACGAGATCACTCGGGGTGTGTTGGAGTGAGTCCGAGAGTTCGTCAGTACAGTTTTGGATTCAGAGTATTCAGTTCAAGTTCAACAATGATTTCCGCCACCTGAGTTCAGAGGTTAAATCCTTCCGGGGAGTTAGTCGTCAAAAGACGACGATATACCTTCATTTTTGTCTGTCCTTAGTAACCCTTCGAGACAGTATATACAGTAGTGATAGTATATACAGTATATTTACAATTAACGAATAAGCATTCACCCCCCCTCCCCTTATTCTGGTCTCTAAATATATTTATGTATATTTTATTAATAAAGTTTTAAAATAGTTTCACGGTTGCTGGTTTCATGATATCGCCTATGTGTAATGGCCAGCTGATGCCCACTTGAATATTGATGTCTTGAATCAGTAAACCCCTAAACCCCTATATATTTGGTGGTTCCAGCTAAGCCATAAGATGGAGATTTTGTAATTGTTTCCGATGCCCGCTTAGCACCTGTGTCAGCTGTTAGCTATAATTTTGAAGTCGGATCGAGCCTTGATAGGATATAAGGGAAAAATGCCTTTATGCATCTATGTTTTCCGTCTCGTCCCAAAGGGCTTTCCATGGTTGTACGGCCCTTAATTTGCACATTCTACGAACATGTGTCCTCGGGATTGCAGCAAAAGTTACTTCCAGGTTTCCGTTTTTTGCCGCTATTTTGGCTTGTCGGTCCGCCTCTTCATTACAACCTGTATGAGTCCTCAACCAGCCCATGTTTTCAAGATAGTTGACTTCCTCTCTTATTTTCTAAACCAATGGGGTGGCATTTTTATTGCCGCATATCGATAGTAGAGCAACTCGGCTGTCGGTGTTCACTGCTATCTTTCTGTTGGGAACGACGGCCTGAGTCCGCATGTACTGTAGCCCCACGTGTATAGCCAGACGTTTCAATGTCTACGACCCAGCCCGACAACGTTCCTCCATACGCTTATAAATAAACAAAATAAAATAAATACATGTAAGCCTGGAGCACCATCCCTTAAACTGGTTAATTTATTCAATTAAACCGTTTTCTTATATAAAACCTTAGCAGTGATTAAGAGGAAGATAACCCCATGCCCAGGAGAAAAATGAGCTGTGCCGCAATATTGCCGCTTTATATAGCGGGAACAACTAGATTTTACATCCACGTCTTGTACTGTTTCGTTTATCTTACTCTCGCAAAACCCAGGATCGATTTTACCCGCGTCGACAACTTTTTCCTAGGATATTAATTAGGCCGATACGAGGTCACGGCAGGTCGTGTAGGTGGGCAACACCCCCTTACATATACAACAGGACGATAAATAACTCAGATTTTCCCAAGCCGTTATAATACGCTATTAAATTAGCATAGGCTCATATTGAGTCGTGTCCGATTCTGTCAGGGTAATAGAGAGCTTTGCGATCATAAATCGGCGACGGAGCGTGTAGTTAACAGATCCGAGACTGAATAAATCCACACTGCCGGACCGTACGTTTACTTCGTGATAAAAATCCGGTTTAATTGATCCTGATCGGGAGGATTATCATCCCATCCTTCATCTTAGGCGGTTTTTCTCCATTTTTCAAAACCTAATTCGCCGTCTTCCGGCTTTGTAATTTTAACGGGGAATTCCTCGGCGTTCTTTCTCGACCATTGTGGCGGGTGGTTACAGCAGGAATTTGCAAAAAATATATCCCTTTTCGAAATCATTATGAACAAATCTCCCACACTCGAATTACAGATTGAACATCCAAATCTAATAAATTTCTTTAGAAAAAATTGATAATTTTATTGTTTAAACACAAAATTTATTACAAATATACAAAAACGATAAAATTGTTATACTAATTGCGTTTGAGCTAGGTTAAAAAAAAAAAGAAAGTAAAAACACCGGCCCTTGTTGTGATTTATTCAGTACAGACACGCGATTTATTACAAAGTATGTGCAATTAAGGCGATTTATCGTTGTCTATTAATTATTTGCACACAGTTATTTTCATTTGCTAAACGACTATTTGCAACGAGTAAAACACAGCTGCACAATTTAACGGCTAGAAATACATCAAATTCCATCAGCGATAATATTTCCATTATGCGCAGCTAAACGTATAAATTTACAAAGGACTATGAAGCATGTTTGGATGTATCAAAACATCGGTCCTGTAATGAATATCGCAACAAGATATATAATAATTAAATAATGATCACTTGTGTAAATAACTAATTGTTCGAAAACAATTCATGAGTACATACGTGTGTCCCCTTGTCGCCCTAAAAGCAAAGTATGTTTATTTCAACTAACTTCAACAAATGAAAATTCAATACCATTGTTATGTAGTTTATTTATGATCTCTCTGAAACTACAGATTTCGTAATTTGCTAGTATAACGTATCAATTAATAGCCTTTTCTGAGTGACTATTTAATCATATTCGCTGTACGTTCGCCTTACAAAGAACTTGCCTTGCTTTGGAAACTCAACAAATTTAACATTAAATTACACACACACACACACAAGCAAACAAACGCAGGGAGATAGAGTGAGTGAGAGTGAAAGAAAGAGAGAGATGGAGTGAGAAAGAAGAAGTGGGAGAGAGTGGAAGTGAAAGAAAGTGATAGAGAGAGAGACAGGGTGTGAAAGATAAAGAGATTGAGAGAGAGAGAGAGAGCGAGAGAGCGAGAGAGAGGGAAAGAAAGAGAGAGATGGAGTGAGAGAGTGAGAGAGAAGAAGTGGGAGAGAGTGGAAGTGAAAGAAAGTGATAGAGAGAGAGCGAGTGAGGGAGAGGTAGGAAGAGAAAAGAGAGAGAGGGAGAGTGAAATCGGAGAAAACAGAGGAGGAGAGAGAGAAATAAAAATAGAAAGAGGGGGAACGAGTGTGAGAGAGAAAACAGGGAGAGGAGAAAGAGAGTGAGAGAGTACAATAACAACTATCAGAAGCCTAACTAAACCAATTCTACATGTCTGCGGGGTACTCTACATTCCACCCAATCACAAGCAGTTCACACAAGTAAATACATTCTTAATAACCTTTCAAATTGTATGCGCTGTTAAAAAATGGGGAGGCGTATTCGATAGTACACTGATGTCGTCGGGCTATCGTACTACTCATACTACATTATAAACCTAACCAGTTTGATAGGTGAGTGAAGTACTTCATTATGTCCGTATGCCTTCACGCAAATAAATGCATTCGTTATAGTAAAAGAGATAAAAGCCAGGCGTGAGACTGTTGTGCTTTAATTCTAATCGTTGGACAGGTATCGTCCGCTTATGTTTCCCGTAGGCATAGCAAGGTTGCTCGTTGTGTTCCAGTTAATTGAAGGGTCATTCCTCGGCTCTGTATAGAGAAATACTCCGATATGAGAATCATGCTTGAATTGCATCGGTTATTTGGGCTGTTTCGATTCTTAGAGAAAACTGATTTTAGTGAATATAGTACGGATAAATATCTAGTTTTGTGTTCCCCTATGTGTTTATTGAGAGTGAATGTATTTATTAGAGTAAAATTGTGAGAATAACGATTACACCACTATCCTACTTAAATGAATGGTATTTAAATAAGAAACAATATTTTTTTAAATGTGCGATTGTGAATACGGCAAGGTTTAGAAGGTGGTAGAACAGACCTTCCGAATTTAGAAAAAGGTTAATACAATGTCTGTCATTTGGCGAACGGTTGTTCAATAATTTGTTGAAGTAGTGAGGAGCTGGAATGAAGGATTTTAGAAAAACACCTTCAGTTTTTTGTATGTTGTTTCGACAAGAAACAACGGGTCATCTTCAGGGCAACAAGTGTGGTGCTATTCGTGTGTTCATAGCAATTTCGTACGAAACAAACATGACACCACAAGAAAATACTTCATTTCTGACCGCTCCGTACTACCTCAACAAGTTAATGCAATGTGTATCAGCCAAATGAGAGATATTTTAATCCTTGGCTCTATATAGCAGTAGGGAATGCCTGCCGATATGAGAATTGTGCTTTTTGGGCTTCCTATTCTCATTCTTGGAAGAAAATAAAACAGGGGTATTTCTGTATATATATTTTTTGCAGTAAACCATATCATTGTATAAATTACACGTTTGGTGATAATTCCGTGTTTAGTGTTTCGTGAAAATGTATTTATAAGCGTGAATGTGCTTAGTTCAAGAGCGGCGATAGCAGTATATCAAGTGCACTATCGACCCTCAATTAGACAATTATATTTGCATTTTTTACATATGTATAGGTAATGGAGGTATATAGAATAATCTTCTAAGTAAATGGTATATAAATAAGACATAATATATTTAAGAAATAGTAAGAGAGTGTTTATATTAAAAGTGCATACCTTATAATATAGGGTGTTTCAAAATCATATTTAAAAATATGTAAACTTGGGGATTGTACTAGCACATACATAGTTTTAAATAAAAACAAGTTTTCGAATTAATACAAAAAAAATAAAATCTCCAGTGTAAGTTTTCATCCGATTGGACAATTGGGCTTTTGGAAGTTTACAGGCTTTATATAAACGACTCGTAAATATTTCACGCCTACTTCCATTATTTCAACGGCAGAAAAGGAAAAAGCCTGGGACGTTCTCTTTATTCAATTTACAAAAGTGTATGAAGACAGTTTTTGACAAAGAGAATTTGAAACCCACATCATCAGACATGTGACAAAGCGCCGATATCATTTTGACATTCTTATATTTCGAAGATTTTTTTTCACACCACGGCATTGGAAAAATAAGTAGCAATCGAACGGTAGATTTATACCGTTGTTGTTATACACTGCTCTGCTTTGTCGGTATTTTAATCGGTGGTTTTTTCCCCAATTCGTAAGGATGTCTATTTCTTTCTTATGTCTGATTATTTACCATATACCAATTTTTAAAGTCCATAATGGAAAAAAATGTGCTTTTTCCCCACAAAACTGAGAGCTTTCCTCGGTGATTCTTCTCCGATGATTCTTTCTCTGCTTTGCTCATTTTTCTTCCCCTAGTATCGAGGCCTGTACTTTCCCTCAAAATTGCTTACTAAGAGAGAGTAATTCTTTTGTTTGCTCTATACTTGATGGTTCAGCCAAGTGCTTCAGGGTTTCTTGCTTAAGCCATTTTGCCAGCTTCAACTTTAGCACACTCTACGGTGCGGCCAGTTATGGTTCCCATAGGTGAGAGGAACGGCCTTTTTTCGTCAGTTGGTCAGCCTGTTCTCTTTTCCTACAGTACCTTTATGTCTCGAAACCCATCTCAAGATAACCTTGTTCTCCTAGGGCCATTATGTAAATTAAACATTATCAGACTAGTTTGGAGGTAAATGGTACATGTAGTGGCCGTCGGAAAGTAGATCCGTGCACTTTGTGGGACTGCATGAACGTCTTTTAAGATCGTTACTAGGTGGGAGATATGACAGTGGGAGTAGCTGCCATCCTAGAGCTCAAATATGATCAGAAGTAAATCTGACGTTTATTCTCCAGTTTTTGGTACATAACCTCTGACCAATGCTTGGTAGTGCTTTGGCCTTGTTAGCCTGTATGACTTCTCCGCTGTAGTTTTTGATCAAGGGTTATAGCACATAGTTTCTTAAGAGTAAATCATCTTCTTTTAGCGTGGGTACTTTTAGGCTTAGCTTTCTTCATTTTATGAAGGGTATGTTACAGGTTGTATTTTTTTACAATTTTCAAGCTGATTTACAACTAATTTTACAGTCATCAATTTTTCCCTTTATATTTGTTACTAGGCCTAAGGTATGGTATCATAAGCTGTTGAGCTCTGTGAATCTACTACCAGCAACCATAAAAGTGCCTATAGTATCTTTTTTCATACAAATCCTAGCGTAGGTGGTATTTGTATTGTCCGATGGCTTTGACATTTAATTTTACAGATAAATTTAAGGAGAAAGATTGTCCCGTTTTAAAACATGATTTGACTTTCCTTTGAGAAAATTTCCAGAGATTCTTGAGAATCTATATGAAGCCAAATAATTCCGGGATCGCCTAGCAATTCACATGCTTAATTTTCTTTGGCCCATTTAACTGATAATATTACAAATTCATAATTTACCAATCCATGCTATCATTTATGACTCCTTTAGAGTTACACCTGACTAGTTATAAACAAAGTAAATTTTTGGACGAGGTGGTGTAATGAAAATGTATTACAATTCCTTAAGCGACCCTGCACGTGTTTTTATTCTACATTTCTGTAAGATTTTTATGAGGAAGTTTCTCATTTGATCCCAACACGGCTTTTTCACCGATTAAACTGTATAATTCTATACTTTTTCGTCTGGTCAGTCTATGTAAAGTCAATAGAATTAGAATTAGAACTGCTTGTTAACAATTGGAATTTTCTACTTCAGTTCATTAGATTTATTAATAATTTTTTCCGGTTATGGCAATTATAGTCTATAGATATTAATGTAGTCGTATTGCGGATGTGATTGTTCATTTTCCGGTTTTTGCTTTATACATGTGGCAATTAAATTTCACTTTGTTTATGTTCTATATATTACATATTTTTATAGCGTTGATTGATGAAAAATAATAAGAACTCTGTTTCAAATAAAGTATATTATTTCGAGAATCAGTGGGCAGTAATTTTTTAATTAAAAAAATCATTGGACCCCCTTCTAATGAACCGTAACGGTAGAATCTTAAACTTTATCAGCCGATTATTCAAAATATAATTTTTTCTTTATTTAATTAAAATGACTTGCAAAATTTCTCTGCTACTAACTCTAACTTTATTAGAATTAGTTTTAAGAAAGTTTTTTTAAAGAGTGCTCTTTTTCGATCATTTTGGTCTTTCAAACGTTTAGGCTTCTCGTCTTCTTCAAAGCCATCAATGAAGACTAAACCAGCGAGAATTAAGTTGATTAAAATATCTACAATAGAAGATTTCACAATCTTTTTTCGCTTATCAAACAATTAAGCCAAAAATATTTATTTATTTTTATTTAAATTGGTGTCAAATCCCAAATTTATTTATTTTTTTCAATTTGTTTAAATAGATCTTTTTACCTGCATGTATGTGATATGTGTTATTTATTGGAACGAATGTATTTATATGCGTAAATGGAGGGGCTCACCTTCAACTACCCCCAGGAATATCGATTAATGGTGTGTGGTGTGAGTGTATAATTTATAAGCGTGAATTGCATTGTTTATTCCCAATTGCCTTGAGGAATATCGAGTAGTCTTTGTGGTTTTATCTTATTTCTGTGTTTCAATGTTTGTGTTATTTTACCCACAATTGACAAGACACTGAGATAACGAGAGGCTAGCAATAGGATAAAGAAAACAGATGTTTACCGTTATATCATAAAACATCATAATGTAGCTGGAGCAACAGTAAAAGAAATTAGTAGGTTTAAAACGCTAGGAAGGTAAAAAAAAGAAATGCAAAGCTAGGGAATAGAGGGATGACGTTGACCAATATAGAACCCGTCCTAATATTGAAAAAATTGTTATCATTCAATTCATTAGATTTCGTGGTCTGATTGGCAAAATAACATTTTTCAATTAATTAATCTTTATGGAAGGTCATAGGACCTGAGGTCGTGGGTTCGAATCCCGCTCGTGACACTGACTTTTCTTTATCTCAACCAGTATCTTACATAAAGATTAATTGGTTGAAATTGTTATTATTATTTTCATTTTTTTGCCAGAGTATGAGATAAAAGAACGAAACTTTCGCCGTTTGAGCACACGTTTTCCAACCCATTTACTTTGGTCGTTTTGGATCATTTTGGTTTTTAGGCGTGTTTCGCGAGTAAAAGTGACGACATCACGGGAAACACACATACTGATGAGGGCGAAATGTAAACAATCAACGTATTTCTTTCGCGATTTTTAAATTTTTAGTTTAATTAAGATATTTTTTTCCTTTGGAAGTTATTTGTATATCTTAAAATTTAAAAAATCCTCTTTTTATTATACAATCAATATTTATTAATAACTCATTTTAGCCTTTTATTATCCTTCCAAGCAGTAAAACGAGATAAATGAAATTAATTAGATTTTCTTAAATTTCTTTTTATTAAAAAAGAAAATATATTTTATATTATGGGAGTTTAATCTCAATATTGCCCTTTTATTAAAATATTTGTTTTTCCCCATTTATTATTTTCGACTAATTTAAAAAAAAAATGAAAGATAACATAAGATATTTTAATTTATACATATATTGCTAGTTTAATATAATTTTTTTCGCCGCCTTTTCATTATTTTTAATGGATTTTTTAAGGAGGATATTTTACACAAGTTTAACCCTCTCGGTGTTTTTGAAAAAAAAGCATATATGTAAATAGGGCGGGTTCGAATACATGGGAGCTGGATTCGAACCCGGGACCTGAATCAGATCCAAAGACCATGAGTCAGTGGTAGTCAGAGAAAAAAAATGGCTAAACATCATGAACTGTTTCATCACTCTCTAAACAATTAAAATAAAAGTATTAAAACAAGTTGTAATTTACGTTATGATTTACCTGACGACATCAAAAACGCAATCGCGGATTTAACTAAAGTTTTTAATTCCATGAAAATTTATTTCTTGAAAAAGGAAATCAAAGTAAGACAACAGAAATCCCAAAGACCTACAGCCAAGTAGCTGTTGCCACTCCCCAGGTAAACGCTCGACCTATTTTTAAAGCTGTTATAAAACCGAAGATTTCAATGAAGCCCGAGGATACCAAAAGAATATTAAAGGAAAAATTAGATCCTGTAAAATTGAAGTTGGGATCATCAACTCAATAGGCTTATCATTCGCCATTTGATAACAACCTTATCTAGCTCGCCTCAATCAAAAATGATCAATTATAGAATCAAATGCATGTAAATTTTGGGTCTTACATTACTTACATTACTATTATGTATTTATTAACATTATGATCTAATTACAATTAATTAAGGTTTTTAGTTGAGATGAAAAAAGTTAATGGCACGAGCGGGATTCGAACCCACGATCTAGATACGCCGCTGCTCTACCACTTGAGCTATCGTGACCTCGATCCACTCGGACATCAACTTCCTATCTCAACCTCACCTTATGAGTTTTCCCTCCTTTTTGCCCTTTTTTCAAATGTCGTGTAATCTTTGACATTTGAAAAATGGCAAAAAAGGAGGGAAAACTCATAAGGTAGGGTTGAGATAGGAATTTGATGTCCGAATGGATCGAGGTCACTGATTATCAGATTAGGAGTCAGAGTAGAACTTGGCACTAGAAGGCAGAACTTGAAACAATATCAGATAGATAGAGAGTCTGAGTCAGTCTCAGTTGGCATGGAATCAGATGCAAGGACCTAGGGTCAGAGTTAGAATAAGGGTTTGATTTTGAGTGCAATTCTAAGTGAAGTCCGATACAATGAGAATCAGAGTTTTGAAGTTTCAGAGTACACCAATTCAGTTCCGCGTTCAGTCTGCTCAGTTCATGCTCAGCATTGAGCTCAGTATAGGAGTCATCATTCATCACCTAATTAGGAATAGATTGGCTAATTTAGAACTAATTTTAAATACTTGAATGTGAGAGCCATGTATTTTGTTCTCTGAAAGAGGTTTGCTTGCTAAAAAGTTTAGGAAGCCCTGATCTAAGTGGTACAAAGACGATACATTTTATAAACATTTCCTCATTTTAAAATAATATCTAATATTATTCGAGTTTTAATTTAAAAGTTTCTTATACAATTATTAATGGAGAGAGAATGGCTTGAAAAGTTTTTCAATTATAATTTCCCAGATCCAATTAGTTAATTAAGAAGAACATAAAGTGAAAAAAAAGCAGCAGGAATAATAATAAAATATAATGGCCGTTATGAATATTATCTCTCTACTTTAGCGTGCACTTACAACACTAATGGATTAAAATAATCAATTTTAATATTCCGAGCGAATATAGAAGGTGGTTTTATTAAAATAACGCAAATTACTGAAAGACACACGCACTAGGGGCACAAAGAGACGACCATGTTCATTATTCGGTAATTTTGTAAGTAGGATTCATCTTGTTACGGGACGGTAATATGTTACGGCGGTTATTTATAAAATATTCCCCGGTTTTGTTAAGCGATTTATGAATTGAAACATTAAACATTTTCCCGTCCGGGGAAACAGTTTTACTAACAGAGATTCAATTTAATTGAAATACAATAATAATGGAAAGATGTTTGTGTTTGGTTGGTGAGATTTGAAATTTTATACCAGTTAAATCTAAAAATATTTTTATTTCACGTCCGGAAATACATTTAACTCGCCATTATTTCTGCTCAAAATTGAACAAATATGAAAATGTAACGTTACAAATAGTAATACAATTCTCACAAACATTTTACCCAAAATTCTCATAGAGCTAGGCAATCACGGTCATTCTTTAAGAGAGATAAGGAATAAGAGGGAGAGAGAAATATAGATAGACAGATACACAGAGATGAGAGAGAGTGAGAGACAAGAAAGAACAACTATCATAAGCCCAACTAAACTATATGAAAAATCTGCGGGTCACTGTATACTCCGCCCATACACAAGTAACTCACGCAAATAAATACATTCTTACAAGTTAAACCTTCCCAAGCCACACCCTTGCCTTCACCGACGGATCACACAGCGAAAATGGAACAGGCGCGGCATTCATGATCAACAAAAAAAGGTATATGTTCTCCCTGCCAAATGTCTGCAATAATTATAGTGCCGAACTAACGGCGATCGGTAAATGCCTTAACATAGTATCGCCCATACGCAACTCACTATCGGCACATAGCAATGGAAAACAGATTCACTATGCAACCGCTGGTCCAGGAGATATTGCTTTCTCTGGAACGATTGAGACTCTCTGGCATATAAGTAATTTTCGTGTGGATCCCAGGACACTGTGGTATAATGGGCAACGAACAGGCGGATATTGCTGCAAAACGGGCCACCAATGATGGTATCCCACTTAAGTACACTCCTCACACAGATTTTATCTCCTACTTGAAAGAAAATATATGGATGGCAGAAGTGGCAGGAGGAATGGAGAGCAGTGAAGGACAACAAGCTAAGGGATATTAAACCAAATGTTGGCCCTTCGGGCTCCTCACTGCGCGACTCGCGACTCGAAGAGACTGTGTTGACGAGACTTAGAATCGGGCATAGTAGACTTACCCACGGGTACCTTATGTGCAAAGAACCGGCGCCGGTATGCGATTGCGGCAGGGAATTGATTACAGTAAAACATCTCTTGACCAATTGCCTTAATTTTGAGCAACAAATAATATCTCATAATCTTCCAAGCCAATTAACGGAGATTCTTGGTGATGACCCCCCTGTGATCAATAGACTCTTAGACTTTCTGAGATCAACGCGTTTGATACAGAAAATATAAATAGAAGATGTACATTAGATATGCATATAGATGTATGGGTATATGGGTATATAACACCTTACTTCTACCTTACTCTCATTCTACAGTTAAAATTTAACTAGTTTGGCAGGTGAGGTTATTCTCACGCTTATCCATTCAACCAAAAAAATACTTCGTGGTAAAAAGGGGTAGAAAAGCCACGTGTGAGAGGTTATATAGGACCAAATCGATTTATTAGGACCAACGAGATTATATTTATAATCACTGCTTTAATACTTTCGATATCGCGTATGTGTCCGGCAGACTGAGAAAAGTCGCTCATTCCTTGGCTCTATATAGAGAGCATGTAGAAATGTTACCCCATTTTGCAATTGTGCTTGAGCAAAGCAGCCAGTATTGGTCTGTTCTGATTTCTTGAGAGCCCTACTTACTCTTAACGGAGAACTGCAGTGATGACCTCCGAACGATCGACTCTCACTCGACGAGTTGCGAATCTTGGTTGTCAGACTTCGGTGGGCATGAACCAGGGGCCTTCGTCACAAGAATGTATGCACCTGGGATGTCGAGATGCATTCGTGAGCCTAGAATGAAGTTGATGTTCTTGAAGGCCATTATATCAGTCACCAGCTAACTAGACCTTAGGTACAGTGCAACTTAGAATCAGAACTTTGCAACAGGCTACATTTGTCGTGAAATCCCAAAAGTTTAAAGGTTAATATTTATGCCCTAACTCACCGCAAATATTAATTTATTGTCCAATATTTATCGTTGTCTAGTGCTTTTCATCAAGTTTAAAACTTTTTACCAATACCTCAATTTACTTGGGTTCTGTGTAAATATTTCAGGTTTTTGCTTTTCCTTTTCCAATAGTACAAATCCCAGCCTGTGTTATGCTGTTTATTTTTCATCTTTGACAATATTTGACAGTCTTGTTTCTGCATTGCCAAGACGTATAAATACGCCTAGGAAGGCATCAAATGAAGAGGGAACCACTTTTTGCAACGCATGGTTCCAACGAAATTTCAGTCTTTCATTAAAGTCCAACCTGGAGAAATTTCCTCTTCCTTCAGTGCGGGAAAACACAACATCACAGCTTCAGACAAAAACAAAATCATGTTTGGAGGGTTTACCATTTCCGAGTAAAAAAAGGAACGATTAATCCTCATATTTTTTAATCTTATGTTTTGAACGACAATATTTTAATATAAACTGAATAATAATTTTATATGACTAGCTGTTAATGAGAAAGAGGAACATAAATAATGCATGTATTTCGGCAGGACGGCCTGATTCCCCATAAGGTTAAGGATATTACATAATGTGTCATAAATGATTTCTCTTCATAAATTTTCTCCAATTTCCTCTTGGCATGACTAGCCAGGGCTTTTCATGGTTTGACTGTGATTTCTCCCATCGGTTTCAGATTTTTTATTAAACCAAATACGAGCGCGTTTTGCAGCAACTGCCCGACAACGGCCTGACGTTATACCTTTATCAAGTACCTAACACTTAAAAATATTCCCTTCTAATAGGGTCTGCATGTGATTTATTGTAAATTACAAAACCTGGAATTGCCGGTGGTCTGCGAAAAGTGATAAGCTCAACTCTGTGCAAATGATTGTTTATACATCCAAATCGAAATCCTTCATAGTGGCTTCATGGTTTATTGATTATTTATGTACGTAATCTCTTCACTGCATCCCAACAGCATATGAGAGTTCATCTCCTATACTTCATAAATTTCATCTAGTTTCCACTTGGCATGATTCACAGGCCAGGGCTTTTCATGGTTTATCTGTGGCTTCTTCGACCTGTTTCGTTTGTTTTTGTTTTTTCACCCAATATCTACCCGTTTTATACCAACAGCTTAACAATGATATATTTTGTCAAGAATCTTACACTTAATATTCTCAAATATGTTCTTCAAAGTGATTTCACGGTTCATTAATTATTTATGTAAATAATTGCTTCGATGCCTGCTCCTGAGAGATTATCTGGTTTCTATTTTTCTTGATAAACTTCCTCCAGAGTCTTTTTGCCATAACGGGCAGGCCAGGGCCAAAGTTCAATATTGCAAGCTGGACCATGTGCTTATATTTTATGTTATACTTTATATCATTTTATGTTATTCATGTAGGGTTTAACGTAGACAAATTGCGTTTTCCGTATGCTCGTTAGTGCGGAAAAACACACAAGTTCAGACTAAAACAAAGTCATTATTGAAACGTTGGCTGATTGTGAATAAAATAAGAAATCATAATCTCCGTATTTTTTTAATTTTAGTGCGGAAAAATACACAAGTTCAGACTAAAAGTCATTATTGAAGCGTTGACTGATTGTGAATAAAATAAGAAATCATAATCTCCGTATTTTTTTAATTTTATATTTTAAATGACTATATCAACCAAATAACAATTTTATATGAACAGTGGTTAATGAGAAAAAGGAGCATATTTGGGCTGGAGGGGGTCGATTTACCCATAAGGTGAAGTTGGACTTTACGTAACATGTCATTATAATTTCAAATCGGTTTAAGATAATGAAAATATTTTATATAAAGAAAATGTGGAATTAAAACATGAACAAAATATAATTTTGTGAGTTTTAAGGTTATCCAAAATTTGACGGGCTTTCATATAGTTGGAGAGGAAGATAAGGTTAAGTAAGTGTTGTGTTGAGAGTAGAAACATGAATTGAAATTCATGCGACACCACGGTCCAATCTTTTTAAAAAAAACTTGATTTCCATTTTGACCCCATGAGAGACGCATAAATGTCCAAAGACATATCGGAGGCGTAGAAAAAGTAGTTGTGATATCTAACGGGCTCGAAAGTAATATACTATCCTACCCGGCATAAACGCATCCCCCTTTCTATAGATGTTACCGACGAGATTGGAATTTAAGTTGCAAAATATTGCAACTCAAGGGATTTTTCCCTTTCCCGCTGTTTTGCCCTCTTGTTACAAAGGAAATACAAAATTCATGACTCCTCCTCTCCTTCTTCGTCCTTTAAACCGTTCCTCAACAATACGCGAGTGACACCATGCAGAAAATTCATAGCTCGGTCGTTCAGTTTTTCTGTTTTTTTGAGAAATAGCTAAATCTTTCTTGAAATATTTGTCACCCTATGAGGATTTTATCATTGTTCCATTTGTCATTGTTATGAACAATTATAATTTAAGAACAGAAAATATCCTTTCATTCAAATGAACATAGTTTTATTGAGATAGCTAGGAATCCTTTGGCACCTTAAAAAAATTAATTTTTTATTACTCAATATTAATTCCTAGCCTTTGATCTCAACAAAAACCTTAATTAAAAACTAATTTATTGAAAAGAATTTATTTGGCCAAGCGGCCCACGGAACCTAGGAAATGTAATAAGCAAAATGAAGTATACTTCACTAAATCTCTCCGTGGCCATTTCATTTGTCGCCGAGAATCAAATGGATTACAGGACTTTTGAAAAATGGCAAAAAGGAGGGAAAATTGTTGGAAAATTGGAAAAAAGGTGGGGTTGAGATGGGAAGTTAGTGTCCGAGTGGAACGAAGTCACGATAGCAGCGGCATATTTAGCCGAAGGTCGTGGGTTCGAATCCCGCTTGTGAAACTGACTTTTTTATCTCAACAAAACCTTAATTAAAAATTAATTAAATTAAAAGAATTAATTTGGACAAGCGGACCACGAAACCTAATAAAAATTAATTCCTAGGTATAAATCTCATAGATTTTCCAATGTTTATTTAAATGACGCAATCGAATTTACTATTTGTAGAACTTAGGAGATAATGTGGACATTATGAAAATAAATTGTGATTGGCTGAAGTAAACTAAAACGTGAAATATCTCGAATATAATTGAGAAGAATCAGATTTTACACAATGAGGTGATTACAAGCATAATCGGAAGATAGGGTATTGGTATTCCAAAAGCACAGCAGCTTTCCTAGTTCATTAGTTAAGTTCATTTGCTTCTTTCTTTTGAGAAATAGTAAATCATCGACTGCCATCGCAATTCTTTTTCCCGTATCTTCTTGGACCCTGAGTTGTGTTCGATGATGTCTTTCTAGCGATTTTTTCCTCCTCGTTGCATAACCTATAAATCTGGTCGTGGTGTTTTCTCAGATGCCAGTGACCCCTACAGAGCCCCCTGAGCTTTTCCCTTTCGCCCAGAATAATGTGAGTCGTAGCAAATAAGACCATGTTGATAGTTCTTTCTAGTTTTACAGCATCTAGCACCTCTAAAGTTCATCCATTTTTTTATTTGGCTTTGTCTGGACTCGTTCTGAGATGGAAGAGTCTGTTTGATCGTTATTATCAGTTATCATTATCTGTCTCTGGCACTATTGTCTGTTGATTATCCATGATTCTTTTGCCCCCTGTCTTTTTCTGCCCACTCATGTTTTTCAAATTCGTCTATCGGCGTACTCAGCGACCAATTCAACACGTGAAAATCTACTCCCAGAACATTGAACACTATCAACTTTAATCCTGTTTTTCCAGTTACGTTAGAAATATGGATCCACTTTTGAGAGAACAAACTTTCTGTTGGGCCTGAGAATCGTGAAGTGTACAAATATTGCTGTATAATCATTTTGCAGAGGTAAACATTGGGAGATAATCCTTTTTTTCTGTATAGATTCTTTTTATTTTTGCCACTACCTATTTATGGTCATTCATAATAAGCATATCAGTATATCGTTAACGACCAAAAGACAGGTAAGTAAGTCGACAAGGTAGGCAGGACGTTTACCAAAAACTAAAAATTAAAAGAAAAACAACATAATGCCATTGTATGTAGGAATCATCCCCGCGAATAACTCAGCTCGTCAGCCGATCGGAAACTCGGAAGTGTATTTGTAATGTTACTGAACATGGCAAAATGCCGAAAAGCGTTTGAAGGAACAACCCAGCTACGATAGGCAAAATGGGCAGGAACGACCAAATTTCAATTAAGTAGATAAGTAGTCTGTAGGAAAGTGAGTCGTTTTCTAAGTGCGATCATTCAAAACTAAATAAGCCCAAAATTATTTATTACTAAATCATCGCTCAATGTTGGGGATGTAAGCAGAGCAAGGCATGTCGATGTCTTTCAATTAATGCGAATTTTGTATTTGCATATTTCTTTATTTGACTTAATCAAATTGAAATATTTTCAGTAATATTCTATCCAAAAACTCGTGCCATGACTGATTTGATCGTTTAAGATCATTTTCAAATCGATTCTTTTTAAACTTATCAAACCTTGATCATCGGTATCACGAGTCTGCCTATTTCGTTGACCGTGAAGGTACCCAAGATATCGTCAGGTCGCCATGTTTTCCCAGTATTGGATATTTGGTATGTATTCATTGACTATGTTCGATGTGATCTTTTTTATACGCAATGCTTTAATAGCTAGTTCACTAACTGACCTTAAGGCCTTGAATCTCCTTTGAACTCTTTGAATCTCCGGAGAATCTCGGCTGCGTCTAGCCTGAGTCCGTGCTGCCCCAAGTCATTGTTGGGATGAATCTGCTGTGTTGCGGGCTAGCATTTTCGGACTCTTTTGAATCCCATCCGATATGGGATTCGTTGACTCAATGTTGCCCAACATTTGCCAGTGCGGACGAGAATCGGAGGAACAAGCGCTCTTGCTTCATTTATTTAGTTGACGTTGTAGCGTTTTCTTGAAGATTTTGACAGTGTTTTACCGAAAGTTTTCAATATGTTATTTCGAAACATACTTGATTCTTTGTGATTTGGGTTAATTTGTACAACGGTACAACCGGTAACTTCGTTTGTTTTGGACCAATCTGTATATCATATCATTGTGTCCGGTTTCTTCTGATTTCTTCTCGTTTTTAGTCCGTCGTGACTTTATTGGATGTTGTAAGAATGTTTTCGGGATAATATAGTCAGTCCTTGTTTGTAGGTTATTTTCTGCTCAAAATGGAATGATGAAGCTTAGAAAACAACCTCTCTGCCTTCCTATTTACGTACATGACATTCATTTGTTTCCGATCATCATTAAAACAAATTCTATTGGAACTAATCGACCTTGATCATTGGCATTTTTTTAACCTAACAACACAAATTGATTTTAATGTAGGGAAACAAAAACGTACCTGGAATACTGAAATTTGTAAAACAACATGGCTCCATTGTTTGAAAAAAAGGTTACAAGCCTGGAAGGACACAAATATCCTTTTAAAGGATTGTCCGTTACGAACGTTTTTTATGAGACACATGACGTTAACAATTTTTTGAATTTAATAACACTGTTTAGAACAATAAATAAAAAAAGTTAGTGTAAAGAAACTTAAAATACGGCTCTATTGTGTACAAAGGAGGATATGAAGAACTTAATTAACGTGTTCATTATTCCTTTTGATTGCCTTCCATCGTGGCATCTCTACAAATAAATGGGTCGTTTCTCAATGGCGAGGGAGTGAGAGAGGGATGGGAGGGATCGAGGAGAAGAGAATGAAAGAACATTTTCCTAAAATATGACATCCGGTGAAACCATTCCTAATGAACCGATATCCTCAGGTTTTGTCAAGTGCGCTAATGAAGACTGGCCGGGACAACCGGCAGCATTGTTCGGCGATCATCGTATTTCCGAGTTCTGTCTAATTCCGTTCATTCATCCCGACTTACACAACCACCTCGGGTCGTCTTTAGCCTGGCATCCTCTCCGGCGACTAATTGGGCAGAGAGACGCGAGAACATAGCTTTCCACTGGATTTTGATTTATTTCGATTTAAATTAATAGGCAGCACTTCCTCTAAAAGGACTGCCAAACCCCTATGACATCCCGTGATCTAATTAAACGCTGCATTACAAAATGTTCATTTCCTTTTGAACTTTTAGTCGTTCTTAAAAAAGTTAAAAAAGAACTAATTCTAAAAATCAAGTAGGCATATCATGTTGAAGCAGGATTGATGTAGATAGCTACATAGGTACTGACCTATACCGATATACAGTTTTTGAAATGATATGACTTGGAAAAAAAACCTGCCTCCCTACCCATCCCTTTTGAACTAATTCCGCACTTCGGCATCCCGCCATCGTCAGTAACTCGTTTAAATTGTCGGTATAGGTCTTTTTGTACCATGGGACTTTGGCTATAGAATACTAGTCCCATTTTTCACGGTTTAAACGGCTATAATCAGAAAAATGTTAATATCTCAGGAAAGAGTCAAGATAGAAACCTCGTTCTGGTGGCACTGAACGACGTTTTACTTAGTGAATCCAACATGGCAGTATTGGCATTTACCCCGGTATAAGCAGAGCAAAGCGGAGCCTTTCCATCTATGCGACTTTTGTAGTGCAGTATTATATTTGCGTTGCTTTAAGTTAGTTCATCAAATTGAAATATTTTCAAAAATATTAAAACTAAACATTCATGCCATTTTTAACAAGTTTATATATCAGATACCTTCGTAATTGCATTGTTTTCCTCGGCAAATTTTTCTGCATCGTTTTGTGCTTTGTTTGCTTAATGTTACAATAAAAAACAAAGCAGGGATCCTACGCCAATCTTGGGACTAAAACCGAAAATGTCCTATCAGCTACGTTGTCCAACCCAAAATATCCAATGGCTTATTAATGTGATGGACCAAAGCTCAATAAAAACAAGCTACCCAAACATCAGACAGCATACAAAAACTGGCAAACATGTCCGTCGCTGGAGCAATGAAAACTACCCCGACAACCGTATTAGAAACACTGCTAAACCTCCATTGGATATATTTATGCATGGAGAAACTAGGAAAAGTGCGTTTCATATTCCAAAAACAATTAAATCCAAAAGAGACTAAGTTTTTCGGTCAGACACCAATGTATACAATCAAATCCCAATCGTACAAATGAGGACTGACTTTATTATTCCGAAAACATTCTTACCACATTCTATAAAGTCTCAACTGACTAGAAATGAGAAGAAATCTATAGGAAATCGGATACAATTATAAGATATTAAGATAGCTCCAAAATACACTGGATCAGGTATTTTCACTGCAAGCCCAAAATTATGATCAAACATATTAGGGAATTATATTTCGCTCTTCCAAGCTGAAAATTATCCTTTCAATGCTTGTACTTTAGAAATCCTTAAAAGATGTTGTACTGACAAAAAAATCCTCTTAAGGTCAGTTTGCAGCTATTAAAGCATTGACGTGTAAAACGATCACAACCAGCATAGTCAAGGAATAAATTATCCAAACCAGGGAAAACATGGCAACCTGACGATATCTTGAGCACATTCAGGACAACGAACCAGAGAGATTAACTGAAGATTGCGTGATACCGATGATCAAGCGTCTATCATTTTAAAAGAAATACTGAAAATGAAGGAATAAACTTAAAATGATCGTAAACTACCAAATCAGTTGTAAGTTAAATGGCACGATTTTTTGGATAGAGTATTTCGGAAAACATCTCAATTTGATGATGACCCTTGGAAAATGACTTACCTCCCTACCGATTACTTATAGATTTACCTACTTGCAATTTGGACGTTAACTATCATTTTGGTCTGCCTATCCTAGCTGGGTTGGTCCTTCGGCGTTATGCCATCTTCAGTAATCTTATAAATAACAAAGATGCCGATTTGCCGATGATGCTGAATTATTCGAGGCCATGATTCCTACACACAGTAGCACTAGGTCATTTTTCTTTCAAATTTTAGTTTTTGAAAAGTTGGTTCTTGGTAAACGGTCGACCTCCCTTCTCTACATTCCTACTCGTCATTTGGTCGCTACCGATCATTTTGATCTTATGATTTCTGGAATTACTCTAAATATTTTATAAGCGGTTAAAATAAACAGAATCTGTACAGAAACGAAGGATTATTTCCCAGCGTTATCCTATGCAACATGTTTTGTACAGCAATGTTTGTCCATTTCTCCATTCTCGGTTTCGACAGAAAGATTGTTATCACAAAACCGAGTCAGACCAAAATGATCGGTAACGACCAAATTTCAGGTAAGTGAAAAAGTAGTGCTGTAGGAAAGTAAGTCGTTTTCCATGTGCCATCATTCAAAATTAACTGAGCAGAAAATGATCTAGTAGTAAGCCTTTGCAAAACATCGGGGATATAATCAGGGCCAGGTAGGGCGATGCCTTTCCATATAAGCAAATTTCGTATTGCAGTATTCTATCTATTTTGATATATTTTCTGAAATACTAACTCTAAAAAAAATCTAACAAATTTTATGTATCACCTTCATGAACTGAAAGGAAAGATTGGGGGTTTAAAGTTGAGCAGGCGTCGAAACTGTTTATTCATCTCTGACAATTCATTATGATCTAGTCTTGGAAGGGAAACGGTAGTAAAACGGGCCCTTGCTTTTCGATTTCTTACACCCTCCAGTAATTTATCGTCGTCCGATCTAAATCAAGATTTATCTTTAAGGCAGGTTTTCCCATCATTGAAACGGCTGGACCAAATCGCTGCCTTGTTCCGTTGCAACATCCCTTCACCTTTCACCATACATTTGCATTTAGCACTTTTTCCCATATTGTCAGATGAGAGCGAATCGTGAGTTTTGGTCATGGTTAGTTTTGTAATATGAAATTGGAAACGTGTTAGTAGTTTATATGGTAATATTTTTCACTAATTGAACATGTTACGACTTCCTTGGAAACTAATCTATATAGGTGCTCTTTATAGCCAGGTAATATAATAGATAGCAATAAATAAATAAAATCTATTTACATTGCCCACAATAACGAGAACAAGAACAACGAATAATGCTGGACTAACTTGACGATCAGGTACTTACTGCTCAGGTCTAGAACCCGCCCCACGTACACGAAGCCGCCCCCGGGGAGGCTCTCGTTCACGCTCAAACTTTAAAAAGACTGGTGGGACACCAAACTGGTGGGACTCTGTTGCCTAATTTACAGTGTTTTAGGGGGATGTAAATAAAAACCATTTACAATGTACAATGGAAAAATTCACATCCCTTCCACGACCTGGGGCTAACAACTGCCCATAGCGTTTGGAGAATCCGTCCCGGGGTCCCTCCCGACGAGTGAAACCCCGAACCCGCCCCGGGGCCCGATCCTAGACCGAAGTACTTCTAAGGATAAGCAGAATTACACACTAATGTCACAGACTTGGATAAATATACCTACCTATATACCTCGTCCCTACCAGACACGAGCAAACTTTCCCAACTAAGTGGGTGGGTGACCTCTTTAATTATGGCTTTTTATCCAGAAAAATTCCCCTATTTGATTCGTACTCCAGGCAATGAAAGACTATGTGTAAACATTCTCTGGTTCAACACATGTTTCGCAATTTTCCGACTCTCTGCGGTTGATTCTGTAGAGGTACGCTCCGCAAATGTAATGATTTGTCTTAATCCGGGTTATAGACGAGAAAAAGTTGTTATTGCTCGCCTTTGTCTCGGAGAATCATGGCATGGGACGAAGGACGGGAAAAAGCGATTTTTACACTTCTCGCGCTCTCTCTGTTGAACCATCCACGCCATTCTTCTAATGATTTCTTGTTAAGCGTACGTTTACCGTCAGTTTTTGGTAGTTTAATGTTTCGAAAGTCTCCGAACTCTGTCGCTCGTTTTACTAGTTGGTCAACTTTTTCATTATTAATGATACCGCAATGACCCCTGCTCAAACGGAAAAACTTTCTTATTCATGGACTCGAGATTATGGACCGTCTCTACTATTTGCGTCAGTCGATAGTCGCATTTTGCATTGTGGTGGAATCGCTGGATCTGTTTTATTGTGCTCATGCTGTCAGCTATAATGCCGAAGTCTGTGCCCTCGATCGTAGGTTAAGTAGGCCACAGTTTGTCGCGGGCAAAGGAATAAGGTTGAGGGATACAGGAGGAAGGATTGCTCCGTAATTTAAAGTTAATGTACTGACATTTATTTTTATCCTCCACTTCGCAAACAGGCGTCTTCTATATAAGACCAAAATTATGAACAATCAAAGTCATTAGGGTAGAGTCTTTCAAGTCTTTCAAGTAGTCTTTCAAGCTGAAAAGCATGCTATTAATGATTGTACTTTAGAAAGCGTTCAAAGAGGCTTCACTGGCAAAAAATTCTTGTAAGGTTATTTAGCTAAGCAGCTATTATAGCAACAGCATATAAAAAATCTACACCCAAAATACTCAATGTATACACCCAACATCTCCGAAACTTGCGAAAACATGGCAAACTAACGATAGCGTGACGAGGAATATCTCCAAGACACATATAGGCCCCAAACCTATAATTGAGATAACTCAATCAAGAGACTCCTCAATCTCAGAATGAGTCCACACAAAGCCAAATGAGAAATGGATGAACTCAAGGAGGTGCAAAACAGTAAATACAGTGGTTAAATAATTTTCCACGAAGGTAGCACAAAATTGTTTCAGACTAAAACCAAAAAGTGGTCTATTGGCTATATATGACAATGATAAGACCCAAAATATCTTAAGACTCAACAATCTGGTGAGCCAAAGCTCAATGAAAATAAGCTACCCAAATATTCGGCAACATACAAAGACTAGCAAACCTATTTCGCAGGGGCAATGAAAAGAACCCTGTGAGAAATGGAGTTTGGCGAATAGGAACTTTTTAGCCCAATTTGAGGTGTAGGGTAACCACCAAAAGTATTGACGTCTATGTCAGGGGACACCCTATATAAAATTACGTCTGTAATTTGGCATAAAGTGCATTACTTTTTATGACATTAGGATTATTTTAGTGTGTGCTAATGCTCGGCCTTTTTTGTGGATTGTGATTATATGCCTTCAATGAAATTACCAGCGATGGTATTCCTGACAGAGTTTTATAGAAGAAAAAAATGCATACGTAAATGTAAATCAGACAAAGAGAAGACAACCCATTAAATAAAATGAAACCATAAGAAAACGTATGATTTTTAAATTAAAAATCGTGCAAGAAGGAATAAAAAAGTAACAGATGATAATAAGGTACCAGCAGGTTCACACGATCCGGCGCTCTATGATTTGTACGATATTTCTGTAGATATAATTATTAATTTATAAGTTTACCGGTGGACCGGCGGATCACGAATCGGCGATTACATTTAAATTTTTATTACTCGTAATGGGCGGAAAGCTTACAGGGGTCATTTAACGGTAGCCATTTCAAATACGAGTGGGCCCACAATCAGTTCGTCTCGCTCTCTGTCATTACACGAGCAACTCTCTAATATATTATTTTAATAATTTCTCTCCTGGGCTTTTCATGAGAAACAGTCTAGTAGGCTGGACCAGTAGTTCGAAACGACTACAATCATCCTGATTAACATTCGATATTTCATCATCCTGGGCGATGATGCGGCGGCGATACCATCTCCGATCGCCTGAAGGAGTCTGCGTTTTCTTTTTCAGACGTTTTCTCCTCATTTTGCCCGATCTTCATTTGAAACGCTTCTCCGTCCAAAAATGGCATGAGATTCGACTGTATAAATTCCATATGATCTCTAACATAAGTAGAATAATCTCAAATTTCAGAAATAGTCCATCATAATTGAGTTTTCAGGCTGTTTAATCGTGGATGACAATGTAGTCTTACAAATCGAACGGTTAGTTTTAGAGAAATGTTAATTTTTTCTTTTAAATTTGTGTTCTTAAGATGGTTGTACGGTCTGTGGGGATGGCACAGATGGACCTGTTGAATTTCCCGAGATCGCAAAAGAAGTCGGCAATGTCTATTTATTTTTAAAAATGTGTAAGCTCTCTTCATACCAAAATATCAACTCCACGTTCTTATTTATCGAGAAATAATCAACGTTTTTTTAAAAATCTTTTCCTGTTCTTTTTGAAAATCGTCTGGCTTCTACAGGAGGTACGACTGAAATTCACGTCTTCGTGAAACCCCATCAATATGTTGTATTTTAATCAGTATGGTCCTACCGTATAAATTACGAAGAAGCGTGATTATTATGAGTGAAGAAAGATTAGTTAAATATTTATTTACTTTATTTTAGATCTTGATCTGTTCAAATCATTTTGGCTTTATACTAACTGTTGCTGTATCTCGTTCTTTTGTTATTGAGGATAGCTTTTTATTATAAAATAAGGTGAGGTTTGGTGCGCTTAATTCGGAAAACAACAATACAAAAGTCCTAAACATCCATCAGTTTGATGTCAACTGCACGTTCCTATTTATCGACGAATAATCAATGTTTTTCTTAATTTCACTAATTTCGTGGTCCGCTTGACCAATTAAATCATTACAATTAATTAAGGTTTTTAGTTGAGATGAAAAAAGTTAATGGCACGAGCGGGATTCGAACCCACGATCTTCGGCTAGATACGCCGCTGCTCTACCACTTGAGCTATCGTGACCTCGATCCACTCGGACATCAACTTCCTATCTCAACCCCACCTTATGAGTTTTCCCTCCTTTTTGCCATTTTTCAGATAGGTTGAGATAGGAAGTTGATCCGAGTGGATCGAGGTCACGATAGCTCAAGTGGTAGAGCAGCGGCGTATCTAGCCGAAGATCGTGGGTTCGAATCCCGCTCATGCAATTAACTTTTTTTCATCTCAACTAAAAACCTTAATTAATTGTAATGTTTTTCTTAATGTGGTATTTAGAGCACTTTCAACACGGCAGACATGAATGACTCATCTTCACGGAAAACAAACACTTTGAGCCCTGAAGATGATCTCAATAAAGATCGAAACGTTGGCACTGTAAAGAAAACGTTTTTCTAAAACCTACCTCCCACCAGACCGCATCTCACGATCTCCGAATAATCGTTTTTCTTAAACTTTTGTTGCCCTTATTGAAAATCCTCGGGCTTCTACAGGAGATACGATGGAATCTTCTTGAAACCCCATCACTATGTTGTATTTTAATCAGTATGGTCCTAAGGCCTAAATTATGAAGAAACATGGTTATAAGAGCGAAGAAAGAGCAAGAGGTTTCTCAAGATTTTTTTTTTAATTTCGGGACATAGGTTTACCAAACTACAGGTTTGGTTCAGATGGACTGCTGCATTACGCAAAGGGTAAAAAACTCAAAATCGAGGGTCCGTTTGCTCAAGAAAATTTAAGCTATCACTATTAGAATATATCAACTCAAAATTCTCATTTATCGATAAATAATCGAGTTTTTAAACTTTTGTTGGACTTATAGAAAATTTTCTGGTCGGTGGCCGCAACGGTTTAGGCGTTGACACGGCGCTCATCACTTTAAGGTCCCGGGTTAGAATCCAGCGGCCCTGCATTCGAACCTGACATATTTACAAATGTTTTTTTTTTTTTTTTCAAAAACACCGGCACTCTGAGGGTTGGTATGACTTCCGCTGTTGCAAACCCTCGTAAAAAACAGAAAACAAAAAAAAATAAGGTAGAACAACTCTCTCTCTCTCTCTCTCTTGACTCGACTTTATTTTGGAAAATATTTAACAAATTTAAAAAAAAAAGTTTCTGGGGCGTATATTCCGATGGACATGTGGCTAAACCCATGTCCATAGCTTCCAATTACTTGGCTTGTACAGAATCTCTAACTACTGATGACAACTCACTGTAGTGAGTTCTGTAGGCTGTCATAAGAAATCCTTAAATATAAAAATACATCCCATCCAACGGAAAGATCTAGGTCAAAATCCGGTAAGGACTAAGCCCGTTCTTGAACACAGCAGTTTTCAATCAACTCAGACAGCCAAGCCCTTCGCCACTCTTAATCTTACATTACCAATAATCGTGAAGATTAGTTAGATATTAATCCATGTATGTAATTTAGTAGTCAAATTGACCGGATTAATTATTTAAATTAATTATACTTTTCATCTCAAACAAGACTTTAGATAAAAAGTATAATTAATTTTAATTAGTTGGCTATTTGGGTATATTTTTTAGCGTGGTATTTTCATATCATTTTCGCTTTGTTCTTCTCTGTTGTTTTACCCATTCCACCCAATTTTGCCCTTTAGAGTAGCTTTTTATTTTAAAATATGAGGTTTCGTAGTTCTCCATTCTAAACATAACAACACAAAAGGGTCAAAAATGTTTGCCGATTAGTTCTCGAGAAATGTTGATTTTTTAATTTCTGACATAGATTTACCAGATGATAGATTTGCCTCCAATGGACGTGATATATTTGAGTATGTAGTAAATCTAAAAAAAAAGGCCCAAAAATATGTTGAGACTCGAATTTCGTCAGATCTCTAACAGATACAAATCCTTAATTTCAAATCTCCGAAATTGTCACTCATTGTTGGATTTTCGGGCACTTTGATCGTTCCAGTTCATCCAAGTAGAAGTCGTTCTGTACTAGGCCCTATGACACAACTTCATAACTGACAATGAATAAAGGTCAAATCAAGGCGAGCATAAAGTGACATGCACTGTGACGTCGTCACGCTCTAATCAAGCATATAAACAGCAACAATACAAGTGACTGCAACATCCCCCCTTTGCAAATCAGCAATATAAACCATTTACCACGAAATGCCTACTAGTTAGGCAACGTCAACAATTTTGACCTTAAACGTTTAGTAAAGTTCGCCCTCATGAGAAAATACATTTTATGCGAATAGTGTGTAATGTTGTGGCGGTATAGACGGTCGCGTTACATAATTATAATATATCAAAGTTATTGTCGGCTGGTAACGTAATTAACGTCCCCAGCTCTGGATTCTAAAATAAGATAATGCGGACCTTTCAATAATTATCACAGTTGAGACCAATTAAAACTTCACTAACTTTCCACTAGTCATATAATTAGTGTTTATAAACCAGTAATCAATATTGTTAGTTACAGGAGTTTAAGTTATAGCTTGTGTGTAAGTTACAGGGCTTTCACTTGTAGCGACACATCCCACGCAAATATGAATACCCTTGAGTGAGCCATAAGATACAAAATGCAAAGTAATTGCAAAAATTTGTCAACTGCGGTTGCTTTACAATTTGCCTAAATAATAATAAAAACTGTCCATTTTACATAAAAAATTATATATCATTTATATTAAATAAATTGTAAAGAGAGTGTCCCGTGAACAGATATCAATACAGGAGGTTCTACTTCATGTCAAATTGTACTAAAATGTCTTTATTGCCAAAATCTGATTCTCCATTGTATTCGAGCATTTCAATTGTAAAAATACATCATCCTTTAACAACTTTATTCCATAACGTACCCCATGATAAGTACACTATAAATTATCATATAAAATGTTAATCCTACTGTAAGCTCGAGTGCACCAGTGGAAAGAACATTGGAAACTTATGAGATTCATTATCATGAGAGTGAGTGAGAGCCAGTCTGATAGAGTTGATGGTTCAGAACTTATCAATGCAGTTCTGCGCCCGGAGTACTCATTTCTAGTTCAGCAGTGAGATCAGTCCCCTGACTACGTGGTAAAGCCCACCAGAGGAGTTATCAGAAAAAGAATCTCCGGCGATCCACCGCCCTCAAGATCTACCCAAACAAACTTATCTACCCCTCACGAAGACTACAGTGATAAATTTCATTGTAAGCCAGCCCACAAATTAGAGCATTTATTTAATTAAACTCTTTTTCCCGTATAACATTTCACGGAAAAATGACGGTCCATAAGAGAAGATCTGTGCTACAGTAGCTAGATTCATAGTAATTTGGTATGGTTATGGCAATTCACTTTTGTAACTCAATTAAGAATTTTAACAAATCTTGCCAATAGCTATATCTTGATTTATTGTATTATGATGAGACAGTAGCGAGAGCTTGCAAACTTAAAATAATGACACTGCTGGGTGGGAGTGCCACTGAGCATTGTGCTCGGACTAGCTTATACTACATCCTAGCTATATCTGTACCTTCGTTGCATTTTTTCTAGCCGTGCTTTCCTCTGATCCCGATCCTGCAATTGCAATTCATGATACACATCTAATGTATAGCCGAATAGAAGAAACTACTCATTGAAGGATAAAGATTAACAAAGCAAATTCACCTATGGCATTTAACCTTCGAAACAAAACTCCTCTCTTTATATTGCTCTACAACATTGTTACCTTAAAACTGAATTGGACGTATGGACTGAAACTACGTAGCAACGCTAACACTACCCTTATCTAAAGAATACAGACCTTCCAATCCAAAGTCCTCAGAATCATAGTCTTCTCTCAAGCGACTTCAAAATGCCCTTTGTAAAAAAAGTACTACGAAAAACTATCCACTCACCCCAACATAGTAGCCCAAACCATGTCCAGCATAACTCTGACGACTAAAGCGGAGATGACCTCAGGGCCTCTTAGCCAAGGACTAGAGATGTGGCTCCGTTCTGAGCTGGTCACAAGAGTTAACAAGCTGAGTTGACATGAGCAAAAGATGAACTGCTCTTAAAAAAAAAAAAAAAAAAAAAATAGCAGTAGCTGTAATAACGCCTCAACTCTTCTGCGATCGCAGCTTAAGTTTGAATTCTTCCTTTACCTCCACTCAGTAACCGGACCCCTCTAGCTATTCTCACCGCTCTTTGCTCCAACAATTCTCAGCTCTTATTGAAATTTATTATTGGCAAGGTTGAACAGTTTGCCATTGCTTTCATATAACAACCCCATAATCCAGACAATCAATCTTTACGGTTGGCCCTGGCGCTGGCACACCGAAATTCGAACACCCCGCCAAAGTTAACGCATGAAATTATAGGTGTGATAAATTTGGTAAGCGCGAGAGGTCAACCATGAAAAAGAGCTGATTTATTTCACTGAGTGAGCGGTTTTAGTCCGATCCTTAAAAACAATTTCTCCCATCTCAACCAAAGACAGGTCCTTGAGCTAAGTTGAGAGAACAACAAAGGTTGTTATCTCCCCCCCCCAAGACATTTACTGTGTCAATGTATCATAAATATAAAATAATAATAAAATTACACAATGTGTTATTTTGTTCAGGCACTAATAAATATTTTATTTTAAAAAAGTCGTTTGAAATATAAGGATATTTTTTATATGAGATATAAACAATCTTTTATTTAACGACTTCAGAGTGGGTTGTATTTGTGTTCGATTTGTTTGCGCTACTCTTGTGTGAATCTTGGTTTAATGCATGCTTAAAACATGCCATTTTTTTATATCTAAACTCCCCGTGGTTCGATAGCTCTCGTAAAGTGCGTGATAATAGCACAAGCGCCAACTGTGAGGCGCCGAGATGAATGTTTGTCAACAAGCACCCTGCTGCTGCATCTGTTCAATCGTCGGACACTCAGGCCATCCAGCAGTTATTAATTGTTCGCCTCCCCCGGCGTATGAAAGCTCTCTCGTAACGGCATCTGCACCTTTTACGACAGGAGAAAACAGGACAGGAATCAAACTGAACTAGAAAGATTTTTCTTTTTAATCGGTTCTTTTCGACTAGCCGGAGTTGATGTTGGTAATTACGCGGCGTTATCATCCAGATCGCCTTTTGTTTCGTGGTGAAACAACATGTAAAACAGCGGGTTTTGTCTTTCAAAAGGTTCGTTATCTTATTGTTTAATAGAAGCAATTATTAAAATTGTAGTTATAAATGCTGAAATGAACCTCCTGGAAGTGGCCAGGCAGATGTTCAATGGCTTGCTCAATTTCCCTCTTTGATATATGATTTCTTTTTTCTTGGAAACGAAGAAATTACACAATTTTTACTATTGAAAACAAACTAATACACTATGATTAGAAAATCAGAGTAATCCAACGAAATCACCGGCCCTTTATTATGTTTTATTCAGGTCATGCTAAAGGGAAGATTTCTATTTGAGAAACTTCAAGTGCATTTCTCTGGAAATGTTTTAAAGATTATTATTAGTAATATATATCTTTCCCTAATCTATTTTTTTACACTTTATCAACGCCTAGGTTGAAAATCTATTGTTTTCTCTCATCCCAGTGCGTATCCTCGCTTATTTTTGCTAATTCAGACCCGTTTCGGCATTTCGTGGTTGTGTAACTAGCAGTATTAGTACTTTTTGACGGTGTGTTTGATGTATAAAGTTATTTTTGATTGACCTAGTCTTTTTTCATCTTCGGTCATTTTCCTTTTTAATTTGTGTAATGTTTTAAATCGCATAAATAATGTTTGCAAATTATTGTTAATTTGTGTATTTGCGAGTTGGTTAGTGTTGCTTGTGTTACGTCTGCACATTTCTAAGTTTTAGAATACGTGTGTGGTGATTAGTGACCGTTAATCCATATTTATTTAGAAATCGTGAGATGCGGTCTGGTGTGATATAGGTTTCAGAAAAACATTTTCTTTATCGTGCCAACGNTTTCACCTCAAAGAAGCCGACGCCTTATACAAAAATGTCTTTTCTATACCGACATCCTTCCCCACCCCTTCAAAATCCAACGTGCATAAACACAAAATTGCAAAATCTCACTGGCACTCTCCACACAACACGCAAGAATGGCACAATTACACAGAAGACAAACACTTTGAGTAAGTAGAAATACTTTGATTGAATATATAAAATATATTTTGCATTGCATAAATTCACTTTTCCACATCCAAAATGTAACTGTAATATGTAAACAATGTTTGTAAATCCCAGGCCCTGAAGATGGTCTCAATAAAGATCGAAACGTTGGCACGATGAAGAAAATGTTTTTCTGAAACCTACATCACATCAGACAGCACCTCACGATTTCTGAACGATGGACGATGGTTCCTGATTATATTCTGTTAGGCAAGTTGCGTAATTTGATTTTCTGTCGTTGTCCTTAATAGATTTGATATGTTCCTTTATAAGTATTTTAATTTTCATCCAATCTTAGTCTGATATATATGTATCCGCATTCATAAGTTAGTATGTATATCCGTTTTGTTCTAGTTAGTCTATCTTGACGATGTTTTGTCTTAGTAACACTCCTTTTGGGTTTACGTTTTCAGTTTTTATGCCCAATTTGTTAAATAAGATTTATTTATTTCCCAATGTATGTGAATGTAGTCCATTTAGTATCTCTTTTCGAGGTGTTGTTTTGTTTTTGTGTGCCTGTTTCGGTTATTATTTTGTTGATTGTGTTTAGTAAGTTTCTACTATTATCATAATTTGACAATCTTTTCTCCACTAGAGACGCAATCCGAGTTTTTGTGACAAATGCTTATATATACTAATAAATTAGTCCCTCGTATTAAGTAAAATATTATTTAGGCTTTATATACTTGCATAATATTCTTAAAATTCTAATATCTCAAGTTGTACCGATAACAAAATTTAAAAACACTTAAAAAGTCCAAACCTGGTAGATATACACAATGACTGTTCATTCCTTGATAAGTAACTGTCAGTACCAATTTCGTCAGAAAATATTCATCAATTTTATAATTGTATGATTATAATAAAAGCGAACTTAAAGTGTGAATAACATTTTAAATTATAAATTAATAAATGAGTATCGTTAAATAAATAATTTAAACATTTTACTATCATGCGTTGGGTATGTGTCAATTATGGAGGGGCTCCCTGATTATCCTTCTATATTTCTCAACCCAAATTAAATCAACATAAATTTCTCTTGTTTTTTATACTTTCTGTTTTTAAAAATATAATACCTGTTATTAATGTTTACACAAATATAGCCCTGAGGATCGAGAAAATATATTTCCGAAAGCTCGGGAAAAGTGACTATTGTCTCATTCAGTTGACCAGAACCTGATATTCTTTCAATCTTTTTAATTGGTTTTCGTATTTGTCTTTGGTTAGTGGGATTGATTTTTAGACATGTATTTTAGTACGAACATTTTGTGTTGGTGTGGGTGGTTTACGTTGACAGTTGATGTCGGTTTTCTGTCTATGTCGAATTGTAATTTGTCATCGGTTCTTTTGTTTTATTTTTTATCGTTAAGACAAAAAAGTTTATACTGTTGTTGGTAGGTTGAAAATTCTGCACTTCTTCCCTTCCACAGTGTATGCATCGAATAAAATTTGGGTTCGGGGAATGGGAAAAGAGTTATCACTGGATTTCTTGTTTCATCAATGCTGGTGACAAGGGGTAAGCATTATAATACAACAATAGAATAGATTGTCATGGAAACGGTGCATTTTGCAATGCTGATTGGTCGCTGACTGTTAATCACATTAATACCGTCGGTTCCGCTTCAGCTTTGTTATTGATATTTCTCTTCGGTCATAAATATGAAAGCCACTGCGGTGCAGCCTGTAAAATTTCGGGCGACAATGCGATTTTGACAAATACATATCGGTTTACCTCGAGGAGGTTTTTTCGTCATTGACGAAAAATAATTGCGGAAATTATTCAGAAATCGTGATGGGGTCTGGTGTGATGTAGGTTTCAGAAAAACATTTTCTTTATCGTGCAAACGTTTCGATCTTTATTGAGATCATCTACAGAGCCTTGTGTTGTCTGCAGAGAACTTTTTTGCTGAAATGCAGACAACACAAGGCTCTGAAGATGATCTCAATAAAGATCGAAACGTTGGCATGATAAAGAAAATGTTTTTCTGAAACCTACATCACACCAGACCGCATCTCACGATTTCTGAATAATTATCGATTAACGGTCACTAATCACCACAACAAATAATTGCGGCACAGTATGCCCCTTGAAATTTTTTTATCATTTCAGCAAGTTTTGTCGTTCAATTTTGTGTGTGTGTGGGTGTGTGTGTGTCTGTCTGTCTGTTCGTCTGTCTGTCTATCTCTGTCTGTCTGTCTCTGTCTGTCTGTCTGCCTGACTGTCTGTGTGTGTCTGAGTCTGTGTGGAAGTATCGACCAAAGGAAGTTAATATTTTTTGTAGTTAAATTCACTAATTTCATGGTCCGCTTGACCAATTAATATATTACAATTAATTAAGGTTTTTTTTAGTTGAGATAAAAAATGACATTTGAAAAATGGCAAAAAGGAGGGAAAATTCAAAAGGTTGGGTTGAGATGGGAAGTTAGTGTCCGAGTGGATCGAGGTCACGATAGCTCAAGTGGTAGAGCAGCGTCGTATCAAGCCGAAGATCGTGGGTTCGAATCCCGCTCGTGCTATTGCCTTTTTTTCTCAACTAAAAAAACCGTAATTAATTGTAATTTTTTGTAGTATTGGGATTGGGTCAATTATGGTGAATGCTCTGCATAATTGTAAATTTTCGACCTCTTTATTTGGACTCCCCAGTACAGTAACAAAATACAAACGTTATTATTTTTTCACCCATAATTACAATTAGCTTACTTCAAATGTTGTCGAAATCTAAATAATGTTCCTGAAGGACATCTATGTGGCAAAAACTATTTTATTGAAAGTGTATAACCTTTATACAGCTTAGTTCAAATAATAGACTTGAAAAATGAGTTGGTAAAAGTCTGAAAGTTTCCCACTCACATCACCCATATATATGCGATAAAGATAATATCCCGATTTTTGTAGATTGGTTTTCAAAACCAAATAAGATGTTAACACGTACATTATAATAATTAGAATGAGCATGTTACTTATAAATATGTAAAAACCATAAATAGTTCATTCTTTAAATATAATAAGCTACAATTAATTAAGGTTTTTAGTTGAGATAAAAAAGTCAATGGCACGAGCGGGATTCGAACTCACGATCTTCGGCTTGATACGCCGCTGCTCTACCACTTGAGCTATCGTGACCTCACGAGTGATAAGATCGTGGGTTCGAATCCCGCTCGTGCCATTGGCTTTTTATCTCAACTAAAAACCTTAATTAATTGTAGTACATTAATTGGTCAAGCGGACCACGAAATAAGTAAATATAATAAGTTTTCGAACATATATGGAAGGGGTTAATTTGTACATTGGTTAACTCAGTAAGGTCATCACACAAGAATACATCATTTAATTATATTACAATAAATTGAACTCAATTTCTTGTAATCCATTTGAATATTTCACGCATTGACTTTTTGAGGTAGGTGGTTGAAGAGGTCGAAAGCTTAGCAATTATATAGCACATCTACCGTCATTGTCCAAAATCCTAATACTCCAAAATACATCAACTTGTCCTTTGAGCCGTGATCTCTAGTGAATACAAAAAATGCGTAGCACTATGATTCCGTAGTTTCGTATCCGACCATTTTGGGCATTCTATCATCGCTCGTTTGGTTCGCCAGGTTTAGTGATGATTCGTAGACCCATAGAGACCACTGAAGGCCAAATCAGTGATGATAGGCAGATCAATATAATCGATGTGACTTGAAGTCTCTGCAGACCACAAAAGAAAATCTACCATTCCAGTTAAAAGTGGCAGTTTGGTAGCATGATGTCCATAAACTGGTGTAAGGAAACTGTAACTGTCCTAAAGCAGCCCCATGATTCCTGGCAGGTTGTAGGTTCTTTCAACAAAATGTAGCATTTTTTTAGAAAAATTAAAAAAGAAGGATAAAATTCCATAATCCTACAGTGTGTCTTTATACTAGAGAGAAGTGGTTTTAAAACAGCGATATCGTATATTTTTCAAAAACTTCTGGAGTATCTGCACAATAAACTCGATGTGGAAAATGTCGAATCCAGAGAAGCCCATTAATTTTCATAAATAAAATGCTAACAGCAATCCGGAAAATCCGCAATGGCTAAACAAATAAACGATACTGTCCTACGTAGGACAAGCATGTTAACCTGGGACAACGGCAAAAATAGATTTTTGCGTTAAAAAATTTTTTTTTACTCCATGTCTTTGGTTCACTTTTGTACGAAAAAAGGAAAAACAATATTATTTACCATTGCGAACATTTCCAATTACAATTTGCTAGCGAGTCTCTCATTTTACGAGAGCTTTTTTATTTTCCAGTAGCGCTGATTTATCTCTTCATCGTAGCACCGCGCCACCTGTTGGACCAGTTCCAGCATTTCAGATCGACGAAAACCAAATAGAAGCAATATTTTAGATCTTTATACTTCTCACACAAAAAAGTAAATTAATAAATAAAAAAATTGCCGATTTTCTATTTTTGAAAAGCATTAATTCACACGATTGACAACAGACTAAAAATAACAAACAGATCAGAATATATGTGAAAAAATCCTTGTTTTACATTACAAAAAGCGACATAAATATGACAAAAATAACGTAGAAGATTGGCTTATCGAACAATTTCTTTTAGACAAAGCCGAGCAGATAAATGAAAAGGTGTCATTGACTTGATCCTTGGCTATTAATACTAAGAATGGAATGAATGTTGTTATTATTTGAAAGATAATAACCAAAAAATTGCTATTTTAATTAGTAACAGCAAGGAAAGGGAGTTCTCTCTTATAGGAAGATTATTTGTAATGATCATACTCTTGTCAACGGTTCCTCAGCACGCAATCCACTCAGCTAAACAGTGTAGTTGTTCTGTTTAATATTCTTTCGTTCTTATATTTAATATAGGGGCTGAGGGTGAGGAACCATTTTACTTAGTTTCTTTTTCTGACCTGACAGATTTATTTTTATTCTATACTATCTATATTTCGCAAGCCTACTGTTAAACCAATTAATCGTCCCATATTGTAAGATTTTCCCTAGTTCTTTTCGATGTGATGAACCTCTAGTATGATCGTTTCAGATCATTAAGTTTTGCCTATGCTGTTTTGCTCTGTCAGTCACGACTCGGCTTCGGGTTATCAGATGTACTACAACAACCAAATTGTAACGTTTGTTGGAACATATGGGTAATTAGATACGTAAACAAGTAGAAATCCTGGCATCGATTGACAAATACGCAAAATATATATATATAATTATACAGTCTGTTAGTTCATACTACTTGGGACCGGGCCCAATTGAGATAAGCCGTGTAATGGAGAAGCAAGTAGCAAAACCGGTGAGAGAGAGAAAGAGAGAGAGAGAGAGAGAGAGAGAGAGAGAGAGAGAGAGAGAGACAGACAGACAGAGAGTGAGGGAGAGAGAAAGAGAGAGAGTGAGGAAGAGAGGAAGAGAGAAAGAGAGAGAGAGAGAGAGAGAGAGAGAGAGGGAGACAGACTGACAGACAGACAGATAGACAGAGAGTGAGAGAGAGAGAGTGAGAAAGAGAGAAAGAGAGAGAGTGAGAAAGAGAGAAAGAGAGAGAGAAAGAGAGAGAGAGAGAGAGAGAGAGAGACAAACAGACAGACAGACAGACAGAGAGTGAGGAAGAGAGAAAGAGAGAGAGAGAGAGAGAGAGAGAGAGAGAGAGAGAGAGAGAGAGACATATATAGATAGAAAGTTAGATAGACAGATTAATAGGATTATTAGGAAGGCAGATAGACAGATAAGTCGCGAAAGGGAGAAAGAAATGAAGAGAGCAGAGAAAGAAAGAGAGATGTAGATATAAAGATAAATAAATATATAGAAATGTAGTTAGATAGATAAAGAATTAAAGAAAAGGGAGAATGAAAATGAGGGTTACTAGAGAAAGAGATAGAGTGAGATAGAGATGGAGGGAGAAAAACAAAGAGGGGGAGTGACAGGGATAGAGACAGAGAGATGGTCACACAAAAAAACGTTTTGAAGATAGAGAAAGAGATAGATAGATAGATAGACAGAGATAGAAATAGATATATAGATAGAGAGAGAGAGAACGAAAAATAGATAACTAGACAGAAAGATAGATAGACGCAAAGAGAGAGAGAGAGAATGACAAAAAGAAAAAACCTTTTAAAGAAAGGGAAAGATAAAATGAGACAGCACGAGAGGTGGGAAAGCGAGAGAGAGGGATAGAGTGAGTGAGAGGGGGAAAGAGGAAGCAGAATGAAAGTAAATGGGTAGCTGCGAAAAATAACAGTGATAGAGAGAAAGAAATGAAGTGAGAGAGAGAAATAAAAAAGTGTAAGTAACAAGGAAATAGATGGAGAGTGAGAGAGTAAATAAAAAAGAGATATATCGATCAATAGATCGCCCAGTTTTTGCTTATTGCCATCCTTTGTTTTTTTTTAATAATTAGGTAAAACCTATCACTGAAGATGGCAACAAGCCCAGACTCGTCTGTTTAACCAAAACAAGATGTCATGCCAAAACGTTCGGAGGTTTGACAAAAATATGTAGTACAGTTTAGGCAATTAATACCACACAAAAGTACTTTCTCAAACAAAAAATTATCTTTTTGAATGCAACATGTTCGGATTTTTTTAAATTTAACCCTATATAAGTAGTCACAAGTATGGGAAATTGACAAGAAAAACTCAAAAGATGGAGTGGGATTCGAACCCAGAACCGCTAGAGTGGCAAATATTAATCGAACGCCTAACTTGGCCAAGGCCCAAAAAAAATTATATTTGGGCAAAATAATATTTGAGTTATTTAGAATTGAGAAAGATACCTGTGTTTGTTACCTATTGAATTTTGTCATTGCGATGCAGGTTAATAATTATTATTCGTTTTCCTAACCAGAGTTTGGCAATTCTGGATGAACAGAACTCGTGGTAAATTAGGGTCAGTCGCAGAAAGCCGGAAAACGGATGAACCGATTGTGATATAAAATATTGAAAGTTGTCTCACAAGCTTTAATTCCACCTCGAATCCTTTAGTTTATTCAGTAAAGGTGTGGGAAGGTCCATTCGGAATTATGTTTTATTTAAATTCCTGCTATTTGAAGAACGCTAAACATACAATTTCATTTTCATGCGCTCTAATTTTCTATTTAAAAAAGTGGTGGGCGTGTGATGCTTATGAAAATTTGAACACGTACTTTGAATTATCGAAAGCGGACTTCTACATTTGAATACGCCGAGGCTTATTGTGTAAATAATTTCCCGGCTTGGTTTTCTAACACGAAAAACGTGTAGCATTACAAGCCGACTGACATTGGATGAAACTTGTATAAATCAAACCAACGACAGATATTTTCTTTCTCTGGGCGCTACCATACGAAAGACTCCTACGCTTACCACTTCTCATTAGCTCCTGATATATTCCATTAAATATTCAGATCATATATCAGAAATTCTTAGCATTTTGATATCATCTTTAAGTTATTTTCTCTTTGACCTCTTCCAGTAGAGTATTTTCACTTTACAGTCAAAGGCAAATAACCAGACACTCGTATTTTTCTTTATTTCAAATTGTATTTATTTTATTTTGTATTTTTTGTGATATTAATTACAATATAATGTTTTTAATGTAAACCAAATTAAGCGAGATCAGAAATTCATGCATTTTAATTTAAAAAAATTAATTATGATGGTTGAAAGAAAATTTAACGAAACACAGGAAAATCATTTAGTGATAGTTTTAAATTTAACTAACAATTTAGGGCCTAGTTTAATAAAGGAGTCTTGATCCTTGAGTCTTTTAGGCAGTGAGTAAAAAAGCGATCGGATTTCATCTGGTGAAACAGAAATGCATTTTTCACGAAGAATAGATTGAAGCTGTTCCAGGCTTGTCGGAGAAGTTGAACGTTGTCTAACCAATCGCTTTTTCATGTCACATAAGCGTTCTGTGGGATTAATGTCAGGAGAACGTGTTGGCCAATTCATTACTGTAATTACTACATCATCCAAGACAACTGGAACTACATGCGGTCGAGCATTTTCACGCATTAACACATACCTGTGCCCGATGATGGAGCGAATGGGACCACAGCTTCCAGTAGAACTTCCTTAATGTAGCATTCTGCTTGATAATCAGGTCGGTACGAGCATGGACGTCGATTCCACCCCATAACTGACTGTCTTTGAAAAGACTGTCATGGCACATGAAACAAAGCGTTCTCCACGTCTTCTGGTGGTCATATGAACACGGTCTGACGAACCCGGTCATATGATTCACAAGCCAAACCGTCACTTCTTTGAAAAGAACAACCCCATTGTTCAACTTTCCAAGTGAGTTGCTGATTTACGAATATTTTATTACATGCCTCTCGAGTAAAAGAGAACATGATGCAGGACGACTAGAGACTAGGCTATTATCGCGAAGCCTTCTGATTTTTAGGGCTCATTCTTACATTACGGGCCGTTTGGAGTTGACTTCCTATCAGGGAAGCCGTTAAATGACCGTAATGCGGTAAGAGCAATAAAATAATCGTTTGTAGCCGTCGTACATCGTGGTCGACCACTTCCTTCTCTTCAATAGAGACTTCCGGTAGACTTAAACCGCTGAAGACCATCGTGAATGGTAGAGAGCGGCACGCCAAACACTTGGGCTATGGAACGGACCCTATTTCGTTGGCCAAACCACCTCTCCAAGCGAGTTCCTATTGACTTAAAACCATGCTTTTTACATAGAAAAATATGTTTTTACACAAATTTATTGTTCCTTCAAAGAAAATTTGAAAAACCAAATGACTCACTCGACAAGTTGATTTAATGTTGTGTTTTCGTTTTTAGTAAACAATTAATCTTTATACCTAGTTATTATGAAAAATAAACAAATAAACGCAAGTATCCGGTTTTTTTGTCTTTGAGTGTATAATAATTGCCTGGTTTTATAAAGATATATAAAAAATGGAATGAAAGTCTAATTTAGTTATACCTTTTGGTTTTTTGTCATTTTCTAATCTATTGTTTTCATATTATTTTATATTATTAAAAACTAATTTCGTAAAAGCAGTCAAGGATAAACGGTCAAGATAAATGATAAAGGGAAATTTTTCAAGAAAGAAAAATAATGCCGATGTAGAAATTTTTATTTATGTTTTAAGATTGAATCTATTCAGTCAAATTGAATGATTGAACGACTAGAGGACGGCAATAGCAAATCGGTTTTATGTTTACTTGCAATGGGTATAAATAGCAGTTTAAAATGTAAATTTTAATGCACTTTGAAATATCGCCTCGTTATTTCTTGTGAACATAAAACCCATACAAGTTCAACAGTTATAGCCAATTGTATACAGATGAATAAATTTTACTCTGAAATTATGTAACACCCTTATGACATGGTATTAACAGAAATAACATTGAGTTCAATTTGCCCGGCGGGAAATAACATATTTAGTAATTTGGGTATAAAAATAAAATAGCTCATGCATAAAACTTAAAAAAGGCTAAACGCTACTTGAAAAAGTAACAAAAGATTAAATAAAATTTCAGACAGGACAAAACATTCTAACACAAAATTTGTAAAAAATTATGAAGTTGAATTTCTAGTTTTTCTCAATAATTCGGAACATATAAGATTTTATCACTAATCGATTTCGTTTGACTTATTACGTAATATCTATTAAAAAAAATGTTGACGATATAATTAGAAAACGGGCAAAAGACTAACAGTACGGCAACTACTGCACCCTGAGGACATGTGCTATGAGAAGCCACCCAATGCTTGTACTCAGTTTGTTATCTGGTTAAGGCGTCTCGGGGTGAACTAGAGGGGAACTTGGGATGTGAAGTAGTCGAGAGGGCTTGAGTTATAGAGTTAGGATGCGTTGAAACTTGAGTAAGCGGGAACGGATTTATTCTTTGATGAAGGGTACGTTAAGGTCATTGTGGATAATAAGAAGTTTGAGAATTCTTCTGAGTACTTTTGGTTACAAAGCTTGGGTTCGTTAAAGTAAGCTGATGAAGCACCAAGGCTCGAAAGTCTAATGTTTTATCTTGCATGCAAGATAAAAATGGTTTAATAGGCTATTACCAATTTAGACTTTGCACCAAGCTTTCTGCTGTTTCTTCTTCTAACTACAACGCAATCCACAAGATATTGATGTTTACGTTTTATGTTCCTAGTTATTATGGAAAATAAACAAATAAGCAAGTGTACTTTTTCTCTTTGAGTGTATTTAATCGTTTATATACTGAAGATTTCAACAATAATAACAAAATCTCAAATTGATCAGGATTTGTTTAATCGCCTTAAATTTGATTATTGATTTGATTTAAATTTTAACGGAAATTAATTGTTGTTATGGGAAATTTAGTTATTAAACAAATGCTTGCATGAAGAAAATGTGCACTAACGTTTTATTGGCTGACGTATAAATGTGAACGATTTTTTTATCATAAACCAATGATTTATTTGATGTCAACAAAAGTACACATTATCTTTTTAAATAGTTGTTAATTTAATTGATTTTAATAATTAGCCAGTCCGTATTAGCGATCTTGGGATGAAGTAGTCGAGAGGGTTTGAGTTTTAGAGTTAGGATGGGTTGAAAGATTGAGTGAAACTTGAATAAGCAAGAATATATCAATTCTTTGGTACCTTAAGGTCATGGTGGACAGCATAGTTAGAGAAATAGTAAGAGGTTTGGAAAATTCTTCTGAAAACTTTTGTTTGGAAAGCTTGGATTCTTTAAAGTAAGCTGATGAAGCGTTTCGGCTCGAATATCTAATGCTTTATATCGCATGCAACATTGCACCAACTGAGGACTTTTCTGCTTTTTCTTCCACATCTTGGCAATATGCAGGCAGACTTGTTTCTGCTGCTCGGAGTCTATATTACCTCCTGGGGCAGCAGAGTCTAGCCAACACTTGTACTGTCTTGTCCTAACGCGTCCTAAGTTTAGTAGCCCTTTCCCATGTTTCTATCTGTGGTTCTGGGGCAAACAATAATGACTATTTTTTTTTACTTTTTTATTTTATTAGCACTATACGTCATTGTTTTTGTTTAAATAGTACATGTCCTCGTTTATATTGACATTCTAAATGTAATTTTTGTTTTAACCCAGAAATACAGAAACAATTATGAGGTTAAAAAATTGAATATTTCATGCTTTTTCCACGTTTGGCACAACTTCATCGCTAATCTCTGTAATGATAAATAGATCATAGCCGATCATCAAAGATCGAAACTCTTGTGAGGTTATTTAAGAAATGGTCACGTTGAGTGTAAATCTCCGTGAAGCGGAGAGGCACGTGCTCGACAATCATAGGCCAGTTTCGTCCAATAATGACAAGATCGAGGTCATTTACAGACTAAGCGCTTTATTTGTGATTAAGTTTGAACTTATCCGAGTTGCGATGTTTGGCGGAAAGGAATGGGAGGGGCCCGAGAGGGCATTAGGCCCAGAGTTAAATAGCGTGTGACTTAATATACAACTTTCAAGCGCAATATTAACATTAGCCGGCGACTTACTCGTAATTGCAATTGAGCGACCTTCTTAAAAAATAGTTGAAAGCTTTTCGCTATCGCTCGACGGTCGTTAGCGCTGACTTCTGTCACATCAAGATCCAAGAAGTAACACTAACACACTTTTTGGAGGAAAGAAAATCTGAACAAGAACCATTTTCTGTCAAAAACTAAGAATAATATTAAAAAATAATTCACGAATTTCGTGGTCCCTTGACCAATTAAATCATTACAATTAATTAAGGTTTTTAGTTGAGATAAAAAAAAGTTAATGGCACGAGCGGGATTCGAACCCACGATCTTCGGCTCGATACGCCGCTGCTCTACCACTTGAGCTATCGTGACCTCGATCCACTCGGACATCAACTTCCTATCTCAACCCCACCTTATGAGTTTTCCCTCCTTTTTGCCATTTTTCAGAAGAATCCAAACCGATTACACGACATTTGAAAAATGGCAAAAAGGAGGGAAAACTCATAAGGTGGGGTTGAGATAGGAAGTTGTGTCCGAGTGGATCGAGGTCACGATAGCTCAAGTGGTAGAGCAGCGGCGTATCTAGCCGAAGATCGTGGGTTCGAATCCCGCTCGTGCCATTAACTTTTTTCATCTCAACTAAAAACCTTAATTAATTAAAAAATAGTATTCTTTTTTTGACCTTTACCATCAAAAAATTCATTGCTGGAGAAATAAATTTTAAAAGAAAGTGAATGGTTTCTTCGGGAATTTGCTTCCTTTAAAAAAATATTAATAACCATAATGAGAACACCCAGGTGTAAACTCTTGAATAATCCAAAGATATTTTTTTATTTTTGAATAGTTTTTCTCTAACATGTTACAACAATAATTGAACGATTCTTCTCTTGACAACCAAGACTATTTCAAAACCTTCATTCTTCCAATATTTCTTAAATTAGTAAAGTGGATATATTTTCAATGAAATAAATTCATTGTTTAATTTACACATAAATTTCTATTTTTGTTCTCTTGGCCTTGGTAAATTCTTTTCGTATAGGGGCGCAATTTCCAAGCGAAGTTGTAGGAAAGATGAAAAATGCTAAAGGGGGCAAAACTACATCCCCACAATATCCCTAAAACGACGAATATCAATGTATTATATTGGTTCCTTACCATAAAAATATCATATTTCTATATTTTGTATATTGATATGAAATGTTTCATATATATAAATTCTCGTAACATTTTGTCTGATAATATGAAAGAATCAGCGAGACGTAAGGTTGATGTTATTATGATCCCAAGATCATCCTTATTTCTTATTCAATTTTATGTAGTTATTATGTAATTATTTATCTAAAATAATGACAAATACTGCAAATAAAAGGGTTTAAGGCACGGCGACTCATCACTTTAAGGTAAAGGGCCATGCCGAACCAGCGGCCCCGAACCTAAAATACATAAAAAACAGGCTTGTTTTGAAATGTATCGGCACCCCGGTGGTTGATATGATCTCTGCTGTGCGACAGACTGACATGTACATCTGGCACATATTTGGAGCGGTGATATCCAGAGAGGATTGAACCTAAGTTGTGTGCATTGACTTTCTAAGGGCATTTTGGAGTTGGAGCCTCTCGGAAAAACGGTACTAGGTATCTGGGCACCTGGTTTACTGGCTGAATGGTAATGGACATGCAGACGAAGCTGCCCATGCTGGTAGCCAAGCAATAACGTATATGGTAAAGAAATGGAAGTACCATCAGTTGACCGGGCTTTCCTTTGAGCCCAGTAGATGGTTGGTCCCTTAGAGCCTAAATTGCTGTAAAAGGATTCAGAGTCCGTCTTACGAAGGCTCACTTTCAAGTCAAAATACCGCGAATGTGTCAACCATGCAGAGGAATGGAGTTCAATGAGTTCAAAATTAATCGAAAGGCATCATTCCTTGGCTCCGTATAGAGAACGAGTAGAATGTGACCCGATTTGAGTACATTTGCGTCCTCTATTCCGTTCATTTTAGATAACAGGGAAATGTCTGTACATATGGATGTTTTTGCAGTTAAGTTTATTATTGTGTACACAAGGGTTCACGTGACGTCAATATTTCAAGAGATTATCCTATATGTCAAATTGGCCTAAAAAGTTCCTTTAAACTGTTACTCCACTTTCTTCTCTGATTGTTTCCCATTAAAATTGATAAACAAATCATGAACTGCATCTAAATCAATGAAATAACTCATAAAGGATTTCTTAAGTAGTATAAATAGGAGAAAAATAGTTGATTTCTGTCAATAGGTCCTAACTTCCTAATTCATCTCCATATAACATTAACTCGGTCTGCCCATCATGCTGGTTTGATCAGCGAGTTACCTTTCTCAATCTCACCGTCTTCAGTGCCAAGTATAAAAATATGACTTAATGGCGAAGCATGTCTGACAGATGAGAAAAATCTCAAGACTTCTTGCACACGGGATAAGATAGGTTTTTTTAAAGTATATTCTCGATTGTAACTAACCAAGGTCATTGGTTACTTGCTGAGTTAGACTTTGTACTACAACCTTCCGCGAGAAATATTGCTTTTTTTGTGCAATCTCTATAATATCTAGAGCTTTTCGTTTAGTTTCAAGCTTTTTACCAGATCCAAAAGATTTGTGGCAATCACAAGTATTCTTCAGACCATGCATCCCTATCTAGGAGTCGAAATCTCAGCTTGCATGGCTTTCGCACCGATACAGAACATATTTCTTTTTCTCCCTGCCAATATCCCAGATTTTCTGTTGTTCTGTGTCTATCTTGTGACAAACCTTTTTGTATGCTTCTATCCTAGATCGTATGCCACAATAAAGGCTCTTATAGGTGTCCTCCTATACCTTCGGAGTCTTTTGAGTCCAGTTAGCATCCAACTATTATTCTAGTCCTAACACGTCCTAGATGTATTACATATGCCGTTAGCTACTACGATGGTCCTTGAACTTTTTTCCCATGCCTGTCCTGATGGATCCACGTTTTGGGCAGTTTGATAAGCCACTAAAGGTTTCCTTGCCTATCGTCCTCCTGATTTTCATCTGCCGGTGGTAATCAAACAAGGGTGATTTTTAGTTATCTATTTTTTTTTAATTTTTGTTAACAAAGACTGTTGTTAAACTCGTAACACTTGAAAGGAGAAAGCCGACAACAAAATGGGTATGTGATTTCAAAAAATCCACGAAAGAAAGAGGATCAAATTGGTTGAAAACACGAAATCAGGAATGATGAAAGCGAAATGGTCTATACCCAAAATTAAAACATAAAAATATTTTCTTTACTAGATTTCAGCAAATTCAACTATTTCATTTTATTAAAGACATTTCTCTGATTTCATACAGACAACCTGCTAGTACAGACAGATCTAGTTTGTGACTCAGTTCCAGTTCAACATTTTTTTAAATAATTAATTTTATTTAAGTCGATTTAAGTCAGATTTATTATATAAAAAATTTAGTTAACAAACCAATGAAATTATTAAAAATTTCAAATTGTTGAATATATCTTTGTTTTGTTATGACTTGTGGTTGGTATGTTTTCCTTTTATTGACAATTTGCTCGTTTTTGGTAGATTGTTTGTTATTTTTTTTACAAAAGACTGGGGGTTGCGGAAAAACGTAGCACAGAGTCCTGAGAGTTTTTCCGCCCATGGGTTACTGACGGGGCAAAAAATTGCGACATGTCTCTGCGTATTTTCATTCGTGTTGACTTTCAAAGCCAAAAATAGAACGTAAGAGCAATAAATATCACCTGTTTTCTCTTCTTTTTTTTCAGTTGGCTATGATTGGGGAGGGGGTGTATGGGCAATAAATATATCGAGGAGCCTGTATGATTTAAACATCTTTCTCTAACGAACAGAACACACATTACTCCCCGTTTGCAATCAAATATCAGCGGCCTCCCCTCGAAAGATTTGTTTTGGTGTAAAATCAATATTTTATTTGCGATTTTCTCCGCTGACCTTTCTGCTGACGGTTAACATTTACCACTCCGGGCCTCGGCGTCGGTTGCGCCCTAATGGATTTGGAGACTGTTTGGATTAAAGGGAAGTCAATCTCGGTGTTAAAGTGCAATGGACTGAACCCGCATAAAAATAGCCCCGTGACCTCATATCCGACATGTTATCCTGTAAACGAGATAATTCCAGAAGAACTAAATAATTAACCTCCCCCTCTTTAAGAAATAAAAGAACGCGACCTTTAACTAAGGTAATATAGATGGGGGACAAATCCCCTACATAATTCAATGGGCTGGGTTAACCGAGATGAGACGCCCGTTTTTTAATGCGCGTATCATAACCACGTTATGCTTTCAAATATTGAGACCGCGTATAAAAGTTAGTAGTCTCCCTGTCATTAAAAGGCCGTATATAAAATTTTCGACAGACTGGTGCATACCCGCCTCCGCCCCGGCACGCGGTTGAATTATAGAAACGGGTCGTCATAGGATGATGAGCTAAGTGCGGAGACGAGAACGCCTAACAACACCTACAGTCGAATACGGCTTTATATTTTATGGAAGGGAATGCGTTATTTCCTCTTACCCTTGTGTCTGCCGGGGGTAACACTCCGGAACATTCCCGTTTTAAAAGTAAAACAGACTTTGGCAAACAAACAGAAAAACAATGCCACAATATTTAACAATATACTCTTCCGATCTGGCGAACTAAGGCAGTTTTGTTTAAATGTACTGCAATAAATTTATTTACAGTTGGAACTGTATGAGCAGTCGTAAGTCTAACTTCCAAAGGAAAGAACATAACAAATCGACCACGGTCCGATTGTTCTATTATTAGTTACAATAGTTTATTTTTTCTTTTATGCTTATTTTAATAATTATGACGTTAGCGAGATAAAAATGATGTACAAAAGCTTAGCATTAAAGACTTAAAAAAACTTACTCTCTCACGCTACCCCCTCTCTCACTCTCTCTCTCTCTCACCTCTCTCATTTTCTCTCTCTCTCTTTTTCTCTTTCGCTCACTCTTTCTCTCTCTCATTCTTACACTTCCTCCCTCTCTATTTCTGTCTTACATACGCTATCTATCTCTCTTTCTATACTACTCCCTGCTGCTCATTCTGCCTTTTCTTTAACTCTCTTTCTATGTTTCTATATATTTATTTATCATTATATCTACATCTCTTTTCCTCTCTCTCTCTCTCACTTTCGCTCACTCTTTCTCTCTCTCTTTCTTTCTCTTCCTCCCTCTCTATTTCTATCGTACATACACTCTCAATCTTTCTTTTCCCACTACCCCCTGATTCTCATTTTGCCTTTTCTCTAACTCTCTATTTACCTAAATATTTTTATATATATTCACCTATCTGTATATCGACATCTCGCTCTCTCTCTCTCTCTCACACCTCTCTCTTTTTCTCTTTCGCTCGCTCTTTCTCTCTCTCTCTTTTTCTCTTTCGCTCACTCTTTCTCTCTCTCTCTCTCTCTTTCGCTCACTCTTTCTCTCTCTCATTCTTACACTTCCTCCCTCTCTATTTCTGTCTTACATACGCTATCTATCTTTCTATACTACTCCCTGCTATTCATTCTGCCTTTTCTTTAACTCTCTTTGTATGTTTCTATATATTTATTTATCATTATATCTACATCTCTTTTCCTCTCTCTCTCTCTCTCTCTCTCTCTCTCTCTCTCTCTCTCTCTCTCTCTCTCTTTCTCTTCCTCCCTCTCTATTTCTATCGTACATACACTCTCGATCTTTCTTTTCCCATTACCCCCTGATTCTCGTTCTGCCTTTTCTCTAACTCTCTATTTACCTAAATATTTTTATATATATTCACCTATCTGTATATCTACATCTCGCTCTCTCTCTCACTCTCTCTCTCTCTTTCTCTTTCTCTTTCTCTCCTCCTCACTCTTTCTTTTTCTAACCGTTTGAAACCGCTTGATGTCTTCATCACTTTAATGTCCCTACCGATCAATCTCTCTCTTTCTCTCTGTCTATTTATATATCTCTATTTATCTATCCATCTATATCTTTCTTCTTCTTTTTTTTCTCTTTTAGTATGTTCTCGCTATTTGAGTTTAGCCTCTAGAGACATACTTGAATACTTTACTGTATTTTTGTGCTGGTACCATTATTGTTTATATTCATTGTATTGTCTGTGGTTTTGTTTTCTGTAAACGTACTGTGTACAGACTTATATTCAATTATTTTAATTGTTTTGTATTGTCTATCAGTCAATCTGGTTGCTCATATTTTATAGTTTTTTTTTGTCGGCTCTCCAATAATATTTTTCACTTCTGTAAGTGTCATCAGCCAACTTAGCCGTAGTTTTGATGACTGCTCTTGGCAGGAGGTGATACGAATTGGTCCTAATACGCTCCCCTGGAGAACACCAGCTTTTACTACTAAAAGATCGAAGTATTTATCCTCTGGCTGCACTCGGAATAGTCTCTCTGAGAGGCAGAGCTAAGAGGCAGTACGTACTGACTTGGGATCACATCATCATTACATTAGAATAATTGGAAATTCTACAGATTTGAATACCAAATATAACTAGACGGGGAAACTGTTGTAAATGCAAGTGATTTATTGTTTATTTTTATTCTCCAGAGTTAACATTATAATAGTTCTAGGGGTGGTTAGACGTTAAGCCTTGAAAATTTTCTCTTTTATCCACTTTATCCAAATTCCATTTCACATTTGGTTCCGCCAGAGTACTTCAATTCCATCGGTATAAATCAGACAAAAATACGCCTGATAAACTTATCGAAGTTCTAATTTCAATGAAATATAAGCCGTAACATTTGTTTAAGTTTATAAGTTGTAACATTTGTTCTGGTATGTTGACGCAAACACACGGCTGCACCTTGCCAGTTCTCAAGTATCGAACCCCCTTAATCAAAGTCTTCCAGACCCATTACTTATCGTTAGTCTTAATTTAAAAATGAAGGGGTCCCCCAAGCTATCGATTATGTTCTGTTACGTTCCCACAACAACATTTTATGGTACAACTATTACTTTAACGTACTAATTATCTTTTTCTAGACTTTTTTCAATTTTGGTCAAGTTGGACAAGAAATAAATTGAACGATAGTATTGGTTGTTACTATCAATTTTATTTCAGGTTTCATTATTCCTTTCATCTTGTAATAATCCTGAGATGTACAGTAAACAGAAGAGTACAAACTTTAATTAATTTCACTATTTTCGTGGTCCGCTTGACCAATTAATATCTTACAATTAATTAAGGTTTTTAGTTGAGATAAAAAAGTCAATGGCACGAGCGGGATTCGAACCCACGATCTTCGGCTTGATACGCCGCTGCTCTACCACTTGAGCGATTGTGACCTCGATCCACTCGGATTAAATACGTTTGAAATTCAAAAGGTGTGGTTGAGATGGGAGGTTGGTGTCCGAGTGGATCGAGGTCACGATAGCTCAAGTGGTAGAGCAGCGGCGTATCAAGCCGAAGATCGTGGGTTCGAATCCCGCTCGTGCCATTAACTTTTTTATCTCAACTGAAAACTTTAATTAATTGTAAGACTTTAATTAATATTCACAAAAGGAAAAAAAGAAGTGTATTTTCTTACTAATAAAAGTAATTCGGAATTAGTTATCCTTGTACGATAAAGAATTCTAAATAATGGTTCCTCAAAAATTATTGTAATTATGTGAGAATAAATGTTTAAAAATGGAGTAGAATATGTTTCATATTCAAATAATGTTTTAGTATGTATAGGATTAGCTTCAACGTCTATTTTATTGTTTCTGTAGGAAAATTAATTCAGTTTGTCACCCGATCATTAAATTATTCTTTAGATATTTTAATTCAAACCGAGCGGTGGATATTATTTCGACGGCCGTTGCATTTCGGATGGGACGTAGCGGTGGCGGTCGCATAAGGGGAAAATTATTATTTCACGATTTTGGAATTATTTGGTACGATCGGAGTTGTTTTTCCGATGGAAATGATTTCGCTATTGTTATTTATATAATGAGGGCTTCGAATTGTTGGCCTTTCGCCGGCGTGTTGTCGAGGGGGACGCTTTTAAAATTTGATAACAATAAACGTTTATGATAATTTCGAAGCTGTCCGGCGAGGAATCGGCGTCGAACTGAGCGGGGGAAGTACTGTTTAAATATTTTGATTACTTGCTCAAAAACCCCAAACGAAATTAACTCGGAGGCGAAATTCCGTTTGGAAAATAATCATTCGATCAACGACAACAAGGCAAATTGTACGAGAACAAACGGCTTAATTAATTAACTAGATCAATGGCAATTTTTTTCCAAATTTATTTACCTCCGTCAATTGATGCGCTTAAGTAAATTTGGTAACATTTTAGAACACAAATTAAAACAAAATCAACACGAAAAATATACATAAATAAGAAAAAAAGGAATATATTAGAGTTAATCACTTCCAATGTTACTTAGGAGGTCACTAGGCCAATGACGCTTCAGCCATAGAGGGTTAATTGGAAGGGTGCGGGATGAAAGGTTTCTGACAAGGGAATTTGTGACTAGCACTTCAAGTACATATTAGATATTAAGGTCATTGTGAATAGTAAAATTACATATGTAAAAATGTTACTGTTATTGCTCAAGAATATGTCCCTATTAAAGCAAAATTTAGTGTGTTTAATGCTGTCTCTCGCACGGTGATGGCTGTCAGGTTTGGGGGTATCAGAGGTTTAAGGTACAACGTTACTTCATACGTAAATTATTCCCAAACTATCTTCTGTATTGGGAATCAGCAAGTGACTTGGTGTTTGTTTATACACTTTAAGCTTCACTTCTCTTTCATAACAAACGTTCTGCTTTCCTCGGACACAAGGTTTTCAAGAATCACAGCACTGGAAATAATTAAGTCTAATTCTTATTGGTTTACTCATTGGAAATTTTTATTTAATAAATACAATCTAGTCTTCTCATTGACCCTTGAGAACATCTGTAGTTGGCAGGTTAATTTTTCGACTCTCCTCTCTAATATTGCCTCTCAGTATCGGGAAGATTGCTTATTATGGGTTCAAACATCTACACACCTGTCTCTCTACAAGGAATTAGAAGTTTCACCCATATTTGATTTCCAGAAGCCTAATTTTGACGGTCTTTCCTTGCGTGAACTAAGATGGGCATTTAAACTGAGATGTGAGGTTTTACATGTTTCTGAAGATGATCTCAATAAAAGATCGAAACGTTGGCACGATAAAGAAAATGTTTTTCTGAAACCTACATCACACCCGACCGCATCTCACGATATCTGAATAACTTTTACATGTAAATTCAGCTGTGTGGAATTAACTTGGGTATATGCTCCCTATGCAATTCTCCCTCCGTCGAGATTGTGTTTCACGTTTTGGCGGAGTGCTCGATTTTGGGTGAGATTCGGTTCTTACACCTTGGTTATTTTACTCTCCCAAGAAGTCAGCTATTGCGATTCTTGAATGGCACAAATTCTCGGTGCTTGATTCGGTATGCTAAACAAATGCGAATTGATTCAAGAATTTAATTTTTAATTTATATTCTTTCATTGTTACTAAACCATCAAAATTTTGGGTATAGACTTCATTTTTAATATCAGTTCGCTTGTTTATTTTTTTATTTCATTTTATTTATTTTTTTTTGTATTTTGCACTTTTTAGATATACTTTGTATTTGTGTATTTTGTATTTTATTTTATTTTTGTATATTTTTTCTCTTTTTTCTTTTCTTCTCTCTCTCTTCTCTAAACTGCATATATATTTGTAAACCAATGACCTCTGGCAGACGGATCGGACGATTCATGTCACAATGCTTTTGTGTTTTACTATAACGAAAAGTATTATTATTAGTTACTGTTTATAAGAAACTTCATGCTGAATTTACCTTACGAGCAGATTATTTGAACTTTTTAAAATCTTTAAATTGAGACTTAAAATCAAACCGTAAAAACTTATGGGTATACAGAATAAAAAATACAAATTAATGAAGAGGTTTTAGTGCTTTTATCCTACTCGTAATTGTAAATAACAAATAAAACTTCTTTTTATTAAATTTTATATTGTTTACATAGAACAGATAGAAAGAATTTTCAGACCAGATTCCAGACTGGACCTCTCTGTCGTAATTGTATGTAATTTCATAAGTCACGACTTTTCAAATAAATAGTCATATTCTAAATAACACATTAGGACCTGTTCTTAAGTTACTTTGTGAACTGAGATCTCATCTGACCGGATCCAGAAAGGAGATAATTAATTCAACCAGCAAATCCATCATCTCGGTCCGTTTCTGGTTTAAGAAAAAAATCACCTGTAAGAACTCAATCAATCGAATTATGCGTTCTCCTTTCTCTTCTTTTGCTTTCGAACACTCAACGGATTTTTTGTCCCGACGGAACTAGAAACCCGTCGGTTCCGATTGTTTTCACATTTGGAAATTAATCTCCTTACTAATTAAGCAAGGGTCAAAATTAATCAGAGCACGAAACTATGATTCATTGATATCTATGGGGGGTGGGACCAGCCGTATTTTGTCTCTAATTATTTCCCTCGTCCCCTGTTTACGTTTTGCCTGATTTATAAGAGTCGTCAATTTATTACTATTGAACCATCTGAACGAATTGAAAGGTCTCATTCGCTTTTGTTAAATTCCAATTTAATATTGATTACCCTGAGATACAGAGAGGCTAGCAGTAGGATAAAGAAAACAGAGAGAGTTGGTTACCGTTATAAAAACATCATAAAATATCGTAACTTAGGAGGAGAATCAGTAAATGAAATTAGAAGGTTTAAAACAAAAGAAAGATAAGAAAATAAATGCAAACCTAAAGAAGAGTTGGCGATGACCAATGTAGTTTGCCAGCCCTAAAACATACTTTTAAAAAAAAGAACAATAATAAATAATTTTCATGGTCTTTTTAAATGAATTAGATTAGCGACTGACCGATTTCATAAACCATTAACTATATGAAGATAACGTGGAAACCCAAAAGAATAAAAACAATTTTATTGAAAACATAATGTACATAGAGTTAAAACTAATATTTTAATAATATTTATAATTCACTAATTTCGTGGTCCGCTTGACCAATTAATATATTACAAATAATTAAGGTTTTTAGCTGAGATAAAAAAGTCAGTGGCACGAGTGGGATTCGAACCCACGTTCTTCGGCTTGATACGCCGCTGCTCTACCACTTGAGCTATCGTGACCTCGATCCACTCGGATACCAACTTCCCATCTCAACCGCACCTTTTGAATTTTTCCTTCTTTTTGCCATTTTTCAAATGTCGTGTAATCGGATTGGATTCTCTACGACAAATGAAATGGCCACGGAGAGCTTTAGTGAAGTATACTTCATTTTAAATCATTAAATTCACTAATTTCGTGGTCCGCTTGACCAATTAATATATTACAATTATCTCAACTAAAAACCTTAATTATTTGTTATATATTAATTGATCAAGCGGACCACGAAATTAGTGAATTTATTTAAAATGAAGTATACTTCACTAAAGCTCTCCGTGGCCATTTCATTTGTCGTCGAGAATCCAATCCGATTACACGACATTTGAAAAATGGCAAAAAGGAGGGAAAATTCAAAAAGGTGGGGTTGAGATGGGATGTTGGTGTCCGAGTGGATCGAGGTCACGATAACTCAGGTGGTAGAGTAGCGGCTTATCAAGCCCAAGATCGTGGGTTCGAATCCCGCTCGTGCTATTGACTTTTTTTCTCAACTAAAAACTTTAATTAATTGTAAAATATTTATAATACTGAATAACTTGTACATATGTAGTATTTTATTCTATTTATTTATGCATTATTAATATATTTATTTATGTATTATTAATTTAATTATTTATATAATTAATTGAAGTCGTGAGGAGCGCTCAAGAATGAGGGTGTTTAGAAAAACACCTTTTTCATTTTTTGCCGACGTTTCGACCTTTATTCCGCTCATCTTCAGGGCCTGGGTAAAATACAAAACATATTTTGATTGGAAAAATTTAACATGTAAATACAAATTTTGAACCAAGTATTTCATACTCACATAAAGTGTGGTGCTATTCTTGTGGTGCCATATTGGTTTTGTGTGAAAGTGTTGTGAAACGTGAATTTGTATTTTGCTATTTTTATATGATTGTGACAGGGTGGAGGACGCGGTAAATCTGGGACATATTCTTTGATCATCGACGTTTTATAATTAACCCAAAGTAAGTCGAGAACGGTGCCACTATGACCCTATATTTACGTGAGTATGAAATACTTCGTTCAGAACATATGTTTTGTAATTTACCTAGGCCCTGAAGGTGACCCGAATAAAGGTCGAAACGAGGGGAAAAAATGAAAAAGGTGTTTTTCTAAACTACCTCATTCTTGACCGATCCTCACGACATCAACAAATTATGAAACAATAGGTTACTAGGAAACACACATTATTTATACATGTATTTAATTTATTCAACTATTCACATATTTATTTATACAATAAATTATATTTGTGCTTAAATTGCACATTGGTACTCGTTATTTAACCTGTCCTTAAAACTTGCCATGTTGTTTGACACAAATTCAATTCACTCAGTAATTCTTCATTATTAACTAATGAGTAGGCAACACAAGTATCAGCAGTTTGTATGAATTTTTCGTTAATATTTTAACAGTAAATAAAATTATTATATAAAGGTTAATAAAGAATAATCATGTTGAAGGTAATAAAGCACGGTTGCTTTCGCACTTTGGCAAAAATTAAGGGAGCACCACAACTGTAGCTTATGACGAATAGCATAAAGAATTTTTCGTTTCATTTGATTACATCAACTGGCGTATTTGTATTGTATTGTAGTATTTTTCTCCTTTTTATTCGAAAACCTGCGAAGAGTGCATTTCATTGACATTTAATCGTATTCAAATCCATCATCTATCTGACGTCCAAACTTTCTGGCATAACGAATTGGTTTACATACTTTTGGCCCATTTATTGAGTAACCCGGTATTGGCCTTTATCATCTTTATATCATATTTCGTCTTGTCTTCAAAACAATATTTTTCTTCTGAAACCTCATTCTTTGAATTTCCGAAAATTTCATTGTTTATTTCAATAAACATAATTATCCGGATATTAAAATAGTAAGTTGGATAAGATCATTAAGACTGTGGTCATAGACGATCCTAAACAATGAAAAATTAGTGTCACGAGTGGGACTTGAACCCACGACATTCCTGCCTTTACAATAATTTTTCATCTCAACCACAATTTGCATAAAAATTATAAATCAATTTAAATAATCAATTTGGTTAAATAGGGCCAATGAAAATATATAGATTAATATACTAATTACTGAAGAACCTTCACTTACTAATAGCGGCCACTTCCTGTTCGCTGAGAATCTATTATACCGATTATACGAAATTTTAATATTTGCAAAAGAAAGGGGAAATTTGAAAAAGTTGTAGGTTGAGGTGATGAGTTGTCACGGGGGACCGAAGTCACGATAATTCAAGTGGTTAGAGCGCCAAGGGTGGTTGTGAGTTCGAGTCCCACTCGTGACCCTAATTTTTCATCTCAACCACACTCTATATAAAAATTATAAATCAGTTTCAGTTGAGGTTAAAAGACGTAGGCTTCTTTACTACCTTGCTCACCGCGACTAATATTGGCCTCTTGTACAATTTCGATCTTTATATAAAACTTTTTCTTCTTTTTCTTGCAAGCATAACCTTGCATCTGCTCTTTCGAATCTATATACATACTAAGTCATTTTCGAATAAAAATACGCTTCGACTAGATCAAAACCTGGTATGCACAGCACACCGATGAACCAAACATTGCCTTCAAAGCTTTAATATTATTGTGGATATCAGACAGAGAAGCATAGTTCGAGAAAAACCTGGATCAAACCAAATTAATTGCCAATTTTGACGTAATTTTCCTTTTTGAGGTGAGATGCCAGATTGATATAAACTAGAGATGTATAGCTAGGTATAGGTAAATAAAGTTGGATAGAGAGAGAGACAGCTTGATATGTAGTTTTTAAAAGATAAAGTTAGATTGGAAAAAAATAGAGGGAAGGAGTGAGCATAGTTTTATATAACAAATCTCGCCAATTTAGACAAAGACATCTTTTACACTTAACGAAATAAGAGAGAGAGTGAGGAGGAAATAGTAACGAAAAAAAGAAAACAGTAGGTTCGACAGGTAAAAGATAGAAAGTAAAAGGAAGGGATAGGAAATTGATATAAAGACAGAATCGCCGAAGTGTAAAAAAAGAGAAAGAGAGAGAAGGGGACAGGAAGAGTTTGAAAGAAAGAGAAAGAGAGAGAAACTGAAAGATTGAAAAAAAGAAATAGAGCTGGGGGGAGAGAGAGGGAGAGAGAAGTTTGAAAGAATGTGGAGAAAGAGAAAAGTGTGAGAAGGAGTGGCAGGATAAATAGAAGGGGAGTGGGAAAAGTGATAAAAGACAGAAACATAGATGGGAGTGAAAAAAATACACAAGGACTAACACAGTGAGAGAAGTCGAAAGAAAGAGAGAGAAAGAGAAAGAGAGAAAGGAAAGAGAGAGACGGGGAGTGAGTGACAAGGGAGAGCGCGAAAGAGATAAAAAAGAAATGTAAGAAAGTGATAAAAAGAGGAGAGATAGAGAGTGAGAGAGAGAGAGATAGAGAGAGAGAGAGAGAGAGAGAGAGAGACAGACAGAGAGACAGAGAGAGAGGGAGAGAGACAGAGAGAGAGAGAGAGAGAAATAGGGAAATAGAGATAGATAAATATATAGATAGATAGATGGAAAGTAAGAGAGTAAAAAAGCGAGAGAGAGAGAGAGAGAGAGAGAGAGAGAGAGAGTGAGAGAGAGAAAACGTTTGGGCATGAAGGTAACCTCCAGGTACTTGTATTCAAATTTTGTTTGTGTCTATTTTGTGCAAATCGATTTGACTTTTTTAATATTATATATTGTTTATATTGTGATTGTAAACACAGAAAAAATAGTCTAAATCTCAATTCGATTAATATTTCATGTTTAGTTTTTGATAAGGAAGGGAGATTTGGATTTCTATTAGCTGGCAACATAACCCCAGACGACAACTCTTATGAATTATTCAACCTGTTCAATAATATATGTCAATTAATACAGTTGTACTTTCACGGTGTTGATTTAAAGATTTAAATAAACATACTTGTTTAAGAAAACGGGGCGACGACCCTATTAGTTGAAGCAGAGGTTTTCTTTTATTTTAGGATCGGGGACAGACGGAAAAATAAATAATTTCGACCGTGTTACCGTCGATTGCCTGCGAGGGTTGTTACTTCGTCAAAAATGTAATTTCATGACGGATAATAATAATTAGGTCAGACTCGTCAACCGAAAAAAAGTTATCCTTTGCAGAGATTAAATAACACCGCTTTCTCTTTAATCCATTTTAAAGTTAAGATGGATAAAAGGGCGAAGAGGTAAATTGCAAAGTGTATTACAATAAATCAACTCTCTTACTTGATAACAAGATGAGAAATAATTTTTTTATCGTCTCTCTCCTCCCACGACGTGTTTTATTTTCTGGAACAAGATTATTATGCTAATTATATGGAAATAATTTTAATAAACTAATAGATTTCGGAATGTTTGCTCATTACCTGGCGGCACGATAGCCCATGTTAATAAACAAAGCATTAGATTGATAAGAAAAGATGTTTTAATACAAGAAAAGTGGTTGTAAATCGGCACGCTATACACTATTACACCTCGGTTAATATCTTCGGAGGAACAAGGGCTGGATAAAGTGTAGTAATATTTTGTTATTAAAGTGGACGTCTATCGATTTACCAATTTATTCTGGCCTCGCATTATAAACACCTAATAATAAATCAGTCTCTCGAGTCTTTTGATGAACAGTTTTTATTAGTAATACATGCAATCGATATCGGCGAGGTAATTTTTTTTAATTTTTCACAGAAATTCTTAAATTTTTGACAATGCGGGTTTTTTGGGATTATTTAAATTGGGTTTTATCCTCGTACCGGTATACTCGGGTCAACTGCCTTGAAATAATCTCAGGTTTTTGCATTAAATAGCAAAAATTAAATCAATTTTCCTTAAAATTTTGCTTTTTTGTTATTTATTGTTGAGTAAAATAGCAACAATCTGCGCGAAGTACAATACGTTACATAGAAGTGATAACACTCCCAAATTAGACATCATTACTTAATAACTTGCACTCTCTGACAGGTCACGTGACCACTGCCTTTTTAGACGTTAGAGAAGGATTGCTGGGTACTGATACTAGAATGGGATTGGAGGTTAGTGCGGTATTTTTTGTATCTGGATTTTACAACTTCATTTAAAAAGGGAACATCTAGGTCGTTATGAATGGTGTGGATTGAAACAGAATGGGGGCGTTGACGATGGATTTAAGCATTCGTGATTGTAAAGGTATTCTGCGGAGATTTAGTTGAACCCCATAGTTCTATGTATATATATTATGCAGGGTGGGCGACCAAGACCCGAGGGGTTAAATGCCTTGGTAGACTCGTACCCCATCCCTAAAAGGTCCGGGACTTGGTCGGCTCACGTGTCCTGCATAAATCTCTTGGACCTGTTCACCAACTCCAAGATTTCGGACCATTTTATCTCGGGGAGTGATTTGGTGATGTCCGCTCCTTCAAAGATTTCAAATCTCGACCTAGCATACCTATCACATTCTGCGAGGTAGTGCTTTGCTGTTTCTTCTTTTATTTCGCACAAGCGGCAAAAGGGATGGTAGGATATCCATTACGAAGAGGTGTCTTCTCAGTGGGCAGTGGCCCGTCAGAATACCTATCAGCCTCCTAATTTGTTGATCGCCTCAACAAACTCTTTCGACTGCCTGTGTCCGGTGGGTAAATTCCACTCCCTAAGGAATTGTTTCATGCCCCAGTTATTGATACTTATTGATACTCTCTTTCGCTGTGCTCATAGAGTGGGGTAATACCGGTTGTGGCCCAACAAACGCAGTATTAGAACCTTCTTTGGCTAGGCCATCCGCCTTTTCATTGCCCTGGTGTCCTTTATGTGCAGGTATCCAAATAAGGGTTACCTTGTTCTCAAACCTGAAAGAGATCCTATTGATAAGATCTATAGTTTCCTCCACCAATCGTGAGGTTAACAAATCTTTTTGTAGTGCCCTAAGACTAGCCTGACTGTCAGAAAAGATTTTAATATCTTTCCCATAATTTTATTTTCCATCAGTGTTCTACAACACACATTGATGGCCCAGATTTCCGCCTGAAAAACGGAGGTGTTATTGCCAAGAGGGGAGGAGATGCTGATTCCTGGCTTGGTATGTTCTATTTAGTATTTCCATATTGGTTTCAATATTGATTTCTATATGGGTACTTCGTTGTCAAGAGAGAGTTTAGATCTGTTGTCTAGTAGAATTTTAAGTAGTCGGCATCGTAGGTTCAGTTCTATCCTTTTGAGTGGTGCATAACGATCGAGGTCGTATGTGTAGATGCAGCCCTAGATAGCGGATGACGTTTTCGGTGTGAAGGTTATTAGATTGCATTATAGATTGAAAGTCGTGTGATGCGACAATGGGTGCAGGTTATGTTTTGGGACTTTGTGGTGTTTAATTTGATTCGCCATTATTTGAACTAGTGTAAGAGCTATGACTAGAGTATAGAATAGCAGTGTCATCAGCGTATACTAAAATAGTTGTGTCGGGATGGGAATGGACATCACCACTATATACTGAGCACAGTATTGGGCAGAAGATGCAACCCTGACGGACTCCCGCGTCAGTCTGGGAATCCGGCACATACTCTAAGGTACCTGACCTGATAGGATTTAAGGATGAGATGGTATGTCGAAGATAGGAACATTTTTTCCAGAACAAACCTAGGAGCAAGACTCGATCGGCTTCGACATAGAAAGATCAGCATTCCCTTTTCTCAACGGAGTATGCACGGGATGGACTAATTATAAATTTACGTTTCAAATTTCTTTCTAACCCGTTTAATAAACAATTATAAAACCAATATGTCGGCGAAAATAGCAATAATTTAAAAAAAAGCAACTAAAAGCAATTAAAGGTTGCACAATTTTATCAAGCAGTTGGAAATTGTGCTGTTGGCGTTGTGAGATATGCGTGGGAGTTGTTGGTTTTCTGCAAAATCAAGTATTATTATGTATGTGTCATGTAAATTATAGTAATTACTATTAATCACTCCGTATTTCCTGTTCCGCCTGGCGGGAATTGTTGAATTATTAATGAAATGACATTATTGATGACAGTACGTTTGTAAACATTACAAATTATGCGGGATTTCGATTCGTTGTTTTACTTTCGTGAGATTTATTTTTATCGTAAAGTATTGGGACATGATAAAAGAATGTTCGAAATAATAAAATAAGAGGAATCATAACACTGGTAAGTTGAGAGTTTTGAAACTTTTTGAGTATTTCTAGGCTCAGAATGCGACAAATTATAATTCGTTATACAAATAATTAATTAAACCTTTTTTTCACGTATAAATTAGCCCCGTTTGCAATGTTGACAACTTTACGGTCATTAATAATGGCATTTCATTAATAATTCAACTCATGCGATCCAAGAAACATGAACTAATTATTGTAATCTATACACTCCCCGTCGAAAATATCGCTACACATATAAATCTCGATTTTTTTTATTTAATGACCTTAACCCACGTTTTTGTAATGTTTATGATAATATTACTTGTTCCATTGAGGATAAATCACATCATTATTAATTACCATTTACCGACAAACGAAGGATCAGAGTTTTTCTCGGCTCGTTTCAGTCAGTTTTTACCTTTTATTATCTCAGGGTAGCATTTTCTCTCTACTCTTTTTGTTTGTCATTATGATTAGTTTAAACAACGATAAATTATTCAGAATTATCATCACCTTGATGTTCATTATTCGTCTGTTTCAATGGCGACCAACGTCTGGACATTCCAAGATGGGATAGGGATAAGGATAAAAGAAGCGGCCAAAAGACCTTCTGCACCTCGACCTGAATAAAACTATTGTGCTTCCTTGTTTTTTCTAACTCTAGCTTCAGATTGTTAATCAGCCTCCATAGCTTTGCCAGCGGCTCCTTAGTGTGGGATCTTGCTTGAGGTTTCTCCGGTCCTGGTTGCAAGAACCAGCACCTACATAGACCTTCACATAAACATAAAATGTGTTTTGCGGTCTCCTCCTCTTCCGGGGAGTTTCTGCACGTGTGTCTTCTGTTTATACTCCTATCCGGTGCATGTGCTTTCTTAAATGGCAGTGTTCTTTCAAGAGGAACCGGTCGCCCATCACGAGCGCACTATTTGTGAAGAATGGATACTTGTGATTGAGATTCCCAATCCGACCTGCGAGATTGAGCTCACGCAGACTCGTTCAGCAGGGATAGGACCGACTCGTTCTGCTCTTGAAAGACCATCTCGTCTCACCCACACTGGGAGCCGTAGCCCACTATGTGTGGAACTACGGCGACGACGGGTGGTATAGTGTGGTTTGAGACTCGAGACCCCGAAACGGCTCACCTCGAGTTCTCATCCTCGTCCCTTTTCTCAATCCGGGTTCCTTCATTCTATCCTGTGACCCCTCCCAACCCTTGGGTGCAAGGGCGGTATCCGGGCACAAAATAAAGGAGTAGCTCAGAAGACGTGGAAATCTCTCTAAAGCACAAGCTGTATTCGTGTCGGCCTAGGGTCGGCATGGCGGCGAGTGCCTTAGCAAAGTCACACGAGGACCAGTGCACTAGATCCTGTCTGCATAGATGGGGAAGGGTGTATGGCCATCAGTACCACGGGGAAACTGAAAAGTTCCAAATTCAGCATTAGTTCACTGGGAATGGATTCGTGGTGGTACATGGTGACGCCGCTGGCAGGAACTTAGCGAGGCTATCTTCTATTTGTGACCTTCGCGAAGCTTGCGTATGGCCAGCGTTATTACCCTCGGCCTCACGGGAGACGGTGGACCGGACGACAGCGTGTAAGCGTTGAGGACGCGATGATTATGCTGAATAGACCCTCGAATGCATGAGTAAGGGGAAAGTAGTTACTCATGCCGGTAGTTCCCATTCTAACGAACCGCGTAATGACGTGGATCGCATCCTCCTCTTCACCGCATTTCTACAGAGGCGACTGCGCTACATTGAAGCTCGTTTGCGAAGTCGCCGTGTTTCGGAATAAACCATGACCCCAGCTGAACCCGTTTCAGCTTCTGTCTTTGCAACAAGATGTACACTTCACACTTCGATTTCCCTTATATTCATGGCTGGTATCTCCGGGACTCCTCTGCCTTTAGGTGCGAGATGGCTTTGTTGCACGAGGATGTCACTGGCAGCTCAACAGCGATCACCTGTTACGCTTCTGTAGAGGTCGTTCTTTAGGCACTTGCTATTTAGCAACGTTTTCCTATGGGCCTGTTGTACTTTTTGAGTTCGTATATTGTCAATGTGCGCTGCCAAAACGGACACGCATGTGTAAGTACCGACATACTTATATGACCGAGGCTATTAGTTTCTTTTGTCGTATCAAAGCCTTATAACCCTTGATGTACTAGGCGACTAGTGGCACAACATATCAAAACTTTTATGAGTATGTCCAAAAGGATGGATGCAGTCGTTAAAAGCCATATAGATATAGATATAGATAGATATATAACAAACTTTATTTACAACAAAGAAAAACATTACATATTGAACTTTTATAAAGTTTTACACGACATGGATGGTTATCCTTTTTAAAAAGATAGTTCCTACTCACAGTAAGTTGTTTTGCAACGATCCGGATTTCGAGCCTTTTAGCTCATCATCAGGTTGAAGGACTTCTACAACCACGTCTTTCGACATGAATTGCCAAAGTGAACCCGCTGATACCTCCGACAACGCGACGTTCCAATTAGCAGCTGATTTTTTTAATGGCGGTCAATTTGAACGTGTGAAACGCGGAAATTGTAACACAAATAAATGTTAAACTAGTAAATACTTAATATTATTAAATTACTTTAAAAATAATAACAATTAAAATAATTAGTTTAATTATTTGGATGTTTGATACTATTTATGTACATATTTAAAATGGGAGGTAGATCAAAATCTGTTATATTATTAATGCATTTATCACCATGTTCAATTTTACATTTTTTAATTTCTAATTTCTCAAACCAATCTAATTCTTTCCCTTTGGTTGATGATTTTGGTTTGAGATTGGTTTGAGAAATTTGAAATCAAAAAATGTAAAATTGAACATGGTGATAAATGCATTAATAATATAACAGATTTTGATCTACCTCCTATTTTACCACTATTGCCCGGTTTGACGTGCGATTTTTGCGATTTTTCAACATATGCGATGTTTAAGATATCAAGCAGCTGAGACCTGGAAAACGCTCTATGTCCTAGATACATAATTCAGAGCTCTGACAATATTGGACACTGAGCAACAAAACGAAACATATTCTCCTTTACTCTTACATACATCTTACATTACATAGCGTACTCATGCAGTTTCCTTCTATGGCACAGAATTTAAAAACTCTCGCTCGCACCTAAACTCAAATAGCCATCGAAAAGCAAGGGATTTCAGAGAACTAACATCTTGAACATTAGGTTAAATGTTGTCTTAGAGTGTTCTAGGTCCTTAAATAGGATATACCTGTTTGAGGACTGCGCACGATGTTCACAACTCTCCCGATGTTATCACCCAACTTACACAAATGTTCCGCGGTATATTTTGGCCAATTCGAGAGGTTTTTCAAAACAAAAGGTAAACTTGCAACCAGAATTAAAAGTTAGTACATTCCAATGACAAAACCAAGTGCAATTAGATTTAATAGAGAGTATACATCTTATTACATAAATGCCATTTTTAAACGGAAAAAATTAAGTTGGTTCTTTTGAGCGTTTTTGATTGTAAAACTAGATGTTCATTGCTAAAATATAAAAATCTCATGGTGTTGATGAAAAGTATATAAAAACATTGCATATTTCCATAAATTATAGCCTGATTTCGTACAGCTTCATAAGTAAAGTCGCTGGGTTGATAAATTTGACCATGGATCTCCGAAATGTCGCCAGGGGGTTGAGGTTTACGACGGAAGGACGCCAGGTTGCCAGTCCGCGTCAAATACGATATATCTAGATATTGACAGATGTTTGAAATGTAATTTTAACATACTCAATCCCCGCTGAGGCGCCATGCTGAGCTCTCCATGTTTCCCGGTCCTAATATGAGTCTTATTCCGGTTTGGTTAACACGTCATCAGCCGGAGCCCCCCCGCAACGGCGAGCACCCCCAAAATGTCCGGAACCGGATGTAAATAACATCCCAATCTGAGTCGGACCAATGCGATCCCACCTTGGAGAAACTCAATAATCGCCCCCGCCGGAGGGTTGAAGTTCTCGCCTCGAAAAGGCCATCGTTTAAAATGGAAGAACACCCCCTCTTCTTCCGCGGATCCCACAACAAATGATCGATTTATTTATCAAAAAATAACTTTTACAAGGTACTAATTTATACGACTTGGCAAAATTATACGCTTATTGCATTGATTTATCCTCAATTTGATTAAGATAAATTTTATGACCTTATAGCAGTACTGTTGCTTAAGAAACCGTTTTCGAGAGAGATTTAAGTTAACTTACATTATTTCAATTCTGTACAATAATCTGCTTATTGGACCATATTTGGAGGTTTATTACTATTATAATGAATGAATCAATTAAAAAATATGTTAAGGGTTCCAGAACATATCTTGTTTTGCGGTTTCCTGTTTTATATATGCTGGAAATATATAAGAGAAATAGTATTTTTTATCTTTAAGAAAGTACCACCATACAATTTTAATTAAGTAATCGTTAAAAAATTACAATAAAACGTAAAAGTTCACGTTGGAACCTTTTTGTGATGACGTGCTATAAAGTACTTTCTACCTAACGTGGTGTAGACTTCCAACTACCCATTGAAGAAATATAATTTGAATTTGCAAAAATAATAACCAAGGGTAGAAGGTGTTAATCCACCATTTGTTTCAAAACGACCGGTTTCTCAAGCAATTTATTTCTAGCACCATGAACAATAAGATTATGAAAAATTTCACGATCAGTTTAGCCATAACAATGAAAATTGTAATTTATTTGAAATATCGCACACCCTCAAGAAAAACTCAAGACACAACTCAAAAAAAGAATATTTTACAGGAGAGATAGATGGAAATTTAATTAGTATGCTTATGTATGAAGTACTCACCATCACTGGGCGGGCTGTAAAAACTATCTTGATCCATCAATATTGTCTTTCATTTGATCAAGGCTTAATGGAAAATAAAAAAAAATTCTAAAATTCTAGCTGCTCTGCCCCTTTTTGTAGTTGCGTCACTTTTCTTGCATATATTGGCTCTCAGTATTTTAAGTTAGGTCGTAAACTATAAAATAACGTAAAAGTAAAGAGAAATATTGTTGAAAAACTATGAAAAATGATGTTATAATTAAGAATGTTATTAAAATAAAAGTAAATAATAAGAAAAGAAAAGAATAAATCGAACTAAAATAATTCACGAACACTCTAGATCATGGCTTTGAAAAAAAGCAAATTCAGTTGTTACTGCCAAGCTTTCGACTTATTTTAAGATCATCATCAGGGCCTATATTAATTTCACATTATGAAAAACATGTTTGTACAATTGATTTAACATTTTTTTCATAATGTGAAAATGTGTAGCATAGAATCCTTCACTTAACAAGAAAATCTGACCTAACTCGAAATGTACCTATTTTCCTGTTGAATACTCACACCGATGATATAAAGCTCGACACGATACGGTAGCCAAGATATGCCACTTTTCGCGCTTGGAGACAAAAAATACAAACAAATATAAAAATAATTTTTTCTAGAAATGATAAATGATGGAGTGAGTGTGGGGTTCCATCCTTTTTAAAAAGATAGTTCCTACTCACAGTGTTTTTTTTTCTTTTTTTCTAAGCTTATAAAATTTATAACCCTTGGGTAACATTTAACTGGAGTTTTTGGATCTTTATGGGTTTTTTTATTTTTAAGTGTACCGTACTTTAAGCTTTTTTTTTATCTAATATACTTTGTTTTTTATCAGTGATAAATTTAATTTTTGATCGCGTATCACTTACTGTGAGTAGGAACTATCTTTTTTAAAAGAAATACTTTTTTGTTCCTGCCTATTCAAATGTGACACAGGTTGCTTGCTGCCTAGCACAGCACAGTTGAGTCATTTTTCCCCTGTTCATATTCGAAAACTTAAAAAAAAAGCTAAATAATCCAGTTTTTAGAAATTTTCGACTTGTGTCTCTTTTCTTGTGGGTGTGCGATATATTGGTAAATTTTATAACATGTCGGGCGTACCACTCGCACTGTTCTGTGCCGAGATATTTAAGAACAATTTTGAAATTACACTTTTTTTCCTTGAATGAACAATTTTGTCAGAATGTCATCGCCATGTTCTTTTGCTTAGAAGATCTCCACAAGCTTTTAGCATCCCTGAACTCCAGACATGATAAAATGAAATTTTAAAATTGAAGAAAATTCTACTTTCAAATTCTTTGATCTACATCCAAACTTTACCGACCAAGACATAATTACTGAAACATGTATAGAAGGTACAACCATGCCATGATTCCAGCTAACTCTAAACACCCTTGGTCGCACAAAGTAGACTTCATTTACTTGATCAAGCAATCGGGGCCTTTATAAAAAGGACTTGGAAAAAGAACTCCCAATTATTTATTAGCTACGTGATTGGTTTACCAGATGCATTTTTTCAACAATTTGTTTAATAAAAGCCTAAATAAATTAACAAATTTCAACACAACACCTTTACGATAAAAAAAAACAAAAAAAACAGTATACAACATTCTGTTGTTTATTAAATGCTTTGGCTCCATCCGCCAGAATTTTCCCACCTAACGGATCCATTAGAAATATTCTGGAAGTGGTATTTACAAGATGGAGTGCAATTGTAACTAGTTATATCTGGGCTCAATAAGTAGGAAAATCGGAGAGAGAACTAAAAACCAAACAGACAACGTTTTGCTACTTAAAATGCAACGATCCGTACTGGGATTCGAACCTCGAACCGCTAGCCTGGCAAATACGTCGGGGAAAAACAGAATTTACAGTTGACCTAACCGATTTATTTTATGGAAACAGACGGATTTAAATGCTTAGTACAGTATAAAGGAAAATTAAAACAGACTACATACAGAAGAAATAATGCAATTCCCATGCCTAAGTAATACAAATAAAAGAAGTATAAAAATTATGATAGTTATTAATTTGTTGCCATGTGCTTACATTTAGGTTTTTTCTTTCAGCTTCTGTCGAGTATACTGTCTAATAACTACATGTTTCGAATGTACTTGTATCATCCTCAGATTTATGTTAAGCTTGTACGTTACGTCTTTTATTTTTCCATCGGTCTTCGGCTTTTCCTCTTTTACTTCTTACGCTACCTCATTACTAATTTGTTATTGTAAAACTTTTTATTTTACATTTTTAGGCAATATAGAATATAAATGGGTATGTTCATTTAAAACGCTTACAATTGTTCGGTTTAAATTATTGAAAATTATGAAAATCCACTTGAAATCTGTAATGAGGATTATTACAATTAATTAAGGTTTTTAGTTGAGATAAAAAGTCAATGGCACGAGCGGGATTCGAACCCACGATCTTCGGCTTGATACGCCGCTGCTCTACCACTTGAGCTACCGTGACCTCGATCCACTCGGACACGAACTTCCCATCTCAACCGCACCTCTTGAATTTTCCCTCCTTTTTGCCATTTTTCGAATCCCGCTCGTGTCATTGACTTTTTTATCTCAACTAAAAACCTTAATTAATTGTAATACATTATTTGGTCAAGCGGACCACGAAATTAGTGAATTTAATGAGGATTATATTTCAACACGGTCAAATTATTTTCAAGAGATTCTCCTTGTGTCTAGGCTGCTTACTATCACGTTCATTTGTGACATACCTACATGTCGATATGGTACATCATCATCAATACAGGTTTCATAAAAATAAACCATCTGTAGTTTCTGGTGGTTGGTTTGAATTCGATAAAGGCTAAAAAACCTTGAAATCCTCCTGCAATCCTAGCATCTACTGCTAAATGTGCAAAACGGTTTGGACTGTTAACGGTTATGAAAGACATTTTTCAAAATAGAAAACAATCTCTAGCAGCTAATTAAAATTTACCAGTAAACCCTACTCCATATCAAAGCCCATGCGAGTCGGATCTGCGGTACATTAACATTTCAAGTGTAAAATTGGCCGTCGGTGATATCCATAATCAACAGAGCTGGCTCGCTCTATGATATTGTGACAGCTATTACGAGAAATGACGATATAGATATACGGTTTCCCAGTCGGCAATATTGATAGTTCCATTTCAGACGGGGGGGGGGGGGGCTTGGACGTTTCACTTATGCGGATGAATTTGCTTGAACCCCTGCGGTGCCTTTTTTGTAGTAATTGGCTTCTATTGAAAATACATAATACATAGGAGGGGTGCGTTATATAAATATTATTTGACAAAAGAATACCGACTACTTAGTCAACAGACAAAACTCTTGCACAAGGGAAATGGAATTTCATCGATCGGATTTTGGCAGAATTTAAAAAAAGAAATCCTAGTATTTAAGTAGTCAAGATTTAGAAGAAAAAATCGTATGTTTCACATTAGCACCCCCTTCTGTATATTATGTAGCACTAAATCATAAATCATATATTAATAAGATATAAAAACATTGATAATTTATGATTTTCTTTTCTCTGAACTACCAGATACTGATATCAACTGATATCAAATACAACATTCCTTTATTAATGAGATTAAATACATTTTAAATCAATCTTTCAAATATTTCAAATAAAAATGTTGATTGCTGGGGAATTATTTTTTAAATAGATAAAATGCTGAATTGATCGACACTATTCCCTATTTACTAGTATTTATTCTCGCCTATTTACTATTATTTATAGCCAATCACATCTAAAATCGTATTAAAGGAAGTAAAACCAAGAAATAAAGCCGAAACGCGTTTGACGAACCAAAACCGCAACAATCGGCCGACCAAAATCCCATAACGTAAAACAAGTCAAAATGCTTGGATAACTTAGCCTTTCTTCCAGTCTCCTATCATCATCATCCAATGGCCGGAGTATTTTTGGACAGAACTATTAGAAAGCCTGAAAAACTTTTTATGCAAATAAAAATTAGATATAGTTTTGTTCAACAGTCCAAAACGATTTCATCTACTCGCAGACAAATGATACCCCGAATATTTAATATACTATTTAATAATATTGTATTTTACATAAAGATTTTGGCCAAACATTATTCGTTATGTACAAAGCTTTTGTTACTGGACCTTTTTATTTGCTATACAAATAAATTATTTGTTATTTCGAATACGTTGGAAGTAAACAAAGTTAATAAGAAAATATGTTATGTCCTCCGAGAAACGTTTCTTTCCATTAATTTTTAAAATTGAATTGACTGTTTATTCAGCAATATTTTATTATTAGATAATATGAGAGAAAATAACAGAATATTCTATTTATTTTTACATGTAATAATTGATCCTTTTTGTAATGTTAGGTGTCGTTTTGCTCTTGGGTAATTTTTTTTCTACTCGTAATAAAAGGTTTTCTTTAATATCGATCCATAGAATTTTTAGATAAATTATTCATTTAAAAAAAATTAGACACGCAAATGTGGAATTAATGAGCCCGCTAAATATATGCCTTAGAGGCCGCCTTTCCTAAATAAACTATGACGACTGAATAAAGTTTACTTCTTAAAAAGAAACAAAAGTTGCTTTTATAACAGGGAACGCTTAAATAATTGAGGTAATTACTGGGCAAGCCGACGGCTAAAATAAAATTAATAGTTAATGGCCAAGGCGCAAATAGATATTCACTTTTTTACCGGATCTCCAACTCCGAATTGTTAAATATCTCGTTATGGACATAGCTAATAAATGAAAAGTCAGATATTGTTGGTTTTGAATAACACCCACCCCGAAAGTATCGGCCGGAGATAACAGTCATATCTGTTGAATGAATAATTGGGACTGATTGACGTGTATCCGTTGATAATGAGAAATGACAAACGAATAGCAACAAACAATAAAATAAATTTCTCCATTAACATTGAAAATTCCCTCCCAAGATCCAACTAACTCTAACTGGTAATAAAAATATCAAAGACAAGACACAAATTTTTATAACATTAATTTTCCTCTGAAAAAAGGTCTTAAAACTCTCCAATTTTGGATACCATGGTATGGGAAGTTTCAGGGGTAAAACATTGCTATCCAATAACAAATCAAGAAGGAAAATTCAGAGAGTGCATTGGACTGCAAGAAAATCAAACTATAATCCAGAAAATAACACCAGACTGCTCATCTGAGAGAATGATACTAAAGGCAAAACGGAAGTACAATTATGCCAGAAGACATACATGGAGAAGATGCTAGGGAATGTGAAATCAAGGGCAAGATGGATGGATGATATTCTGGAAGTGACGGAATCAACCACGGGGTAACTGTAGATGGTGACCGCCGACAGGATGCTCTGACCTGGGTCGGTCCATGAAGTCACGAAGTGGCGGAAGCGACTGAATGAATAAACAACAACAAAAGGATAAGGCTTTTGTTAGACCATTGTTCTTATTGCGTTTGTTTGGATATGATTATGAATGATGATTATAACATGGAGTCAAGTGGAAAATGAATTCGTCAGCTGTGTGATATCTTTTTCTAGTGATCGCTATGCTGAGAATAGCCTGGTTGGGAAAACATGTTTTACTTAGAACGCTCATCTAGAATAGAAATCATTATCGATCACAGATTTTGTTTTGTTTTCTATGTTTTGTAAACAAACACTATGAAAATTTAAACCAAGATTTACACCATTTGGTCTAGTATTAGTTTCATAGTAATTATACCTGTTCGAACAAATCAGGGAGAGAAAATTTGCTGGTTTTCTAGGCTTTTTAAACACGCATCTCCCGAGGCTCTATTAAAAAAACAAAGACGGCACGAATCATAATAAATTGGAAGTTATAAATTGGGCCAGGTGAAAGATCCAAGATAAGAATTTATGAAGTGTCTGCCAAGTCTGTTCACGACAGACTTGTTACTATAAAGAACAACTCCCCCTAATGACTACTCCACCCCCTCTTTTCATTTTCAACTTCCCTCCACGCTCTTTTTTTTCTAATATTTATTTTCTTGGGATGGTAATTAGGATTTCACGCTAAATTTAATTGCAATACCGCGGCTCACTCTAGTGGTAGAAATTAATTTAGAAAAATATAGAATTTCTTCTCGCTCTTTTATAATAGGTAACTTTGTATACATACTTTTTCTGTAATTGGGTAATATGTAGTGTAATACAAAAAATAAAATTCTTATAATATCGTGCATAGAACATACGGATGATGTAGAATAGAACAGAATAGAATAGATAAAAAAATATTTAAAAATAATACTCTTATTCAAATGAAAAAAATATTTCTTTTTAAGTCGCGAAAATTGGAACATATATGTTTATATGTATGGAGCACATTAAATCAAAACAGAAAATTTTCGTCCAGTGATCAGCACAATTAACTCTCCTTTGTATTGCACCTCAAAAATTAATAAAGCAATTAAACATCATAGCCAATTTGTATAATTACGATATACAAAATTCAACAGAACTAAAAATTTTCTTAAAAGCAACAAGATATTGGGATGATTATGTGCGCATTTTACATTTATTTATTTTGCAACTGCTTAAAAAATACATCGAACAAAATTATGGTATTTACAAAATTATGTGCAAAAAAATTCATATTTTGTATTTTATAATAACATAGTAGGACTTCTAATGGGAGGATGTTTATTAGCAATATTAGCTTCAATTTTTATTAATGAATTAATGAACCATATTTTAGAGAACGCAAATCTAAGAATAAAATTTTTAAATATTTTGATGATACAATAATTTATGTGCATAAGGACGATACAGAAAAAATTTCACTAGAATTTAACGAAAAAATTTAATAAAGGTTACAATCGAAAAAGAAAAAGAAAATTGTATACCATTTCTGGATATAAAAATTATAAGAAACAGCAAAAAGTTCAAAATAGATTGGTATAAAAAAAAATATTACATTTTTATTCATCACATCCAAGAAAAGTATGCATAAATATCTATAATAATAATTACTCAAATAAGAATAAGTTGATAAAAATAATAAACAAGTTAGTACAATAATAATGGGCAATAAGATGAAGAAAAAATTTAACATTAATGTTTACATCAATATTATAGCAGAAATGAGAAATATGATGATGTAAAAAATGGGATATAATAAATGCAAACATTAACATCAATAGAGAAAAATCTCTAAGAAATATTATTTTTTCATTTATTTCTTTAGTTTTCAACTGCTTAAAAAATACAACGAGCAAAAATTATGTGCAGAAAATTCATATTTTGTATTTGATAATAACATAGTAGGACCTCTAGCGGGTGGATGTTTATTACAAATGTTATTAATGAGTTAATGAAACATATTTTAAAGAACACAAATCTAAGAATAAAAGTTTTAAATATTTTGTTGAACAATAATTTATGTACATAAGGATGATACAAAAAAAATTCACTAGAATTTAACCAAGCAATTTAATATAATTTAATAAAGGTTACAATCAAAAAAGTAAAAGAAAATTGTATTCTATTTCTGAATATAAAAATTATAAGAAACAGCAAAAAGTTCAAACTAGATTGGTAAAAAAATAGATAAAATAATAGCATGTTAAATTTTTATTCATCACATCCAATAAAATAAAAAAATAATGTAGTATATAATTTCGTAAATAAAATTTTAAAAACTACTGATATTAAAATTCATAACAATAATATAAACAATTTATTAAAAACTTTTAAGATAATTATTACCCCAAAAACCTATGAGAAAAAACAATTCCAAAATAAAAATTAATTTATTATAGTAACTTGAAATTACAACAACAATGAAAATACTTAAAAAAACAACTTATAATAATGTAATGATATATCAGTATATGAAAATAGAATTGCCTACCACCATTATATAAACTTAAAGATAAAATGTATAAATCTAATGTTGTATATTTATCCACATGTAACTGTAAAAAGACAAAGAAAAAACAGTTCAGTTGTTAAAAAATAGAAGATACCAACATTATAATAGCATAAAAAAAGAACAATACAGGTCTTTCACAACACATAAATGTCAATATGACATAAGTTTTAAAATTGTAAAATGTATTTTAAAAGAAACAAACTGAGACTAGATTTAATTGGTTAGAAAAGTATTCATAAATATCTATAATAATGTAAATATGAAAAAAGATAAAGAAAAAATTTGTTCATATAGTAATATTTAGGTAAATATGAAAAAGTAAGTGAACAATATAATCAAAAATTAATGAGGTCATAATTGATTATGAAGTCCACTGCTATGCTAGTTAATTTTACTAATGTAATATAATTCAATACTAGAAAACAATATGACGTTCAACAATCTACAGCACAAGCTATAGAATTGTAGAGTAAACAGCAAAAAGATTTAAATATTTTTTTATATTTTATTATATTATAGTAACATGTTACATATACAAGGGAGGTGTTTTTAGCTAGTTTGAAAAACAAAAATAAATAAATAAGTTTCAGTTTCCCTTTATCGTACAAACAAAAGAAACTAGATTTGAATGACAAATAAAGTGATCAGGTTTTACAGATATGTATTTATTACTTTTAAATACTACTAATAACTTATTCAATTCACTAGTTTCGTGGTCCGCTTGACCAATTAATATTTTACAATTAATTCAGTTTTTCAGTCGAGATAAAAAAATGGCAAAAAGGAAGGAAAATTCAAAAGGTGTGGTTGAGATGGGAAGTTGGTGTCCGAGTGGATCGAGGTCACGATAGCTCAAGTGGTAGAGCAGCGGCGTTTCAAGCCGAAGATCGTGGGTTCGAATCCCGCTCGTGCCATTGACTTTTTTATCTCAACTGAAAGCCTTAATTAATTGTAAGACTACTAATAACTAAGCATATCTCTTTTTAGTCGTTCTTGGAGCAGTAATGGTACAACCTCACTCCGATAACTCAAAGCCCCTCAACCTTAAAACCTCGGAAAATATATATAAATCATTCGACTTATTTTTGGTCCAAACCTAATATATCTTTTAAAGTCATGTAGATGATGTGTATACATACTAAACTCGTTACTAAATTTTAATTACATTGAGATTGTTATACGTAAATTTAAAAAAATTTGTTAACGTTATGCTGAAGTATTTGTTTTTACCAGAACAACCGTGTAAAGCACGATTAACTTATGGCTGGACATGGCCGAGATAAATATTAGAAGGGACGATGTAATTTCAGGGAAACTAGAACTGTATTATTTAAGAGGAGCCCCAGATATGCCTCTAATCTCAGAGCAATAATAATACAGGCCCAATCGGCCCTCTTATTTTATATTTATTCCCATTAAAGAACGTTTCTGCTCCCGAGGTAAGTAAATGTTGACGTCAACTCAAATTATGAACATTAATGTTTCTTATCTCATTGAGGAATCACCGATTTAAATGGAAGGACCTTTTTTCCCCACTAAGCTCGAAGTATCAATTTTGTAAACGGAATTGAATTCTAATCCAAGAAAATTATTACCTTAGAGTGGCTTTTGTTCCGATCGTTTTCGTTGTTTTTTCATATTCAATAATAGCTGTCGGGTTTTTACTTCTTAATATAATTTTCAATCTTTTTTTAATTATTTTGTTTGTACTATGTATTACTAACTATAACAAATGGGATAACAAAAATTATTTCACGCAGTCAAAGAACTAATGCCAGTGCTCACCGGAGGGACACACGCCATGAGAAACAGCCAATGTTGGCACTTAGTGTTCGGGATAAGTGGCAAGGAAGTCGCGAAGCTAACGTCGAGTAAGGCGACGTGGCGAGATCTAGGGAATGAGTAGAAAAAGCTCGAGCAATAGGGTTAGGACGGATCGAGAGGTTGGCGTGAAACGTTCTTTGGAATTGAGAACTGATCAGTTCATTGACCAAAGAAATGATGAGATCACTGTGAATAGTGAGGTTTTAGTGACGTGATAAGCAGCTTTTTATTGGTAGGATTCGATGTGCTGGATGTTGAATGGCTTGACAGGACAGTTCCAATCCGTATGGATTGTATAAGGTTAGTTAGTGTCGGTGATAACGGATTTAGCTCCTAGAAGTCTTCATAATTGTCCACGTCTTCTGCAAAGTTGTTATTTCTTAAGACACGTGTGGGGATTCCAAGTTAGTCTCTTGTATACCTATAGTCTTTGTTGTTGATGGAGTGAAGGTTTTTTTTTTTCTAATATGAACGTTGAGTATATTTTTCTACATTCAGTCTTGTCCTCCACTTTTTGCACTAGTCTTCGTTAAGGTCAAGATGTTCCTGGATGTCGGCAGTAGCTTGGATAAGATCCAAGTTAGAGGACAAAATTTCGTTATCGACCTCGTAGGTGGTGATAATGATATTAGGGTGTGTAGGTATGTCAGCAGTATCAATGATATAAAGGATAGTACCAAAAATGCCCCCTTGTGAGACCCCCGGCTTGTATCTGTCTGACTTGAACTCGTTTCCGCACCTCACTCTAAAGCAGCGGTCAGTTGTTTCTAATTGTCTTTACGTATCGACATAAACCCTTGCATAAACTTTTTCTACGCTATTATTTCATAAGGATTTATCATTTTTATATCTTGTCAGGATAAAACTCTAATTTTATAGAGAGTGTTTTAATAGTATAAAATTCTATTTTTATTAGAGTATTTTTAAAATAAAGTCCTTAAATAACTAATGTTGACTTGAAATATCTCCACGGGTAACAAGAGGACAGAAATTATTAATTTTGCATTAACCGCTGACAAGTACTAGATTACGGATTTGAGTCATAATGCTAGAATAATCTCTGATGAATTTTTTATTATTTTATTCTTACATGTTCAATGGTTTGTGTCGAACGGATTTCAACGTGTCAAACTAAATACAATCCCCCCCGGAACCAGTTTCGGTTTAATAATACCTGTTTTTGCGCCGGTGCGCCCTCCGATAAAATTTACACGAGGCAATAAACACCCAAACATAATCGCGGCCTCCCTTATGGTGGTACCAATCAGATGAAAAGTAATTGCCTCCCTCTGAGAAAGCTGTTCCACCATTTCTGTAGAATATTAATGAAACATTTTATTACCACCCCCCCTCTTAGTGGGGCTTGGAGATTGCATATCCGCCCCCTCTCCAAACACACTTCCGGTTGTCGCCTACCAATATTACATCCCCCTTCCAAGGAAATATATATGTGACGGTTTCCATAGGCCTAATCTATCAATTCCCTTGTAAATATATTGTGAAATATTGTATTTCAGTATTTTCCTCCTGTCTAATACGGACTGGCTAATTATCAAATCTAACTATTTAGAAAGATAACGTGTTTTTTTATTGACATCGAATAATTCATCATTTTATCCTGAACATATTTACATAGGTCAGCCAATAGAACTTTATTTCATATTATCTTGCAAGTATTTGTTTTATGACTAAATTTCCCTTAACAACAATAAATTTAACGTTTCCCATTAAAATGATCAAATATAAGGCGATTAACTAAATCTAGATGCTCAATTAATTATACACAATTTTGCATTTCGAAAAAAATTGTGTATAATTAATTGAGTATTTATATATTTAATAGAAGCTGATAAAATTTAGAATAAATCCAGATGATTGTAAATTTGAGATTTTTTTATTATTGTTGAAATATTTACTATATAAACAATTACATACACTCAAAGTCAAAAAATCGGACACTTGCTTCTTTGTTTATTTTCCATAATAAATAGGCATAAAGTTGTCTTAAAACGTAACATAACATCAGCAACTTGTTGTTTGCCTTATAGAGTGTAACTAATCCTTTTACACTCTATATTAAAAATAAAGAAAATCCGTTGTATTTCTCCCTTTCAAGAGTCAACTTGTCGAATGAGTTATTTGGTTTTTTAAATTTTCTATGATGAAAGAATTATTTTCTTAAAAGCATGGTTTCAAGTCGAGAAGACCTTGCTTTGGCTAACGAAATAGCATCTGTTACTTAGCCCAATTACTTGGTGTGCCGCGCTCTACCACTCACGATGTTACGATGGCTAGAAACTATTATTTTATTGCTCTTATCGCACTACGGATCCGTCATTAATGGCATCCTTGACAGGAAATAAATTCCAAACGGTCCGTAATGTAAGCTCTAAAAATCAGAAGACTTCGCGAGAATAGCCTAGTGTACGCGGTTGACACATGGGCACCTGCTTTTGGGCCAAACCCGCGCAGGTGCCCCTTATGCAGAGAAAGGTTGCTCGATGTGCCCCACATAATAGAGGCGTGTCATGCCTTGGCTCCATACAGAGAGCGTGTAGGCATGCCGCCGGACTTAAGAAGAGTTCTCGAACACGGTAGCTAGTTTCAGTCCCCTGTTCCGCTTTTTAGGGGAAATTGGGGTTTTTTATTGTATATAGTATGTCTTATGTGTTGTGTGTCAATATGTTTTATCTGAGTGCATGTATTTATTAGCGTGAATGGCGATGGGTGAGGGTGAAATATAACGTCATCATCACCCCTCGAACGATGAGAGCGTAAGAGTGTGTGTTCGGGGTCGATGGCGGAATATTTATAAAAGTACGCCATCGACCCCAATCTAGATTAGTTTGAGTATAGGGTCGGTGGAGGAATATCAAGTACTCCACCGACCAAACGGAATGAGTGTACTGTATGGTTGTATTTATGTGTATGAATGTATTTATTTGTATGAATGTAGTGTTTGAAAGGGTAAATAGAATATAGATATAGTTGGGGGCTGAAATGACCTAGCTGTCGGAAGCCCCAGTCAAAAAAAAAAGCCTAGTTTCTAGAAGTCCCTCATTTGGTTCTCTAGTATTGGAGAGGCATATAGTAAATTATTCGCGAATCAGTACCTCAATTGGAAAGTCAAAAAATGGGGACCTACTCTGCAAAGATGTGCGCCGGTATGGTTTTATTCTTAGGTTGTATGCAATATAAAACATTAGATATTCGAGCGGAAACGTTTCATCAGCTTAATTTAACAAATCCAAGCTTTCCAAAAGTCCTCAGAAGAATTGTCCAAACTTCTTACTATGTCTATGACTTAAAGGTACCAAAGAATTGATCTATTCTTGCTTACTCAAGTTTCACTCAATCTTTCAACCTATCCTATCTCTACAAACCCTCTCGACTACTTCATCCCAAGATCGCTAATACGGAGGCTGGCTAATTATCAAAATTAACAACTATTTAGAAAGATAATGTGTACTTTTATTGACATCAAATAAATCATTGGTTTATGATAAAAAATCATTCACATTTATACGTCAGCCAATAAAACGTTAGTGCACATTTTCTTCATGCAAGCATTTGTTTAATAACTAAATTTCCCTTAACAACAATTAATTTCCATTAAAATTTAAATCAAATCAATAATCAAATTTAAGGCGATTAAGCAAATCCTGATCAATTTGAGATTTTGTTATTATTGTTGAAATCTTAAGTATATAAACGATTAAATACACTCAAAGAGAAAAATCGTACACTTGCTTATTTGTTTATTTTCCATAATAACTAGGAACTTAAAACGTAAACAGTAATAACTTGTGGATTGCGTTGTAGTTAGAAGAGGAAACAGCAGAAAAGTCCTCTGTTGGTGCAAAGTCTCAACTGGTAATAGCCTATTAAATCATTTTTATCTTGCATGCAAGATGAAACATTAGATACTCGAGCCTTGGTGCTTCATCAGCTTACTTTATCGAACCCAAGCTTTCCAACCAAAAGTCCTCAGAAGAATTCTCAAACTTCTTATTATCACAATGACCTTAACATACCCTTCGTCAACGAATAAATACGTTCCCGCTTACTCAAGTTTCAACCCATCCTAACTCTACAAGTCAAGCCCTCTCGACTACTTCACATCCCAAGTTCCCCTCTAGTTCGCCCCGAGACGCCTTAACCAGATAACAAACTGAGTGCCAGCATTGGGTGCTTCTCATAGCACGTGTCCGCAGAGTGCAGTAGTGGCCGTACTGTTAGTCTTTTGCCCGTTTTCTAATTATATCGTCAACATTTTTTAATAGATATTACGTACTAAGTCAAACGAAATCGTTTAGAGATAAAATCTTATATGTTCCGAATTATTGAGAAAAACTAGAAATTCAACTTCATAATTTTTTACAAATTTTGTGTTAGAATGTTTTGTCCTGTCTGAAATTTTATTTAATCTTTTGTTACTTTTTCAAGTAGCGTTTAGCCTTTTTTATGTTTTATGCATGAGTTATTTTATTTTTATACTCAAATTACTAAATATTTTATTTCCCTCCGGGCAAATTGAACTCACTGTTATTTCTGTTAATGCCATGTCATAAGGGTGTTACATAATTTAAGAGTAAAATTTATTCATCTGTATACAATTGGCTATAACTGTTGAACTTGTTTGGGTTTTATGTTCACAAGAAATAACGAGGCGATATTTCAAAGTGCATTAAAATTTACATTTTAAACTGCTATTTATACCCATTGCAAGTAAACATAAAACCGATTTGCTATTGCCGTCCTCTAGTCGTTCAATCATTCAATTTGACTGAATAGATTCAATCTTAAAACATAAATAAAAATTGCAGCATGGCATTATTTTTCTTTCTTGAAAAATTTCCCTTTATTATTTATCTTGACCGTTTATCCTTGACTGCTTTTACGAAATTAGTTTGTGTTTTCAACAATAATATACGGTAATATGGGAACAATAGATGAGAAAATTAAACAAAAGGCATAACTAAATTAGACTTTCATTCAATTTTTTATGTATCATTATAAAACCAGACAATTATTATACATTCAAAGACAAAAAACCGGATACTTGCATTTATTTATTTATTTTTCATAATTACTAGGTATAAAGATTAATAGTTTACTTAAAACGACAACATAACATTAATAACTTGTTGTTTACCTTATAGAGAGTTACTAAACATTTTACCTTCTTAAGTTAAAAGTAAAAATAATCCGTTCAATTTCATCTTTTCCAGAGTCAACTCGTCGAGTGAGTTATTTGGTTTTTTAAATTTTATTTGACGAAACAATAAATTTGAGAAAAAACAGATTTTTCTATCTAAATAGCATGGTTTTAAGTCAAGGGGATCTCGCTTGGGTAGATGCTTTGGCCAACGGGTCCGTTCCATAGCCCAAGTGTTTGGCGTGCCGCTCACTACCATTCACGATGGTCTTCAGCGGTTTAAAGCTACCGGAAGTCTCTATTGAATAGAAGGAAGTGGTCGACCACGATGTACGACGGCTACAAACGATTATTTTATTGCTCTTACCGCATTACGGTCATTTAACGGCTTCCCTGATGGAAAGTCAACTCCAAACAGTCCGTAATGTAAGGGTATGCTTTACAACAGTCATCAGATGGCTTCGTGAGAAAAGCCTAGTCACTACATGTCCACTGGAGAGGCATCGAGTAGAAAGGCGATTATTCGCAAACCAGCATCGTGGACACCAAAGTTTATTATTATATTCTTATTCACATTTTGTTTACCAACTTTCCAGAACCTCTCATATAACTATGAATAATGACAATTAATTAAGGTTTTTAGTTGAGATGAAAAAAAGTTAATGGCACGAGAGGGATTCGAACCCACGATCCGAAGATCGGCTTGATACGCCGCTGCTCTACCACTTGAGCTATCGTGACCTCGATCCATTCGGACCTAACTTCCCATCTCAACCCCAGCTCTCCGTCGCCATTTCAATTGTCGTCGAGAATCCAAACCGATTACACGACATTTGAAAAATGGCAAAAAGGAGGGAAAACTCATAAGGTGGGGTTGAGATGGGAAGTTGATGTCCGAGTGGATCGAGGTCACGATAGCTCAAGTGGTAGAGCAGCGGCGTATCTAGCCGAAGGTCGTGGGTTCGAATCCCTCTCGTGCCATTAACTTTTTTTCATCTCAACTAAAAACCTTAATTAATTGTCATGTATTTAATTGGTCAAGCAGACCACGAAAGTAGTGAATTAATGATTTAAAAATGAAGTACACTTCACTAAAGCTCTCCGTCGCCATTTCAATTGTCGTCGAGAATCCAAACCGATTACACGACATTTGAAAAATGGCAAAAAAAGAGGGAAAATTGGAAAGGTGGGTTGAGATTGGAAGTTGGTGCCCGAGTGGATCAAAGTCACGATAGCTAAAGTGGTAGAGCAGCGGCCGAAGGTCGTGGGTTCGAATCCCGCTCGTGCCATTAAATTTCTTTCATGTCAACTAAAAACCTTTATTAATTGGTCAAGCGGACCACGAAAGTAGTGAACAATGAATAATATTTTTTAAAAAATATATCATTATCAAATATCCAATTTCAAAATTGTAATAATCGAGGTTGTGGTCACGATTATGGATGTTTCTTAATCCAAAAACATTCTGCCAATATTTCGACTTTATTTGAATTCTTCCTTAGTGCTTCTCCATCCATCGACTCTTTTACTACTCGTAATACCATCGTTTGTTTGATGGTAAAACACAAAAACAACAATAGCAACGATCTTCCTTTTTAATAAAAACAAAACAACAAGTACAAATTTTTGTGTTATTCGTTACATGGTAAAACTTTTGGCTCGTTTACTCACATTTACAACTTGTATATACTGTATGTATGTATAAATATATAAGTGTTATATATGCATATTTATTTGTATATGTATATGTTATATTTTTAAATAATTAATAGTCAGTGATTTCCTACGGAATAGAGTCGATGGCGTAATATCTACCCCAATAGATCATAGCTGATCACTGTTGGTACGCCCGTCAAAAAAAAAAGGCCCGAATCCCAATCAGTCATGATCAGTGTATTCATCCATTCGACTAACACAAACCAACTACATTAACATGTCATCAATGTCCTTTTAGAATTTTACTTATTTTACTTTTAAATTATATTGGTACTTCAAGCAGTAAATAAAAATGTATTTGCACTAATTTTGTTCTTTTAGACTTTAGACCCGATTTTTGTACCTGGTTCAGATATTTTATTTTGTTTTATTCTGCTTTGGTTTTATCAATACAAATAGGCTCTTATGATCACAGTATGATGTGTTAGTTCGATTTCTTCTATTGTGTTGTGTGGCTCGCTAGTTTTAGGTAGTGGACCTAATGTGAGTGAACTGTTCTGATACGAGTCGTCTCTACGTATAGAGACTATGATCAATGTTAGCTTTTTTTTATTAACTCTAGAATTTCCGATAGGAATAAGCCCATTAATTATGCATACAATAGTGGAAGGTAGTCAACGATATCGGTAGAGTAGCATTGTGATATGCATTTGAATAAGGGAGGTTATAGATTGTTAGTCGTTATGTTTCGCGTTTGGGTGCCGTTTGGAAAAAGGGTTTGATTTGTAACAGGCCTTGTGACTTGAGGGCAGGTCTGCGTGGTTTACGATCTTGTCATGTATGCACATATGTCCCATTAGGGTCCTCTCATGTCCTACCAGTTGATTAATTGCCCTGTATCGACGGACATATCCAAACCAAACCAGTATCTATTTATAATTGGCCGCATAAATTGGGAAGTTTGATAAAATCAGACGTGGAAATATTGGCGGGAGATATTCAACCGCGCCGGGGGCGGGTCGGGGTGGGACATTTGTAAAGATTACCCCTGCAGAATGTGTTTAAACCCGTTACGTGCGCCGCTCCCATCAATAATACAATAAATTTGACGGCTTTTTTTTATATATGTCGAGTGTTTTTGGTGGGAATTTTATTATTGAACAAATAGGGGTGGGTTGACGTGTCTCGATGAATAATTCTTCGGGTCATTTTAACGTCCTCCATGCATTACGCGGTGTGAAAACAGACAAATGTCGTGTTTTTTCTTTTATTAAAATAATATAATACCTCGTCCAGGAACGCCTATTACATATCGGGCTTCTTTTCAACTTAACCTGTTTTCATTTTTTACAAGCCAACTCTATTTTCTGTGAAATTACAATGTGTCGATCTGATTCCACTGTCCTCCCAAACACCTCAATTTTTATCAATAATAATAACTTGTTTAAGGAAAGGCCCTAGCGTTAAAGTTATCGATTTATTTATTTAGAAAATATGCGCGATAAAAGAAAATTTACGTTTTCTTTAACATTGGCTTCAAAAATATCGACACAGTCAAATTCTTTAGGTTACAAAAAATCAGCCAATTATTTTTTCAATAACAGTTTATTTTGTTCTTTAAATTTAAGGAAATAAACTTAAAAAATATACAAAAAAAATGGGTTATAATGTAATGAAAATAAAAATACACTTTTAGCGGGCAAAACGTTGAGGTTTATAGGCAATATTTTGGAAGCAGAAAATTTTGGTCCAACCTTGCTCAGACCGATTGATTCTTGCGAAATTTAACTGAGCTGTTCTGTTCCTTGTCAGAAGTTCTGAACCAGTGGCAGGTCTTCTCGCAAATAATACACCTTTTGAAAATCTTTGCCCTACAATGCATAAACTTACATTAACATTTCTAACTTGTTGAAGTCGTCGAAACAATAAAACTATCATCTCGATAAGATGTGACGATGGCGACCTGATCCATCCTCCCGTATCTTGGTAGTGAGCGAAATCTTTCGGACAGTTTTTCTGGGAATGTTGGCGTGACTTCGTCCATCTTCCTACAATGCTTTGATTCCAGGCGAGTATCACTTAAAGCCACCACTCAAACAAATTTGAATCTTAAAAATAGTACAACTTAAAAAAATCAAACCGCCGGAACGTTAGAAAGAAGCTTTACAGAAAAACCAACAAAGAAGAGATTTTATCGATATCTCTGAATTTCTCAGTACTAATCCTTTAAAATGAACCAGATATTGTTGTAAGATAATGGAGGATTGTCTAAGAGGTAATTGAAAATATTAAGGGTGTCACTTTTTATCCCACTCAGTGTAGTTTTCCCAGTTATAAGTTCTGGTCATTTATTTCACCATGCAGATTCTCCACCGGCCAGCTTGTCTTATTATTCTAGACCGAAAATTCCTTTTTCGCTGGCTTTCAAGATATTGTCGTTTTGGGCATAAAAATAAATATATAACAAATCTTGTCGTATGACAACGCCGGATGGTATTTCAATCCACTTTGAACGAATTGACAGCGTTTAACTATGAAATTCCTTCTCATTTCCAAATCCTCATTCCCCTTATCGCCTCCCTGAAATTCACTGTACGAAATCTTTTTTGCAATTTCCTACTCAATCTAAAATAGAACTTCTATTGGGTTTCGTGGTCCGATTGACCAAATAGATTATTTTCAATTAATCAATTTTTAATTAAGGTTTTGGTTGAGATAAAAAAGTCAGTGTCCCGAGCAGGATTCGAACCCACGACCTTCGGCTAAATACGCCACTGCTCTACCACTTTTTTCTATCGTGACTTCGATCACTCGGACACTAACTTCCCACCTCAACCCAACCTTTCGAATTTTCCCTCCTTTTTGTCATTTTTCCAATTAATTATTTGAATAGAACCTTAGTTGTTGGTAAAAATGAGCACAAGAGATGATAATTATTTAGAGAAAAAGAGTAAAATCTACTTTATTATTTAGTCAATTTTTTGAAACAGTACAATAACCAACTGTATTTTTGTGTGGATGATGATGAAGAGGAACCAACACGGTTGCACAAGCTCTAAAAAATAAGTCAAGATTTCGACATGTCATCATTGAACACAACGAAGAAATCAGTTAGACACATTAACTCCGAATTACAGCAATTTTATTAATTACTACATTAATTAAGGACGTATGTTTTTTATTGACCAGTTGTTTAGTAATTTATTGAAGTCGTGAGGTAGGGTAGAAAAAGTATGAAATACTTGGTTCAGAATAAATGTATTTACCTCTTGTATGTTTTCCAATCAACATAATTATGTTTTATAGATATGAAAAATGAAATCAACAAAACCTTCTAAAATATTTTATTTTATAACTCTGGTTCTAATTTCTTTTATGGAAGCCGCATTTATGCTATTAAGTGTAGTTTATAGTGTACTAAATTTTTCTACTGTTTCCACTGAGTCACTAATGTCGTTTTAAAATTATTAAAAAATTATTAACATTTTAATGATTTAAAAAATGGACTCATATTAGCAGGAAATCATTCCAGCATTTTTTTTATTTTCTCCAAAATTTGTATTCTACGATTTTTTAGAGGGAAAATAACATATATCTACTTTGTAGAAATGGTTATTGATGGAGTGAGTGCGGTGTTATAGTAGGCATATATTTAAGAGGTCTATTAATATCATTTTTTACTAATTCGTTAATAGAATTCTCCATAAGTTTTTGTTTTATGAGTTTAGTACATTCTTCAACGGGGATGTAATATGTGAATAAATTAATAACGTCAAATGGCACTAAAACACAGTTGTTGGGTATATTGATGTTTTTTTTTGGGGGGGGGAGGGTTACGCTGGCATAAACAACATTTTTAAGGTTTTTACTAGGTGAAAGGAAGACAAAAGTGTTGGGAAGCTTTCGGGAACATTATGTTGCCATCATCAGGGCCTATTTATTAAGAAAAAATATACATAATTAATCTAAATTTAACAATCAACAATTAAAACAATAATGCATACTTTCCCAAGAGAGAAGAGAAAAAATTCTCATCGGAAAAAACTAATGTAAAAGTGCTTTGGTTTAGGTTATGAAGCACATGGCAAACATTCAGTTATACATGGTGAACAAGACATCTATGTAAAGTAGTGAGTAATTATTCGCATATAACTTTTTTTGGGTGGGGGAGGGTTTACGCTGGCATATTAACCATGAAGTTTTCTATTTTCATTTCACTGTCGAGCGGGATCGGCCGACCAGGACCAGGTCCCCGCCGCGCGCCCGCACCCACTCATCCAGCTCCATCATCTTCTCATCTTCTGAATTTTCATGGTTGAAGATAATCAAAAGGAACGTTTATCGACTTTAGAAATCCATAGATTATGTTGAAAGCTGGTGGATTGTTGCTTATTAGGACAGATTCTAAGTTTATTGGTTTGGAAATGTTCGGGACTTTGCTCAGATTTTTTAGCAGTTTGTCTCTTTCATTTTGTATTCTGGACATTCAAAAATTATGTGGGAAGGATTTGAAGGGCAATCGCAAATGGGACAGTTCGGAGACGATGCCAAACCTATTCTCTTCTTGTAGCTACCCCATAGGCCATGATTTGTCTTCAGTCTAAAAATAGTAGAATATAACTCCTTTGACATTCCTTCTGGGCTATCGCCTTCCGAAAACCATGGTTATATTGATGTTATTTAATTCTTTTATCAATTCTAAAGAACTGTTAATACCGAATGTAGGTTTGAAATTGGTGTGATTTTTAATTTTTTTGTCCATTGTACTTGCAAGTTTATGGCATGGGGAATTATAAAAGGACACTACTGGTCTTACAGGTTTATTTTCCTTGTGAATTTTGACTGTACCGTATAACAGTGGGGGTTTTGGGTTCATTGGTATTAGTTTTTTAATTGCATATTGGTCATCTGAGAATAAAAAATTCCTATTTTTTATGGCTGTTTGAACTCTAGTTTTTAAGGTGGGAACTTTTTGTATTTCTTTACACTCGTTATTATTTAGGAATTTCTCAACTTTAGACACGTAATTTTGATGTTCAAGGATAACTATACTATTTCCTTTATCGGCTTTTAAAATAACGTTGTTGTTACTTTTTAACTTTTTATCACTAGACCCAATTGTACGTAGGATATTTAATTTTTTGACGTTTAGATTTACCAAGTTTTGTTTAATTATTTCAGCACATTTATATTTCATATTTGTATTTATGTTACAACAATCTACCGATGAACCAAGGGATAATAGTTTTTTATAACCAATTCCGTTTTAGGGACAAATTTTAAGCCTTTGTTGGATAAATTGTTTCCTTTTTTATTTAGTACCATGCTTGTTAAATTTTTAACCCCATATTAATTATATATATAATTAATAGTATTAGTTGAAAGGAGTCAATTTGAAGGGAAAATGCTATAATAGTAAGCAAAATACGCTGCATTTGTAACCAAACGCCACATATATAATTTATGCAACTATTTTATTTATGTTTTATTTAAATGTACCTTAAATGTATTTATTCTAGGAGGTACTTTTTCTTTAGAATCTTTTTAGAATATCTTCTACCCTCTTTATTATATATGAGTCAATATTATGAACTAGAACAGTAATGATCTAACATCAATGAGTCGAATGTTCATGATGTCATAGTTTTGATGAAATTAAGTATTCATAGAATTTATATTAAAAAATATTAAATAGATTATGTTCAGGTGAAAAATCGTGTCAAAATTATAGATTAATACAATTGATACGAAAGGTTTGCATTTTTTTAATATGTGAAAACATTCCTTAACGATGATGATAGATGTGAGATAAGCGTTGATTACATACTTTCCCCGGTTAATATTGAAAAAAGAGGATGTTTTTATACAGATAAGGATCGAGATAAAATCAAAAAGAAAGAAAATAATATTCCCATAAATCTTGGCAGCATTCTAATTGAGTGAGAATGTTGCATCGAGAGAAAACCTGTCAATCTATAGAGATAGTGATCGCTGGAAAGATAGAAACGTTATGTAGAGGTTTTGCTGTGCGCTGGTGAAAAAGCCGAATAAAAAAAAATACCTAAGGCCCTAATAACGAATGTCATAATCAGTATTTATCAGGCCAGGATGTGTTCAGAACATGGGAAAATGTTGTAACTAATAGACTGGCTCCTTTTTCGGAAGGCCGTTACTCAACGTTTTGTAGATTAGAGTATGATTCCTTTGTACATCTTGTCTAGGAATATTTACATTCACACCTTGTTTTTAATTTCCGGCCACGAGGGGAAAGAAGAAAAAATTATTACTCGGCCGTTCACGGCGCGCTATTACCTCAGATGGTATTAAAATTGAGACAGAAAGTGATGAAGTTTCCTCTTCCCCTTATATTTATTGCGCAAAAAGGGTGGCCGGCCCGAGATAATGGAAAGTTGGCTTACATAGATGAATTTTACAACTTATTTTTGTCCCCCATAGCTGTCTCCTTTTCGTATTTAACACGTTATTATATTTTGGGAAAAGTTGGCTGATACAAAGACGATTTTGGGTCCACATCATATTTTCTTCTTAACTTTATGGCATAATTAATAAAGTAATATATATAGCGTGTTCGGCTACTCGTGTTACAAACTTTTCCAGTAGATTCTACATGCAAAATGGAACGAAAAAGTCCTAATTAACTATGGTCCGAATCTCAACAGATTCGGATTTATTCTCTTTTTTCTAATTTTTTCGGATTTCACGGCCTTGCTTCAAATAAACAAAGATAACTCCAAAACTGAAAGGTTTTGTACAAATCCATTCAAACCATTGAAAACTACGTTAAATTTACAATAAGATGTGATCAATGCTAAACTTGTAAACATTCGTGAAATAAGCATTTTAGTAGCGAGAACTTTGGAAAAAAAATTTTTTTTTCAAAGATCAAAACTTACTAAAGTGATTCTAAACTACTCTTTACAAACCTAGAGACCAGCAAATTTCAGAATACGTACTCCGTTTAATATCGTTTTTAGAAGTGCAATTACTTTTTTGGGGGGCAGAGGCGTCGGTGGCCGCAACGGTTTATGCGCTCATCATTGTAAGGTAATGGTCCCGGGTTCGAATCCAACGGCCCTGCATTCGAACCCTACATACTTACAAACGGTTTTTTTAAAACACCGGTGCCCTGAGGGTCTATATGACCTCTGCTCTTGCGAACCCTCGTAAAAAAAATTACTTTTTTCAAAGATGAAGAAATTGATGAAGGAAAAGAAAAAACCGTGGTTGAAGAATTGATAAGGTGGAAAGATTAATAAAAATTAAAAACTTAAGGAAATTTTGAATGAATGAACTAAAAACGTTTTGAATCTTAAAACTTTTTATTTCGTAGAACAATAATACAATAATTCTTTAATCACAGTAGCAGTCGTCTTGGTAAATAAGTAAACACTTGCACTACGTCGGTTTCGAACCCAAATTTGAAAAAAGTTTAATAAATCCATTCAAAATTTCCTTAAGTTTTTTTTTTAATTTTCCAGCTTACCAATCCGTCACCCACGGTTTTTTCCTTTCCTCCATCAATTTCTTCATCTCTGTAAAAAGTAATTAAAAAAGGAATTGCACTACTAAAAAGAAAATAAATGGAATACATTTTCTCAAATCTGCTGGTCTCTAGGTTTGGAAATAGTTTAGTAAGTTTTTCAACATTGAAAAAAAAATGTTTTTAGAAGTCCTGGCTAATAAAATGCTTATTTCACGAACGTTTACAAGTTTAGTATTAATCACATCTTATTGGAAATTTATCATAGTTTTCAATGGTATCAACAGATTTGTACAAAACCTATTAATTTTAAAGTTATCATTGTTTATTTGAAACAAGGTCGTGAAATCTTAAAAAATCAGAAAAAGTGGAATAACTCTGAAACTGCTGAGATTCGGGCCATACTTAATTGGGACTTTTTGGTTCCATTTTGAATGTACGATCTAGGGGCAAAGTTTGTAACACGAGTAGCTGAACAACCTGTATATATACCTTACCTTAAAATTTTCTGTAAAATTATTTATGTCCCATTCCAATGGTATAAGTGTTGAGTTTATAGCAGTGACGCCAAATTTTTTGAAAACATAAAGGTTTTAAATTTGAAATTATTATTTGTACGATCATATTTCCGGAATAGATATACAGTTAATACACATTGTACAGATATACTATTTAGAAATAGTTCGGTCGTTTTCGATAAATTTTTCGCCTGTCCTCGCTGGTTTCGAAGCCACTGATTTTTTCATGTACAGGTAAATATTTACAAATTATAGTAAAATTCTTTATTTAATAATAACGTTTATATTTTCAAGTCGATACTAGTACTGAACATGGCGGGAAGCCACAGACTAAACCAGCCGGGGTAGGTTGACTTTTGTCTGTAAATAGGTTTATTTAAAAATCAGTTAAACTCTTCCCTATTATTTTATCAAGACAAATTATAAAGTTATTTAATTTAACCGTTTACGTGTCAAGTCAAAGCTTAACCTCCTAATTAGTTAAATTTCACCGCGAGACATTGTAATTATCAATTATAACCGTCCACGCCGGACTTAACACACTTGTTAATAGTTTAGTTTATAAACCATTAAAATGTTAATTTATTTTGACAAACCCCGGTTCCCTGGCTGTCAGTGAAATTGAAAATAATAATCCAGAAATTCAAGCAATTAAAATACCACGTCTACGGGACCACCGCGACTTGAACAAACAGAATTAATTTATACGTAAATCCTTCACACTTGGTCGGAATTCTACTGTGTTGTAATGTTTAAGGAATTTATTTAAATGAGAAACAAATTCCGTAAATCTATTGGGTTGTCCGGAAAATAATGCAGGATTTTGGTATTAAACAAAAAAAAAGAAACTAGTTACTTTAAAGCAATGTTCTTTAATCAAAATAATTTCCCATACNCCTGTAAACGTAAACAGAATATTTTATATAGATTTTTTTTAATGAAAACTTAAAATCCTGCATTATTTTCCGGACAACCCAATATATTGCCGGATACAACTTAGATTTGACATTTGTTTATATCAAATCGTTAATAATTTAGAAGGTAAATTTTAAAAAATTAATGAGAATTTTTATGTTTTCAATAATTATATTTACATATGTTCTGGACTAAAAAAAGACCGGACTTGGCCACGTGTATTAAATTGAGTGTTAATCCAACATACTTAGGAAATATTCAGTTGTTACTTACAGTTCAAAAATAATAAATACCAATTTTGTGTAAAATACTGTCTCAAATTGTAGTATAATATTTAACGTTAACACATTTTTCCGTAAACCGTTGATTAAAACAGATGTAAAACCGCTCAGGAAATAAATACTTCTTAGTATTAAAAATACAATGGATTTCTTTTAAAGAATATCCAAGGTTGTAATTTAAGTCGTCGTTTTTATTGCCGGATGCAGACGCATTTATGTTTTTGAATTACGATTAGACGGGGCACGCTAAGCATTAGGTAAATAACAAACGCAACTGTTTAACCGAGGGAAATCATAAAACTCCCTGACGCACCCAGCCGTTAACAGTTTTTACGCTTTAACAATAAGGTTTCTTATTGTATTTTGAAACATTTGAGAAAAAATAACTTCGGCCTCGATTCTAAATAATATCGATCATGCTGTTATTTCCTTTGTGAATGTAACAAAAAAGCGCTTTATACTGTAATATATGCTTTCTCTTTCTGTCTGTCTGTTTGTCTCTCTCTCTCTCTCTCTCTCTCTCTCTCTCTCTCTCTCTCTCTCTCTCTCTCTCTCTCTCTCTCTCTCGCTAATCTGAGATCTACCTGTTTCTTTCTTCGGTCACACTGTTTCTCTTTATTCTCACTCTCTGTCCTTTTCCCCCTCACTCTTCACTTCCATTCTGCCTCACCTTTTCACCTACTCCCTTTTTTTCTTGTTATATCTATCTATATATTTATCTTTTGATCTTTTTCTCTCTCACTTACTCCCTATTTCTATCCCTAAATCACCTTCACTCTCTCTCTTTTTTATTTAACTATCTCCTTGCTTCCTCTCTTTTTTCGGTCACTATATCTCTTTTTGTCAGGACAACATCCCACTCTCTTTCTGCTTCCCCCCCCCTCTCTCTCTCTCTCTCTCTCTCTCTCTATATATATATATATATATATATATATATTGGGTTGTCCGGAAAATAATGCAGGATTTTGGTATTAAACAAAAAAAAAGAAACTAGTTACTTTAAAGCAATGTTCTTTAATCAAAATAATTTCCCATACTCTCAATACATTTCTCCCAACGTGTTGGTAACTTATTAATTCCGTCTGAGTAGANCATTATGTCTAACTATCTGTCTATTTATATCCCCACCCATCCCTTTAGCTCTCCATTTCTTGCTTTCTTTCTCACTCTTTTCTTTTCTCTCTCGTTCTCGATGCTTTTTATGAACATTTATTTATTTACCTCGATATTTTTCTCCCTCACTCTCACTCGCTCTCTATCTTTATCTCTCTCTCTCTCTCTCTCTCTCTCTCTCTCTCACACACACACACACACACACACACACACACCATCGGTCCCTCTCTCTCCCACTCTATATATTTATTTATCTCGAATCCTGACACTTTTTTTCTCTTTCGCTCACTATATCTCATTGTTTTCACGACTACGCCCCACTGATTTCTGCTTCGCTTTTCCACTCACCCTCTCGCTCTTTCTCTATGATCTCTCTCTCGCCCTACTTATTTCACTTTTTCTCGGTTATATCCCTCTTTCATTCTGTTTCTTTTTCCACTAACTGTCTTTTTCTTTCGATTTCTGTACCGTATTTACTTACCGATCTTTTCATCCTTTCACCAATCTCTGCCTCTCCCATTGTCGTTCTTTTTCTATCTAATTATGCATCGAATTTTCCCTCGATCTTTTCATCTTCTTAATCTTAGCTCCTCTCTTTTTCTTCATATCTCTCCCTTTCTCTTCCTCTCTCTCTCTCTCTCTCTCTCTCTCTCTCTCCCTCTCCCTCTCCCTCTCCCTCTCCCTCTCCCTCTCTCTCTCACCCACACATTTCTTTCTTCTGTTTTCCCCTCTTTTTCGTTTTCTGTTTTCAGCTCTCTGTTTTCTTGTTTCCTCACTCTCTCTAACACTCCCGCAAGTTTTCACTCTCTGTCTGACGCACACATCCGTACACACGCCATCTTTTATTTTCTTTGTGACCTTGGTAAATTGTTCAGCTCACAATTTTCATTAGAACGTTTCATTTACATATGTTAATTTTAAATGCGTTCAATATCTTTAGGAGAGATTAAAAATTTAGATCTAGTTATACTCACACATTTTGTCTTGTTCAAGAAAGTACGAGATGTACTTTTATTTATATAAGTTTTACTAAACGGGTATAATGAAAAGTGTCAATTTTGTGTTTACAAATAACTATTATGTGAAAACATTGGCAGCACATTTCACGACGATTGTCGTGATTTAACAGAATATTTTACTTTCGAAGGGGTTACAACACAATTAAGCTATTTTATTAGCCCCGATAAAACACGTAATCAACTTTGTCCTAGAGGCCCATTCGGGGAGGCGGGAAATGAAGTTCGGGGCGATATTAAATCAGCCTGTTACAGGATGTAAATTTCCAATCCTTCCTCAAGAGCCGGAACGACGGAAAATGAAATATATTTGTTCACGGGACGAACAAAATTCCAAACCGATTTATCCAACGGGGTCATACGTCGTCGGAGGGTGAGCAACGGAGGGATTAAAAAGGGAAACCGCCCCCGCGGTCGGGTTGTTAAACGGATGGAGAAAGGATGGCGGTCCTAAGGGTCGGACAAGTGGCGACACGGCCCTGTAATGGATGGGCCGACTGCTAACACCCCCAAAAACGACCCCAATCACTTCCGCCCCCGTTGTCCTCCTCATCTCACTTTAAACGCAAACGGCGTTGTTTCAAACTGACTTACACCGTTGTTAATTTAAGAAGTAGAGATTCGCCATTAACCATTTCAAACATCCTTTCCAATGAGAAAGGCCCATTACTAAAATAAACTAATATGCAAACTGTCATTTGTATTTCATAATACTATTAGGAACAAGGAAATGGTAGTAGATCTTTCAGTTTAACAGTCCTCTTCAAGAAAAAAGTAGACATATAACTTTTTCGTCCTTTGATAGTACTAAACCTCCAACAAATTAGTGACGACGACTGAGACTGGGGCGAATCATCCTTGATTATGTAACCTGCACATTGGTTTATTCTCCCGAAATAATAATTGCGTAAATAGATAGCACATATGTAGTTAGTAGAACTAACTCTACTACTAAGACTGAATCAGTATTCATTTCTATTCTTGGCAACAAAGTTTTCTGTTTTTATTTCATAAAAAAGTCGAATTAGACGATAATTGTAGTATTATATAACATTCAGTTAGTCAAACAGTGTACTTTTTATTATCTGAACTGGCTTTTTATAATATTTTGTAGGTTTATGAGCATTTTTTCATTCTTGTAATTCATCATTCATTTTTTTTCTATCAATCTCTTTGCCTTTTTTCAGCCCCTTTTTATTCTGACGCTTCTTACACCCCGTCTTTCTCTAATTCTTTATTTTTTGGTGTATACATGTACCTCCCGATCTCTTCATTTTTTTAATCATGTCCCCATCTCATTCTCGTTCATCTTCTCACCCTTTCTCTATCTCTATCTCTAACAATCTATCTACATTTCCACCTACGTTCTTACCTAAAGTTTAAGTAAGTACTAAACCTCCAACAAATTAGTAAGACGACGACTGGGACTGATACGGTTCATCCTTGATCGTGAAACCTGCAGATTGTTCTCCCGAAATAAAAAATACGCATATAGGTAGCACATAGGCAATGAAGATTAAATGTAAATCTACTACTAAGACACTGATTCATTTACTTGACATCTTGACAACAAAGTTTTCTGTTTCTATCTCATAAAAAAGTCGAATTAGACGATAATTTCCATATTATATAACATTCAGTTAAAAAAAACTATGTACGGTTTGTTTTCTGAACTGGCTTTTTATAGTATTTTGTAGGTTTCTGATCATTACTTTTCATTTTTTTATTTCATCATTCAGTTTTTCTATCAATCCCTTTGCCTTTTTTTCAGCCCATTTTTATTCTGACACTTCTTACACCTTCTTTCTCTCATACTTAATTTTCCTATTTATATATGTACCTCTTCTTCTCTTCATCTTCTTAATCATGTCTTCATCTCAATCTCATTCATATTCTCTCTATCTCCATCTCTAACAACCTTTCTATCTATCTGTCCACCTACGTTCTTACCTAAAGTTTAAGTAAGTACTAAACCTCCAACAAATTAGTAAGACGACAACTGGGAGTGGGACGATTCATCCGTATTCGTGAAGCTTGCAGTTTGATTTATTCTCCCGAAATAATAATTACGTAAACAAATTGCACATATGTAGTATAGATTAAAAGTAATTCTACTAGTATGACGCTGATTCATCTACGTGATATGTTGACGACAAAGTTTTCGGTTTTTATCTCGTAAAAAAGTCTAATTAGACGATAATTGCAGTATTATATAACATTCAGTTAGAAAAATCTGTATACGGTGGTTGTGTTTTTACGAGGGTTCGCAACAGCAGAAGATAACCCTCAGGGTGCCGGTGTTTTTGGAAAAAAAAATTGTAACTATGTCGGGTTCGTACCCGGGACCTTTACCTTACGGTGATGAGCGCCGTGTCTGTATACGATTTGTTATCTGAACTGGCTTTTTATAGTATTTTGTAGGTTTCTGATCATTACTTTTCATTTTTTTATTTCATCATTCAGTTTTTCTATCAATCCCTTTGCCTTTTTTTCATCCCATTTTTATTCTGACACTTCTTATACCTTCTTTCTTTCTCTCTTCATTTTCCTATTTATACATGTACCTCTTCTTCTTTTCATCTTCTTAATCATGTCTTCATCTCAATCTCATTCATATTCTCTCTATCTCTATCTCACTTTCTCTACCTCTATCTCTAACAACTTATCTATCTGTCCACCTAAGTTATTAACTAAATTCACTAATTTCGTGGTCCGNCGGGATTCGAACCCACGATCTTCGGCTAGATACGCCGCTGCTCTACCACTTGAGCTATCGTGACCTCGATCCACTCGGACATCAACTTCCTATCTCAACCCCCCCCCGGGTTCGAATCTCGCTCGTGCCATTAACTTTTTTTCATTTCAACTAAAAACCTTAATTAATTGTAATGTTATTAACTAAGTACTACTAAGTTTAACTAAGTACTAAATCTCTAACAAACTAGAAAGACAACGACCGGGACTGGAAAATCTCTCTTCCTTTTTTTAACTCGATCTCTTCATCTTCTTAATCATGCCCTCATCTCATTCTCGTTCATCTTCTCTCTCATCCTCTACCTCTACCTCTAACAACCTCTCTATCAATGTTCTTGTCTAAAGTTTAAGAAAGTTTTTCTTGGTTCTCTAAATATTAACTGATATGATGCTTACATAAAAGTTGCCCCAACTGTATGCACTTAATTTTTCAAAACTGAGTTTCTAAATTAACAATCTAAAATTAACGGTTAATTGCTAGAAATTTGATTTTTAACCCCCATGGATTTGAACATACAGAAAACTTAAAAATCCACCGGATATGTTTATTGTATCATATGTCCATTATTGCACTAATATAAATAAATCAATAATAATTGATTAGGACAACCTGACAAATGTTCGTGCAAACAAATTGTAAATACTTCCAAATGAAATAAATAAATCTGACCCTTTGTCTTAAAAGAAACGTCATACTGCATTTCTCTCATTAAAAATCAAAGAGTATATTTTTAATCACACATATCATAATGATGAATGATGACATGAAATATGCACCGGTGGAAATAATTCAATCCTACGACACCTCGAACTGTAAGAGTTAATTAGTAAAACGGTCCTTGGCTAACAAACTAATTTGTACTAAAATTTCCCTTTTCTGTTTTTCTCCCAGACAGGCTTAAAAATGTCCAGCAAAGTAGTAAAACTCCGGTTATCGCTAAAAGACGACACAAAAAAAAATCATCACCCACTGAAGCGGCCTCAATCTCCATGCTTTCAATTAGAGCCTAATGAATATAAAACACTTATTTATAAATAGAAAAGATCCCGTCAATCAATATCGAGTTGGGTGTACTGTAAACAAAATGATTAGGTTAGAAAGCTTGGGGAATAATGTAATTCTGTAGCGTCCCATCAAACCGTTGGGCCACATTGGCGAAAAGATTTACTTTCGCGTTTTTGACGTTCGCCCACCCTCCCTTTATGATTGATCCCAAGTTAATTTATGGTAACTGAATTTGTGTCGGGCTTGAAGGTTTATATTAGATCTGGGATATTGGGAGGGAAAACTTAAATAAATTAATTATCCAGGCTCATTCCTTGGAGATAGGTTTCTTTAAAATTTACAATTTTGCAGACTATTAAACTAATAGAATCGACAATATATGCATTTTTCATTAATTGCTTATTACAGTATATAACTGGGGTTTTTTCCGTTTTATGGTCAATCCCGAGGCAATTGTAACAGAGTTGGAAAATCAGTACTTACAAGTACAAAGTACGAGTACAGTACATGAAAAATAGTTGCAAGTACAATTACAAATACGTACTTGGAATTGAAATAGAGTGAATAAGTTCAAGTACAAGTACATATAATTGAAATTACAAGTACAAGTCTAAGTACTTGTACTTGTTTACTCAGGGTGCAATTACATGCACTTCAGGACTTGTACTTGTTAAGGTCAATTACTCAAGTACAAGTACTTGTGGTCAGTAAATGTACTTTAAGTACAACGAGTACTGTCTTTTTTTGGAACTTTACAAGTGTAATGGATTTGTAGATTCTGCGCAAAAACTGTTTTTACGGGGTTTTTGCCTATATTAGTCATATTTTGTTTGGATTATTTTGAAAGACATAAACTGCCCGCTGTTAAACTCGTACTTAGCAATCTGTGAATTTAATAGCTTTAATTTGAATTCGCATTCACATTTTGAACCGACCGTGTGGAAATACAGTAGCAATGAAGACATATTATATTGAGATGATTGTATATAATTACAACATTATAGAAACACAATACCATAAAACCATATCAACTCCACTTGGTCTTAATATTTATAAAAATTTAAAAAAACCGTAAGAAAGTAAATATTGGAGACGAGGGAATCGTCTGAAATTTTTATCTTTGAATATTTTACTAATGATATTTGTGTGTGTGTATTTGTTTATGTACACGAATATCTTAACGTAAGAGTTCGAGTTTTATTTCATTTGTTTCTTTTAATATATAGGATTTGATTATTTATTACTAGTGTATTTAAAGAATGTTTAAACTTATGATGTTTTTAATCTATAATATAATTTTAGTTCTAAACTAGAAAACCATCTCAATGAGATCTCTTAAGACTTTGCATGTGTAAGACTCATGCATTGATTTTTTATATTTGTTAAGGGAATAGGTAGTAATTGTAAAAATGTATACAATGTCTGTATAAATATTTGATATGAGATTACTTAATTAAAGCGACATCGGTAAAGGCGATTTGAATAGGAAAGGATTGATTGTGAGTGAGAATAGAATAAAATTGAATGAAAGCTATACGGTAAAATTGTTTAAAAACATTGGTTGGGAAAAATTATTATAAGTATAATTCAAATTGTGGTAATAATATTGCGATAATGACAACAGTTTCAACTACAACTCCTTGTAAACGGAAGTACAAGTACAAGTTTAAGTACAAGTAATTGTACTCAGGAACTCGCAAATACAGGTACAAGTACTTGTAATTGTATTCAATGTTCACAAGTACAAACACAAGTACTTGTACTTGTACTTATTGTCGCTGGAAGTCAAATTGCAAGTACGTGTAAATGTACTTGTACTTGCAATTACTTTTGAAGAATTTGAGACTTTTAAATAAATGCGTTGTCCAGCCCTTTCTTTCACTGATGTTCCTGAAATAAAACATTCACACATTTACTCAAATACTTGAAGGAAGTACTTAAGTACAATTGTACATAGGTTCTCACAACTCTGGCGTGTAACAACCGAACTGTATGCGATATGAAGAATATCTCTCAGATAGAGGACGTTTCAAGCAATCGCAAAGTCTTCAATAGGGCATCAATTATATTTATTATATATGTACTAATGTTTAATTGTTCTTATAAATTTTTGAATTTTGGATTTTGTACGTATATATGGTCAAACCACACATGTATGTACATTCACACATACATATACACTTGTGCAGAGTTGAGCCTATCATTTTTCGCAGTACACAGTCCAGCTTTTGTACTTTACAATGAATATCGGCAGGATATTAGAATCAAGCACCCCTGGTATTTGGCTGTCCGGGATCAGACCTCGATCATATCCGTACAGCCACCGAGGTTGGGCTCCCAGGGGCTATCAACAACTAGGTCAGCCCAACGAATTCAGTTCCTAAATCCGAACCCATTCACACTCTATCTTACTTTTAAAAGTATTCTTCCATATTTGCATACCACTCATTCATTTAGGGTGGTAGAGTACTCGCAATTCCACCATCACCAATTATATCTATTATATACTATCCTAATTGAGGGTCGATTGGGTACTCAATATTCCGCCATCAGCCCTCTTACTCTACACATTCACGTCAATAAATACATTCCTCTCAATACATGTTAAGTACACACAATTATCTTTTATTAGTCTTACATATAATAAAATATACCTGTTTCCTCCGAGAATCCGACTTAGGAACCTAAAATTGTTTCGTTTTCTTTTTTACTCGGGCTTTGGCCCAAAAATAAGTGTCCGTGTGTCAACCGCGTATGGCCAATTCTAAGTCAGATTATGATTAAATCTTCTGCGGTTTAGATTCTCCTATTAATCGTCCCAATCCACTGACGCTGCCTCCCTTTCTTGACCATATTCTCAATGCGTGTTTAGCGTCAGTGGGAAGGATCGCGATAGTAAAACTTCTATTTTTTTATCTTAATGTATTCATATTTATTTATGTATTTATATTAAAATTTATTATTTTTCGGAAAAATTAAAAACTTAATCAAATCTGCTACGGCCAATAAAATATTTTAAGACCAAAATTGAGAAAAGAAAGTCCATTTTGATTCGATGGACAAAACCATAAATAATAAATATTCATTTGAGTGGGATAAAGCAAGAGTTGAAAAATAATTTGCCCAATTGGTAAATCTGATTGAATTTCACTAAGATTACAACAGAGGTTTTCCGTTTCTACCGTTTCACGATTTAAATATTCAAATGGCACCGATGCTAATTTAATTTTCTACCGGTAACCATTTTTATTTGCATATAAATCGTGTTCTGTGCGGGTAAATGTTACACAATAAAGGTACCGATTGTTTTTTGAAATTTGATATACGTTCGCGCATAAAACTAACTATGTATGAGAAAAGTTAAATCCTGTTGGCGTTGGGGCAAATTACCGCCGAGCCGTTTAAATTATTAGAGGCATAAAACAAGTGAGGGGATGTTATTACTTGCGTAATATTATATTTAGAATCGACTGAAATGCACCTCAATTAAATTGCCGAGGGAAATTGTTTCCTTGGCTACTGTAAAATTTATCCGTACTGTGACAAAGGAGGGACAATAACTTAGAAGACAATAATGCGTGTTCTTAAAATTAATATTTTATGCGGTTTGAAGACACGAGTTCAGACGGATGGTGACGAAGGGGGCAAAAATAACCAACACATGGCGAATACCAACAGACACTAAATTAATATTCCATGCATTTTATCATGGCACTTGTTTGAAATATAGCCCATAAATACATCCACCGGCGGAGCCTGGAGCACACGGACTCTTTAACCGTATTAACTGCATATCAAATATTTAGTTAGTGCAGTCCCCATCTTTACCGCAATTATTAGATCAGCTCGCGTTCAATTCATTCTCTTTGATCCGAGGGATTAATTGGCTTCCGCGTTGTTGTCAACGGCCGGTTTGACGTTTCTGTCGTTAGCGGATCTCCGAGGAATTAATTAATGGCTAAACAAGTTTATGATGCCCAAAGAACACCGCGTTGCGTTCCGGCCCACAGCGCTCCAATACGTTAATAGCTAATCGCTAATCAATTTCACTTAATAACCAACATTGGCCGATCGACCTTAATTATCCCCAAATGGATTTCCCTTTACAATAACGGCCGGATTCTGAAATTATGCGAAACTTATGCTCAAAAGCTACAACCGATTTGGACAATTAGTGCTGAATAATTTCGTTTATTTATACCAGATAGAATAAACAAAGTATTCTTCTCTAAGCCTTTTACTTATAGAGCTTAAATATGTGTTTCATGCTTGATTATAATAATAAAAAATTAATCGATAAACTCAAAATTTTGCTTTTGTTGGAAAGATACCACTGGAGCGTATGGTGCCCGGATACGTAAGGTCTATAAGGGTAACGAAATGTTGGACAATGCGGTAAATGCCGAGACGTCCTAATCACCGCGATCTGGCCCCAGACGATAAAAAACGGAATACAAAACATGTTTACAAAAAAGTAGCAATGTAGTTGGCCTCATCGGCAGAAAAGCTCTAGGAGGCTCTTGGAAGGTCTGACTCGTAGATAGGACCTCACCTGATTAAGAATCTACCGAGGGAGGTTGACACAAGGAGACTCGATGTGTCCTACCTAATTGAATGGTGGAACTACTTGGCTCTATCCTTATACAGGGTGTTCTTTTTAAATGGCCCGGCAGAATTTCTCTTGAACCAAAAACTATCACAAAAAAAACTACGAGTTTAATATTTTTTTAGTCTAGTTTCAAATGTTAATGCTTTTTTTGGAGAAATATTATACAGGGTACCTCAGGCCCAATTCAACTTCAAACTTTCAATACCAACCCTACATATCACATCATTTAAAGGATTATTTACACTGAAATTTCGTTTTGAATTGGTCAGAAAATGACAAAAAGTTTGGAAAAAACAGTCTTTTTGTTTGTTCTTTATTAGTCACATTTCATGTTCGAACTGCCTGCCTTGGGTAAAGATGCAAATAATTGCTTTTTTTAACCACTCTTCACCGGTGCTCAGAACGATAGAGTCAGGGGAGATGGATTAACAAGGATTTTCTATCCTTTGCAGCAGTTCTTCAACTAGGTTGCTGGTTATGATTGGCGTACACACTGTTTGTTAAATGGCCCCACCGAAAATAGTCAAGTGGAGTTAAATCGGGTGACCGAGGAAGCCAACAGATCTGTCAATGAGGTCCTATAAATCTATCCTGGAAGTGAAGATTCAAATAATGATAATAATACCTGCAAAGAATTGTATGCAGGATCCATCAAGCTGGAGAATCCTTCTTGTCGTTGCTGCAGAGGAACGTTATCAAAGTGTGGACCATTAGTGTTGGTAAAACCTCTCTCAAAAAATTGAGGAACTAAGCACCATTATTTTAGTAGAATTCACGCTGAATTTCATTTATTTCCGAGATATCCACGCCGAACGTCGATGCTGTGAACCACCTGACGACAAGAGCACAAAATTCACGAATCCTCCTATGCTCACGTTCGAAAATTCTAACGGTTTGGTATGCCATTATTGGATTTATCAGTCCATAGAATGTACGTAAGAACGTGATTAGTGACCGTTAAACGATAATTATTCAGAAATCGGGAGATGCAGTCTGGTGTGATGTAGGTTTCAGAAAAACATTTTCTTTGTCTTGCCAACGTTTCGATCTTTATTGAGATCATCTTCAGGGCTCAAAGTGTTTGTCTTCTGTGTAATTGTGCCATTCTTGCGTGTCGTGTTGAGAGTGCACAAAGATGATCTCAATAAAGATCGAAACGTTGGCAAGATAAAGAAAATGTTTTTCTGAAACCTACATCACACCAGACCGCATCTCACGATTTCTGAAGAAGTATGTAAGAAGGTTTTCTTCAGCCCCCCAAATCGACATTTTGTGCAAGGAACGTGTCTACGCCCGTCATAATCAGATTGCCGAAGTCCCTGAACAAGATGTGAGCGATACAGCTCAAAAATGTAAATCCGGAGAACATCTCTAATTTTATTTTTTGAAAAACCTACAACGCTTCCAAATTTCGAAGAGAGACAGTAAAATATTCAGCTCCTCGTCGAAATTACGCGGCCGGTTTCTTAGTGATGGAACAGCAACTGATCCCTAACCATCTCTCCTCATATTGTGATCAACACGAATAAACTTTTTGTGGTTTACTCTGGGGCGATCAGGAAATTTCTGGGGAAAAAATTCTATTTCGCGACGCGCAATACCACCATTATCAAGAAAGCAGTCGTACATATCAATTAGCTGTTGATCGGAAAAATGAGCTCTTCGGTTCATTTTGAATGGATTATTGAATGTAACGAATAGATACTATTGTAAAATTTCTTTACTACCTGGAATTAAGGTTTTTTCTCATAATGCAAGTTTGGCAAACAATTATCACAATCTAAACAATAAAAGCAATTGGTGTTTACCTTAGTAAAGAAGCAAATTATTGGTATTAACAACGAAAGAAACGAAATGCGTTTTTCAAACTTTTTGCCATAACTTTACCATTTTTTGACCAACTTGAAAGCCCATTGCACTGTTGTTTTCGGCGTAAAAAAATCTTTTAAAATAATGTGTCAGGATGTGTAGGGTCGTATTTGAAATTTTTAAGGTGAACTGGATCTGGGGTACCCTATATAATTTTTCTCCAAAAAAAGATAAAATTTGAAGACAGTGTAAAAAAATAGTAAACACCTATTTTTTTATGTCTTACATATTTTGATCATTGTTTCAAGAGAAATTCAACTGGGCCAACTGAAAAGGACATCCTGTATAGCACTGATAAACATCCCATTTTGTGTTTTAATTTGGGGTGAATGTATTTATTAGCACGAATGTATAGTGGATGGTGGAATGTAGAGTCCCAGGTCCCACAATAGATATTTGAGTTAAGGCATCGTAATGGAAGTAAGGGAGGGACCACCACAAGGAAGAACAAACAGGCTGGAGGTAGCACGTAAACATGACGTGTAAATGTAAACATCAAAAATAAAAGTAATAAAAAAATGCGAAATTGTCAAAACGAGAAAAGCCGGCAACGGCCCCAGCAGCAAGCCAGAAAATAAATATCAGTATATTAATATATAGAAAATATAAAAACACAACACATTGAATACTAAAAACTAACACAAATTAATTAATATAAACTATTTACACCTTTCAAAAACTGACTAATAAATATAACGCCGATACATGCCACAAGACTCCTTACGACCTTATAAAAGAGATTTGACTTGACAGAAATCACACTGAAGATGGCAAACTGCCGGAACGAGTCTGACAGACCTAGACGGTAATGATAGGCAGCCCAGGATGATCTATAAGGACAAAATAATAAATATTTTTATTGGGATAAAATTAAACTTAAGTGCTTGCCATTGGATTTTAAAATAGATCCCTCATACAATTTACTGTAAGCATTGTATTAATTTAATTAAATTCTACTAATAACGATTTTTCACCGGCTTTAGATTTTTTTAAACTCTTCACAACGGGTCAAATCGTTAAAATTTATTTAAAAATAGTTGTAAAATGTAAATTTGATTCGAGAGACAAATTAATTAAGAAGGCGAAAAAAATCAACTTAACAGACGCATGGAGGGAAAGATACCATAGAAGGAAACAGCGGCGGTAAAACGCTGAAAAAGTAAATCCCAGGATCAACTCCTACGCTACGATCCTGGGCCAAAACGCCACAGGGAAACAATTTAAAATAAATCAAATTACTGGGAAATAAACGTCGAGAAAAACGTTTTTCGTTTACTTAATATTTTCAGTTTAATAAAATGTAAATATTGAGCAGTCTTTCAGTTTTTAATAATTATTATTTTAAATTTATATATTCCCGTTTAGCTTAGTAAAAGTACAAGTTAGAAATATAAACAAAAAACTATTTTAGAGAGAAGATTGACCCTTGATGTAAAGAAAATGAGGAAGAGTATCCAATAAGCGACATAGTCACAATTTAAATTGATCTTATTTATTTTCCAACTCAACGCCCTTAATTAATATTATAATTAATAAAATTGCTGTAATTTAAAGTTAAAGTGTCTAGCGGATTTCTTCATTGTAATGTATTATTATTATAAATTTTAATGTATCTGATTGTATTTATTCATAAAGATAGGCCGTGAAGATGACATGTCGAAAGCATTACTCAATCTCTAGAACCTATTGGTTCCTCATCATCATCATAAAACAAGGGTGGCCAATTGGTCTTTGCCATGCAATGTAATCAAACTTAGACTCCTCTAGAATTGGTCCACATAAAAGGAAAAATGGACTAGCTTCAGAGGTGCCAGACATAAATTCATGATCGAAAAACCCTCGCCAAAACTGGTAGACACATTGCAACAGATAAAGTGCCACGATGATGAAGGAGAGTCTTATTTCGAATCTCTCGACCATCTACTATTTCGCGTACCTTCGAATTTACAGACCTGAATTCTGAAAACAAGTAAAACTACGTCACCACGTTCTTGAACCTGTAGCTTTAACACGGTTATACGCTACAGATACACAGGTCAATATTAATTCGAGTGACATGGCCTAGATGCCAGTCACTGACATCTGAGACATCTGCACTATATGGATATGTTCAAAGTTTACACCATGCATGGTATGCAACAAGGAAGAAGAAGCTGCCTGCCATATGTACTATCTTCCAATGTGAAAGAACCGCTCAATGGAGGCAAAAAGAATACAACGATACACGGGAAAAGTATTAAAACAGCAGTCAATTAATTACCTTCTTCTTCTTCTTCTTGAAAAGAGAATCGAGTCAGTTGAAATAATCTAAAGAACTAGGAGAAGTAAAATAAACCAGAATGCTGCAGAGCTTGGGGATACCAAACTTCAGCTTACTAGTATCATCATCATCAGCTCAAGTATCAAAAAATTGGCTTATTTCTCTGACATAATAACAATTAAACAAAAATCTATTGATGTCTCATCTGTTACTGCACCTGGCTTTTTAAATTCTCCTTTTATTTCTAAGACTCTTTTCCCTCTAGTGTCAAAATGTGCTGGTTTTTGACGGTTCCATCTTTCTTCCATAGCTTCCTTCAGAATGGGATTGTTTTTCAGTAAGACACTAGCTACTCGACCCGCGTATATGCCTGATATCCTCCAGTCAGATTTGTATTTATTCCGGGCTTTGCGAAAATATATTAATGGGAAAAACTTCGCTTTAAAGTGCAGAAAACACATCGAGGAGTTTAACGCTCAAAAACCTGAAAATTTCTGGGTGTATAGAATTACAAAATCACAAGGAAATGCGACAAAATGGGTTATAATTAATAATAATAATAAAATAATAAATCTTCATTTGCAAGAATGTACATTACATATGAATTTACAACAAAAAATAATGTGTTGTGTACATCCCTGCCTGCTGTCCAAAAAACAAAGCTTGTACTAGATAGCAGGTGTTTTTTAATCCTTTTTAAAAAGGCAGTTCCTACTCACAGTAAGCAGGAGGTTTTTGGGGATCCTCAGAGAAATAAAAATAATATGTCTTTACAAAAGATATAAATGAAAAATAAGCAAACAAATGAACAAACATAATACAGAATAAACGTCTAGTATGAAAAAAAATTAAATCTTGCCTTTAAAATATCTTAACTACAATTTTTTAAAGTATAAATTTTTTGCCTTTGTAGTTTTTGAAATTTTGAATAGAGATTCTTTATATACATATAATTTAATTATTAATTCTTTATATATATATACATCTATAATACATATTATATATTATATAATAATATATGATATAAACTGATTTATCCTATTGCCAACCAAGCTTTAATTTTTCTTTTTAAAATTCTTAATTTGGAAGGCCAAATGTATGCAAAAATCCCATTTTAAATTACATATAAAATTTATTTCTGTTTCTTTTTTTTATTAGAATTGGGAATTTGTGTTCCATAATTTAAACATTTCCCATAGGCTTGTATGGCTAATAATAATAATAATAAATGGAGTCAGACTAGCAACAGTCTCAGCATGAGTATTGGCCCATCCTTATCCTTTTATTCTTCCATTCAAATATGATACATAAACTAATTCTACATAACAATAATAAGCAACAAAACACAATAACATTTCTTTATCTTTATCTTCTTTTTTTTTGGAGGGAGCTATTTTTCTTATTTAAATTGCGATTTTGGACATTGCAGTTTATTACCCCGCAATTTGTATTTTCTTCCATTTCATTTTTCCGCTCCGGCAGCCTCAAAAACTTCTGGAAAAAGAAATCTTGCACGCACAACTCTCATTCAAACATTAGCAGGCATTCAATGGTATAACAATTTGGGAAAAGGCCTAAATCTCATTATAAATTCCAATAAATTTGAGAAAGCTGAAAAGTGCTCTTCGAAAGAAACACTGGGGACCCAGTAACTCCTGTAAATAATCCATAGGCTGTTATGGATTGTGCAAGAGAAAAATATATTACCGTTAAGAGTTCAGTTCTCATAAAGTTTCTTATAATGCTAAATTTATAAAAGTATTAACTCAGACAGGAGACCAAAGAATCAGTATGTAAATTAAATCTCAACTTCGAGTCCTATGTAACAACAATAAATTAGAATGCTGCAGTGTTTGGGGTTGCCAAACTTCAGCTTACTAATATCATCATCATCATTCTCAAATGTCAAAGAATTAGCTTTTTTTGGATTGTGTGATCTAATGCTGATTTTTGATATTTATTTTGATATTATTTTGATTAGATATCCGACACTGCAAGCAAAAGGGATAGGCAAGCAAGAACACTTATCATTATCATCACAAATATGAAAAGTAAATTTTAAATTGTTAGTTTTTATTATCTTTTTCAATGAAAAGCGTAATGAATTTTATCCCTATTTCAGAGACCAGAATACCTCTCGTGATCCAGCTCTATATTTTAAAGAACTTTTTTTTAGTTTTAACAAAAATAAGGGAGTTATCAATATAACAACTTACCTATTCAGAAATCGTGAGATGCTGTCTGGTGTGATGCAGGTTTCAGAAAAACATTTTCTTTATCGTGCCAACGTTTCGATCTTTATTGACATCATCATCAGGGTCTAGGATTTACAAACATTGTTTACATTTAACAAATACATGTAGGATGTGGTAAAAAAGGTAAATTTATACGATGCAAAATATATTTTTTATATTCAATCAAAGTATTTCTACTCATTGAAAGTGTTTGTCTTGGGTGTAATTGTGCCATTCTTGCGTGTCGTGTTAAGATGTATTTGTGTTAAATGTTTACAATTTTGTACACAGTTTGTATACAGTTTGTAAAGCCCTGAAGATGATCTCAATAAAGATCGAAACGTTGGCACGATAAAGAAAATGTTTTTCTGAGACCTACATCACACCAGACCGCATCTCACGATTTCTGAATAATTATCGATTAACGGTCATTTATCACCAAACATAATGACTTACAGAATCCAAAAATATCTGATAAGCGTAGTCAACAGAATCACTAACTTAATATATTTTGTTCCGTCTTTCACTTTCCAAAAATCTATATAAGTCATAATTAATCGTTTGTTTATAGCTAGTGTTAGCTGTATTTGAAGCTATTTTGATTTGGCATCCTTACTGGTTTAGGTGATTTTTTTTCGAATATGGGAAATTTTTATTTAGATTGAAATCAAAATAACGTTATCCCTCATCCTAATATTCAAAGTACTGGATATTCTTTTTTCATTATCACATCTTATTTTTTATTACGATATATCATGATTAGTTGATTGTTACATAAGAATGATAACTTGATTCATATGCAAAAAAAAATCACTTTTGGACGCAAATAGTGTAATTAGAAAGGCTGTTAGAACCTATTATATATGTATTAAGCTATCCCGACCTTATACATATTTCCAGTTAATATTCCCCCGTAGTGATTATCATCCCCGAAAACAAAATATTAATTTCACGTGACAGGCGTTTACGCATAAATACGTCTTAATAAAAACAAACACCTAAGATAGAGGGCCGGCCCCTTTCAAGACGTAATATTTTCCTGTCTCGTTCCCCTGTGTCAAGACAGGACGGTAATTGACGTATAGAAGAGAAGAAAAAAACATGTAAAATACATATAGAATTCAATTAATAGGCCGCTAATAGCCATGTTCCTGTCGAAAGTGTGGCAGGTGGCCGGGCGGAACATCTGGTACTCTGGAAGAACCGACACTCGAGAAGTTTAAAACCTGTTTCCTTAGCACTTTTTGCCCTCTTTTGTGGATTATCTTTAAACATGGAATGGGATAAACGGTCCTGTTATTCTGCTAAGTCTCATGACATTTTCTTTCGTTTTTAATAACATGAAGTTTATAAGAGATAGTCATAATTCAAATAATCAAGAATAGGAAACTCTTTGGCTCCGTTAAATGCACTGACTGGCAAAAATTCCACCCAATTGATTTATGTGTGGCCGTTAGTGACCGTTAATCGATATTTATTTAGAAATCGTGAGATGCGGTCTGGTGTGATGTAGGTTTCAGAAAAACATTTGGCACGATAAAGAAAATNAAGAAAATGTTTTTCTGAAACCTACATCACACCAGACCGCATCTCACGATTTCTAAATAAATACCAATTGATTTATTGATTATTTATCCATTATGGACGGTAAATTTTGATAAAAACAATTAATTAAGGTTTTCAGTTGAGATAAAAAGGTCAATGGCACGAGCGGGATTCGAACCCACGATCTTCGGCTAGATACGCCGCTGTTCTACCACTTGAGCTATCGTGACAGTGGCTAGTGTCCGAGTGGATCGAGGTCACGATAGCTCAAGTGGTAGAGTAGCGGCGTATCTAGCCGAAGGTCGTGGGTTCGAATCCCGTTTGTGACACTGACTTTTTTATCTCAACTAAAAATCTTAATTAATTGAAAAACGCATTATTATTAGTATCACTATTGCTATCGATTGGGAGCCAAGTTGCGCTCGAAGCATTGGCCTTACCCGAAGTAAGATCAAGTACACTATGGGACTGGGTGAGTATTCTGGAAGAAGTAGGAATATCAGTGAGCGTTATAGTGCTGGAAAGCAATACTTTTGTGCTTTTTTGACTCTCCGATGAAAAAACTCATCGATCCGAATTAACAGTTCGGTTGGACAAAAGAAGCTTATAATAAAGCACTCTTTTCAAATTTCTCCAAATGCGCGTTACCTTCTTGGTAAGTAATCCGGCTTGTGAAGTGGTTAACGGTGGGTAGCTGCGTTTTTCACAGGATTTGTGTGGCAACGTCTTCCTCCTCCTCATCGCATAAACTACAACATAGTTGAACATACATGGATACTTAGTACACTGTGCAGGTGTGATGCCAGTGCTGGTATATATCCATATCACTTCACGTTGCTTTGTTTATCTGTAGCAATGTGTTTGTCAGGTTTTGCGAGGAATCTATGATAATGAGCTTCTATCTGAACCTCTAGTCCATTTCTTTTTTTGCTTTTTTTAAACCATGGGTTTTCAAATATTCCTTTTTAGAAGTGAAGTTAAGCCAATACGGCCTGTTTTATTACAGGGGGCCGTAACACTTCGACTGCTCTATCTGTCCCCTGGGACATTTTCGCTTGCAAATTTAATTGACAATTTAAGACTCAGCAGACAATGCGCCAATCTAATTTAATTAATAATTACTAATTTCAACAAACACTGGCTTTATAAGATTGTAATGCTCTGTGTTTAAAGTGTTTAATATAAAACGTTCAAGCCTCAAGTACAGGTCTGTCAAGGCGTGTGATTTAGCATTATTAAACGCCTAGCTTTTCATAGTAAGTTAGTTTTTTTATTATTTTGTATTATTATGTAAGTCATTAAAAGTAATTTATCTGAGTTTCGTTTTATGTTATTCGAAGTTAACATTAAGTTCACCTTTCCAAGAGATTTCTTTAAACAGTAGGCTCCGAGTTGGCCAAGTTTTTCTTTATTGTTGAAGATTAAGGGTAAAGATAAAATTTTAAAGTAGATTCTTCCACCTTTTTAACTTTTTAATATTGCCTTGCCAACATTGTACGTTAGAAGATATAGTGCTAGAGATATCCAGATGAGAATTGATGAGAAATCTCCTTACCCTCGAGTTGTGGATAATCTGTTTCTGTGCAAATCGGTGTGGGGTTTATTAATATATGAGGGATGAATCATGTATCACTGTTCACAGAGTACATCATAGCGCACAAACAGCTCGCGGGTTATTTATACAGGCCCCAGCCGGTTGGGATTAGTGCCTCGTGATCTCAGCGGAAAGCCAATAAGTCATACCACCCGGTCACCTTGTTATTACTCGCTCAAAGACTCGCATCTCGGACATAATTTGAGCTCACACGGCTCCATACATCACCCTAATTAATACTTTTCGAAAAGTTCGGTTATAATAAAAACTTTGGGCATTTTATAATAACGGAGCCGCGTTTTCTATGAGCGTCTGTCATGATTCATGCATCATACCGGCACTGACGGGCTGGGTGTGGTACAGCGGGGGAAGAGAACGGCTGATTCCGTTGTGGCACTCCTCCCATGGGACTATTACCTCTAATAATACTCATTACCGCGTGTTCCAGACCGACCTGACATTCCTGCGTTTCAGTTTTATTTCACAGCTCTCGTTTCCCATCACAAATAAAGCGAGACAGTTGTCACCAACGCTTTGTCGCCGTTCGACATTCAATGAGACGTTTCACCTTGAGATTTTTGGAACATAGTCCTATCCAAAACCGTCGAGTGTGTAATAACTACCCAAACCTTTATCCCACTTCAATAAATTTTTATTTAATTTGAAATATACAATAATTAGTTATGTGAAGACCTTTTTGAAGAAACCTGAAAACAATTTTTTTCTAACTACTGTGGTCATACCCGTTCATTCTCATGAAAAACCCTTGTTGTAACCTTGATGGTCAGTGTTTCCTAAAAACCTTACGCCAATCAGGTGTTGCTAATTCTACCGACGATCATTTTAACCACCACTCCTTATTATCTTATCTTTGAATCCTATTTAACTGACAGGCGTTCCCCATGGAAATATCCTAGGACCAATCCTTTACACTAGAAATGTGTGTTGTTTAGTGATTGTTAATTAATGATTTTTGGAGATCGTGAGATGGGGTCTGGTGTGACGTAGGTTTAGAAAAACATTTTCTTTGTCAACGTTTCGATATTTATTGAGATCATCTTCAGGGCTTGTTAATTATATAAATATCTTTTACCTCAAAGAAGCTGACACCTCATACAAAAATGTTTTTCTATTCCTACTTCCTTCTCCACCTTTTCAAAATACAGCATATATAAACAAAAAACTGAAGAAATTATTTACTCCTTTCTCTCTGTCTCTCTTTCTCTCTCTCTCTCTTTCTCTCTCTCTCTCTCTCTCTCTCTCTCTCTCTTTCTTTCTTTCTTTCTAATCTAAGATCTACCTGTTTCTTGTTTCAGCCACACTGCATCTCTTTATTCTCACTCTCTGTTCTTTTCCCCCTCACTCTTCACTGCCTCACCTTTTCAGCTAATCTCTTTTTTTTATTCTTATATCTATACATATATTTATCTTTCGATGCTTTTCTCTCACCCACTCCCTATTTCTACCTATAAATCTCCCTCAATCTCTTGCACTCTCTCTCTCTCTCTCTCTCTCTCTCCCTCTCTCATTCAACTTTTCATCTCCCTCTCTCGTTTTATTTTTTGCTTTTTTGTCTACCTATCTATTTCCTTGGTGCTTCTTGCTTCCTCTCTCTTTTTTTCGCTCACTATATCTCTGTCTTTTTCACGCCAACATCCTACTCACTTTCTGGTTTTCTTTTCTTCTCTCTCTCTCTCTCTCTCTCTCTCTCTCCCTCTCCCTCTCTCTCAGGTGCGGTCCCCGGTTGCTATCCTTGTAAGGTGAGAACTTGGTCTTTACTGGCAAAGCTGTGCACTAGACCTCGGGTGGCGAGAGCTAGAGACCCAAACCTGTACTCAGGTGACCTATCTCACCACTGAACTAAACTGAAAACTCTGAACGCGTTACCTCTTGATAAACTCAGAACTATCAACTGCTACTGATTTATCTTGCACCATCGAACTCTCTCTGTCTGGTTTCTCAATCTTTTCCTTCTCACTATGGCTCTGGTTGTCTCTGGTGACCTGGCCAGGATTGGCCTCAAGGTGGGAACCTTCGAAGATGAGAACTTAGAGGCATGGTTTTTTCTGACATGACCTCGGATGGCGAAACCTGAAGACCCAACAGGTATTCAGGTGACCTATCATACTACTGAACTAAACTGAGGATTCTCAACGGAGAACCGCATTGATAAATATGAGGGCAAACTAGGTACAACTGGCCCCGTAATCAGTGTCGATCAGTTCAACTGAGAAAACTAAAACCGACCAGGATTCTGTCTGTGAAAAATCTATATATAAATATATGCAAATCTTGCGATATCTTTTATATTTTTCTTTCTGCATACGAAGTTTGAAAACGTCGACAAAAATTATAATTCTGGTATACATTCATTGTATAATAAATCAAAATAATTTTATGTTTATGCGATACAATAAAACCAAGAAAAAACATCTACGTTAGAAATCTTATAATAAATAATCAGGTCAAACTTGATATCTCGTTTCAGCATCTTTTAATTATATATTTTCAAAATATTCATTCACAATATTTCAGAAGCATGAAAATATAGTGAAACACGCCCAAATATATCTCATAGATATCATCATAATTGCTGAATTCATTAAATTTTTTTCTATTCTGTATTCCAGCGCAAAAAACATATCCGGTTGACACGGGCTTAACTTACTATAATAACTCATAATAACTTAATTGTCGGACTCGGTTTGAATATATTAGTTTAACTGCCGTATTACCCGTAAAGATACCGATCACTATAGGTTTTCTACTACAGAATTAATTTCTAGGTTTATACCTGGAGTAAGAGAAAAAATTACTGTTGATTAGTGTGTTTGACACCGGCATTTGAAAATTGTCTACCTGCAATTATTTATTAGGGTGTTATTTATATTTCTTATGTTGATGTAATACAGCGCGTCCGAGAAAAGGTCCAATCATTGATTATAATTCATAATTAAATATAATTACGCACTTTTTTTAATTTCCTACAAACTTCGTGGTTCCGAAACGTTCTGAACGGCGTTGAAAAAAATTTATAAATATTGTGTGGAATATACAGAAGAATTGGCAAGTGGCCTATTCGGTGGAATATTTTCTTCTGAGGCATTTCTGACATTCCTCCTCGGCGAGTTATTTGCGATTATGACGTTTCTAAATAGAACAACCTGTATGTCATCTTAAATCAACAGTGTCATATGTTGGTATTTGTAGAAAACCTTTTAAACAACAATATAAAAAAAGAAATTATTTACCCAAACTTTAATTTACGTTGTACCACTCAAAAATAAAAACTCATCTGGGCTCGACCAGAACTCGAATCCTATGCTTAAGAATCTTCCTCGAAAAGCTATTGTCCTTCTTACTTATATCTTCAATGCCAAACTTCTTTACAGTTATTTTCCTGAATGCTGGAAAGTTTCAAAACATATTTACATAAAAAAGTTGGTAAATACCTTTATAAAATACTTATTCAAAAATCGTGATATGCGGTCTGATGTGATGTAGGTTTCAGAAAACCATTTTCTTTATCGTGCCAACGTTTCGATCTTTATTGAGATCATCTTCAGGGCTACATCACACCAGACGGCATCTCACAATTTCTGAATAATTATCGATTAACGGTCACTAATCACCACACATTTATAAAATGCCTTTAAGCTACAGACCAGTTAATTTAGTCAGCTATTTGAGAATTTGAAAAGCTAGTATTAAAAATACTTATATTTACAACATACAATAATGAAAGAACAACAATTTTCTTGTGTCAGTACAGTAGCTCATTTGGTTCGCATAGTAGATAAGGTCACAGAGGATTTCCCCCATAAAAAACATACAGGTTTTGTTCTATTGGACCTCGAAAAGGTTTTCGACACTGTGTGGCAAATTGTTTACCGGAAATTGGAGTACCCGTTATTAGCATATACAGGGAGAGTCATTTTTTTGACGCACTATTGGAAAATCAACGCGGGTGCGTTTTAATCTTAGGCTTATTTCCTTTGATTAATACATTAATAAAAGAAAGTGAGTCAATTTTCGGTGCACCAAAGGAAAATCAAGGTTGGTGCGCCTAATTATGACTCGGCACATTTTATTTTGTTAGTCTCGTACCAAAAAATAGGAGAGTCACTTTTCGACGCACCATTCTTTACAAATTAGTTTTAGTAGGTTGGAAGGGAAATAAACAAAACCAATATTATTAAAACATTATTTAAATACTATGTAAAAATTCAAAAAATTTCTTCACAAATTAATCTGATTAAGGTTTAAGAGTATTTTTTTCGTCCGATCATCGTTTTATGATAGACTAGGCTACTGTGTTGCAGAAAATGGAGGTCTGTTCGAACAATTATAATAATGATTTTGAACATTTTTGATTTGCTAACAAAGGAGATTGTTACATTTATTTTTTTATTTTATTTTTTTTTTTTTTACTTTACCAGAAAAAAGGAGATTGTTATATTTATTTAATTGTTTTTTGCTTTACCAGAAAAAAATACTCTTAAACCTTAATCAAATTAATTTGTGAAGAATTTTTTTTTAATTTTTACATTGTGTTTGAATAATGTTTTAATAATATTTATTTGTTTATTTTCCTTCCAACCTACTAAAACTAATTTGTAACGAATGGTGCGTCGAAAAGTGACTCGCCTATTTTTTGGTACGAGACTAACAAAATAAAGTGTGCCGAGTTATAATTGATTGAACCTTGATTTTCCTATGGTGCACCGAAAATTGACTCACTTCCTTTTTTGAATGTTAATATAAAAATAATAGGCCTTAAGTAAGATTTAAATGCACCAACGTTGATTTTCCAATGGTGCACCGAAAATTGACTCAGTTTCTTTTATTAACGTATTAATCAAAGGAAATATGCCTCGAGTCATATTTAAACGCACCTGCGTTGATTTTCCAATTGTGCGTCAAAAAATGACTCACCCTGTAGACTTAAAATTGTGCACTTATACCTCCAAAAGATGTTCTTTCGCGTTGCGTTTAATTCACATTCGCACAGGCGTTCAGCAGGGCGCAATACTGGGTCCGACTTTGTTTTCTATTTTCTAAACGCTTTACCGAAACCCAAGTTCTGTCAAGGCTGATGGCATTACGCTCTACAGCTCCTCTTTGAGCGTCAGTGCGATAGCAAGTAACTTGCGGGAATAAAGTAAACCTGCTTTCGATGGAAGATGATGATCTGTCTCCAAAACTAGCGGCATCCTCTTTACCAAACGCAGATCCTTGTAGACGAAATACCTATTGACTAGGAATTAGGAAAATCGTTAATGTAGAGTGAAAAAAGGGAAGCAGAGATACTTGACCCTTGAGGGACTCAAGAAGTGATGGGTTAGGGAGAGGATAGGAACTGATTTGGGTGGGATACTTTTTAGGAATCTGAAACTTGGGAACGAATGGAACTGCGGGAGAAGGATCGTTTCGTGTTTAGGAAGGAGAAGGGAAGATCTACTGTAGCAAAGAGAGAAGTCCAGGAAAACAAGAATTGCAATTTTACGTTGCCTTCTGTAAGTCAGTCGAAATTTTTAGGACAGCGGATTGCGTGGAAAAGCCAGGACGAAAACCAGAAGACAAGAAAAGGTTTCTAAACAAGACGACATTTGTAAATAGAGTAATTTTTCAATGGGTTTAGCTAGGTTAGAGAGTATAGATATTGAACGGAGATCATTAGGGGAGGTGGAATTAGGAATTTACGAGTTTCACAATCGCCTGCTTCCATGATTTTGGAAAAATTACTTTTGTAAACAAAAATTGTAGTGAAGGGACGGGAAGGATAAATGGTAGACATCTTTTAGTCTGTTTTAGTCACTCTAATGCCTCGGTACGAAAGCCCATAATGGAACCTGCTAGACTAGAGCGTTATATCATCGTTATATATTATTAAGTGAATATATTTATTAGCTTGAATGTTTTGATTGTTAAGGCACAATCAGAGGTTCACCAATTTCTTTTAAATGATCATACTGTTTGAAAGGTTTCCTTTTTGTATGAATGTATTTATTAGTGTGAGTGTTTTATTATGTGTGGGTTTATGATAGAATGTGTGTCGCAAAGTTGTGCCATACTTGGTTAGTTTTTACATGTTTATACAGTGATTTTGGGCGAAGCACCCAGTAATATTAAATACCGAGTGTCTTACCAATTATTTTTAACTATTCTATATTCTCTATAAAAAGAAGAATTCTGGAAAACATACAATGTGGTATACAGAAGTCTCCAAAATACATGATGGAAATTCACCTTGTTCTTTCAACGCTTGTGCCCTAAAATAAATTGATTTGCGAGCTAATCAACCTGTAATTCGGTCGTTTTCGTCATCCTTGTTCATCTGACTTTACATGGGTCACACGTGTTTTACACACTTTTTTATGCGTGTTTTATGTCTGCATGAACAGCTGTCAGGTTTACTTTGTCATTTACTTCCATTAGATTTCGTGGTCCGATTGACCAAATAACCTCTTTCAATTAATTAATCTTTATGTAAGGTGTTCGTTGAGATAAAAATTCAGAGCCACGATCGGGATTCGAACCCGCAACCTTCCGCTAAATACGCCGCTGCTCTACCACTTGAGCTATCTTGACTTTGATCCACTCGGGCACCAACTTCCCACCTCAACCCACCTTTCGAATTTTCCCTCTTTTTTTGCCATTTTTCAAATGTCGTCTAATCTATTTGATTCTCCGCGACAACTGAAATGGCCACGGAGAGCTTTAGTTAAGATATACTTCATTTAACTCATTAAATTCATTAGATTTCATGGACCGCTTGACCAAATAATATCTTTTAATTAATTAATCTTTATGTAAGGTATTGGTTGAGATAAAAAAGTCAGTGTCACGAGCGGGATTTGAACCCACAACCTTCGGCCTAATACGCCGCTGCTCTACCACTCGATAGCTCAAGTGTTTGATTCTCGGCGATAAATGAAATGGCCACGGAGAGCTTTAGTGAAGATATACTTCATTTAACTTATTAAATTCATTAGATTTCGTGGTCCGATGGACCAAATATCATCTTTCAATTGATTAATTTTTTATAAGGTATTGGTTGAGATAAAATTATCGCCGAGAATCAAATAGATTACACGACATTTGAAAAATGGCAAAAAAGAGCGAATATTCAAAAGGTCGGGTTGAGATAGGAAGTCGAAGCCGAAGGTCGTGGGTTCGAATCCCGTTTGTGACACCGACTTTTTTATCTCAACCAATGCCTTACATAAAAATTAATTAACTATAATAAATGTTACAAAAATATTTTGTTCGATAATAAAAGAAGTCTATTTGATTAATATTAACGACATTGAAAATAGACAGGTACGGTGATTATTGTGTAAACGAATGATGCAGCCGTGTTCATCTAGGCGCCTTGACCAGGCCCGGATCCATTATTAAAGCCTAAGGGCAAAAGAGCATCGATCATGATAGTATAGCAATTAGTGTAAAATAGAGAATAGTTTATACACACGGGTTTGTAATATTACCGTCACATTGAAAACTAATTTGCGAGTGGCATTAAGTTGAAAACAATCATTTAGTTTACTCGTAGGTGTCAGACCGAAATGTTAAACCGAACTGACGCCTGCCCTCTCTCTGTATAAATAGGGCCGTTTCGCCTGTCATTGCCTGAAACGGTCATTGACAAATCGGACCTAATATTGGATACTTCGACTATAATGTATTATCCTATTGATTAAATTAGTTACGATCCACTAAAAGAGAAATAACCGAGAGAAAACCCAGCGATAAAGGATTATTTTAAATCTTCCACTTGGACCAATTTTTTTTTCAAATTATTCTTCCTATCTACTGTACAATCAGTGCCAGCATTCCATTTAAATTATTTATAATACATACCGCTAAAGACTTATAAAATAAATAAAATTAAACAAAAAAAAAGAAATCAGACATGTTTTGACTACGATTACTGTAATGTAACTTTTTTTATTTGTCACAAAAGCTTTGCACAATAAGGGAAAATTAATTAAACACTCCGATTGTAGTGTTGCAAATAATAAATAAACCTTGTTTTTATAATAAATGTAAGCTTATTCAAAACAACTGCAGAGATCAAAGGCGTGCAGCATTCAAATACGTTTTTAAATCTGTCCATTATAATCTGAACCCTCGTTACATGCTTGTTAAACGAGACATTAAACAATGGAATTGTAAACAATTTTAAAAACACACCATTAAAATAAAAAGGAAAAAGGTTTCAGTCAAAATAATCGATAAAAGGTAAATAAAAGATAAGGACACGACAGCTCAAGTTGTTGTATTGAGCCGAAGGTCGTGGGTTCGAATCCCGCTCGCGATACTAGCCTTATCATCTCGTCCAAGACCTTAGATAAAAAGTATAATTAATTAAGGTAAATAAAAATTTAGACCCTTTATCTTCCAAAATATTGGAAAAATAGCTCTTTGTAAGGATCGCATCAAAACCACTCACTCAGTGAAATGAATCAGCTCTTTTCGTGGCTCACCGCTTCCGCTCACCATATTTATCTTGCCAATAATTCCATGCGTAAACTTTGACGGTTTTTTTCGAATTTCGGTGTGCCAGGTGCAGGGTCAATCGTAAAGGTTGATAAACAAGATAAAAACAAATGATTTTTAATTTTAAAATAATTAACGAGAAAGACTGAAACGTTCGTCATTAATAACCTATAATTGTATTACCCTTTTCTTGAAAATAGTGAATAAAACAAAAATAATAAAAAAATATAAACCATGATATAAATCAAATAAATATTTTTATTAAACTTAAAAATAAAATTAAATTAACGCATATTTATCTAAGGTCTTGGTTGAGATGAAAAAGTTAGAGTTACGAGAGGGATTCGAACCCACGACCTGCGGCTCAATACGCCGCTGCTCTTCTAACACTTGAGCTTGAAATCACGATAGCTCAACCGGTTATAGAAGCGTATTGAGCCGAAGGTCGTGGGTTCAAATCCGTTCGAATGGAATAAGTCATTATATTCAAAGCCGCTGTATTTTTAAGATAAAATAATGGCACTAAGTAACTGCTAAACTAATAAGTAAGTTAAAAAAAACACATCTCTTTGGCGCACCTAGACAAATATTCATTAGGACATTAGGTAACTACACTAATTTTATTTTAGTATTTGAATTATTCCATTTTACAATAGAAAAATAGAATTATCGAAAGCTTTTCGATTTGTCTAAAAATATAGTCTGTCGACCTAAAGATTTAAAGGAATATGGACTTATAAAATTTTTCCAAAATTTAACTTATCCAGTTTTGCCCCGAGGGTGCAGATATATTTTAAAAAACTGAAACAGCAGTTTTTTAATGCTGAAAAATAGATGTGTATTTTTAGTTCGTTGAATTATTACATTTAAATTGTTCAAATTTTGTCCACATATGTTTGGGTAGTTTTCCAAAAGAGAAACGTTTAAACAACGAGCATGGAATTTAGCACTGTCTGTATGTTCAGCCTAATCTGTAGCAATTGTTGCTTCCAAGAACGGTTTCCAGGAAGTCACCTCCATTTATTTCGATTCGCGCCGAATCGAACAATTCCTTCGAGACGGCTCCTCGTCCTCGTTCTCCCTTTGTGGCGAAATAAAACCCTCCGGAACACTGGATAATCCCTCAATGGGATGACATAAATTGTAAAGGCAAAATTGCATTTGGTTTTTCCTGTGTGTAGCACGTCCGCCTGGCATTTACGACGGTACGGCCGGTTTTCTCACACAACGGGTACGAAACAAGGTTTTAATATTAAAAACTTTTAAGCTTGAATTTCTGAACGGGCAATTTCTGAATCTCAATTAAAAAAATAGGAAAATTTTACGGTCGAATCAACCGCGTCTGTCACCGCGATTCCACGGGTTAACAAATTTTCAACATCTTTACTAACAAGACCTCAGGGTCTCTGTAAAGCCATCTGTATGTATGTATAGACCCTTCGACGAACATAGCAGTAACTGCCAAAAACGTTTATCGATGTGCTGCCTTTTCTGCAAGCTAAAATATTTTCCTGAAAAAAAATTAAAAATGAGATTATTGCTTTCATATCGATATACAAAAAATTAATTCTTAATTTACAGCTTTGAGATCACAGTGAATTATTTTCTCTTTATAGAGAAGTTTTAAACATTTGACAAGCGATTGTGCAAATCTCTTAATAAGTTAATCAGTTCGTGAAGTTCAGGTTGCAACAAAAAAAACCATGCTACAAATAGCCTTATTTATTAGTCATTAAACAATTTAAAAAATATACTTACTTCATTAATATGTGGTGATTAGTAACCGTTAGTCTATGATTATTCGGAAATCGTGATATGAGGTCTGGTGTGACTAGGTTTCAGAAAAACATTTTCTTTATCGTGCCGACGTTTCGATCTTTATTGAGATCATCTTCAGGGCTCAAAGTGGTTTTTTTCTGCGTAATTGTGCCATTCTTGCGTGTCGTGTCGAGAGTGACCTGGGCAACAAACATTTTACAATTTGAACTTATATACATGCGCTTCTAGATGATCATATGTATATAATAATTTAAAAAAAATTAAAAATATTGGGACTCTACACGGAAAATAAACACTTTGAGCCCTGAAGATGATCTCAATAAAGATCGAAACGTTGGGACGATAAAGAAAATGTTTTTCTGACATCTACGTCACACCAGACCGCATCTCACGATTTCCGATTTTTTTTTTTTAAATTTTACTCTTTCCACCACCCCGCCGTACCTGAGGAAGACCCCATACCGGCGGACAAACGCTTTAGCTTAATCGAATTTGTATATCTAAGGAATTTCAAATAAATGGGATAAAAATACCTCCCAACGATCTTTCCTTCAGGCGAGACCGCTGGTCGGTTTTTGAAGGGACCATATTTTCATTTTAGAACCTAAAACAAAAGGTCTTCCCTTGCTGGTTTCCCCTTGCACATTTACTTTTCCTTGGTTTTATTTTCTATCTATTTATATTATCTAAACATTTTCTTACTAAGAAGAGGAAAACAGCCCGGAACCCTAAACCTATGTTTCATATGCAATAAATAAATAACGGTAATAAAACTCTAACAATAATAACAATATTTAGGACTTAATAATTAGAATAAATAGGGACTTGTTCATTTAAGCGTATTTGAGGCAAAGTCTTTTAGTGCTCCAAAAGATTTGATATCACCGACTAGCTTTTGGAGATTAGGCGGCCATTCTGCTGAGGTGATGGTCTTTCGCAAACGTTCTTCTGCCTTGAATTTGATACAGCTGAAGAGTTTATGTTCGGCGTCTTCTTCAGTGCTGCAAACGGAGCATAAAGGGCTTTCTCTTTTCTTATATTTATGAAGATAGCTTGCGAAGTTTCCATGTCCTGATAGTATTTGGGTGGTCCAGTAGTCGGAGTGTAGCCATTTTGCTTTTTGTCTTTTTTCAACGCTTGGGAAAAATTTGGATGTTAGCCGATCTTTATTGCTATTTGTCCATCTTTCTTGCCATGATGCCCTTGTCATTCTTCCCAAGTACTCTTTTGCCTCCTTCCCCGTGCTTCGGATCCAGTCTATTTCTCCTTGGCTTGCTCCTCTATCAATAGCCTCATTTTTCTTTTTTTGGCCACCCTTTCTTTTAGGACTAGGTCTATTGGCGGTGCGTTGGCTATTACTTGTAGGGCATGTGTTGAAATCGTCCTGTACCCTTTTGTGGTTCTTATAAGAGCTATTCGTTGGCTTTGCTCTATTATAGCTTTGCTTTTGCTAGGTAGTCGTTTGGCCCACCCGGCTTCACCATAACTTACTATTGGGAGGAAGACACTTTTATAGCCTCACTTCTCACGATTTCCGAATAATCATTACTTCATTAACTCAAAAATGATACGTAACTGATTCCGGAAATAAAAATAATCAAGTATATGCACTACATTGAGAGGTGAATCTTGGTCCTTCTGTCTCATGTGGTCAAGAATTTTGACTTCAACAACAGCTGGTGGTGAAACTGCTTCTTATCTCTGCAAATTTGAGAAGAAACGTTTACCCATGAATTATTTAAAGGTGAAAACATTCAAACTAATTATGAAATATTTACCTAATTATTTTTCTGGCGATGTATTGATATGTTTTATGATCGAACGCACTTATGACTTAGCTACCAAACCACTTTTTCCAATGATTTTAAAGAATTTCATACCAGTAACATAAATGACCGAATAGTATCTGAAATAAAATTATTTTTAAATATTATTATTATTGTATGTGTTTTTATTGTTTCTAAAATAGTATTTACCTTTCTAAAGCTTCAATTTTTGTCATCGTATCTACCATTTCGATCAGCGTCTTATCTCCTTTGATCTTGCACCTCCTAATACTTGATACCATATTTTTTCAAAGGTGAGGATTTCAATCCTTTCATATGGAGTTAGTCGACTTCCATAGTACTCTATCACCTTTGCTATGGTTAATAAAAATTTTAAAATAACCATGATTATGATAGATAAACAAAATACTCACACCATTTGGAGTTAGTGGGCTCTTATTTTGATAATAGTTACTGTTCTTGAAAAATATTGTTTTCCAAAGCTAACTTGTTGAGTGAGTTAATCGTTTGTATTTTTTTTTTCCAAATTGTTTTCTTTGATGAAACAATGAAAGTAGTTGTCAACCGCGATGTCGGACGACTAGAGACGATGGTTTTAAATCGGCAGTAATAGCTAGGATGTTCACTGCACAACATCTATGGGCAGTTCTCATCCAGGAACCCTGGCAGTGGAAAGGACAAATCAAAGGTTTGTCCTGTAAAGACGGTAAGACTGTATGGGATTCCAGACAGGAAAATCCCCGTGCATGTATATTGATTAGGAAAAACACTAATTATCTCTGTCTTTCAGAATTCATGACTGGAGANCCGCAGGAGGAAGTGTTTTGGGATGTACAATGTGACCATAAAAGAACTACAACCACTGAAACCGGGCCTATTAATCAAGTTTCTTGATGAAATAGGACTCACCGATGTGCTTTAAGCAGAGCACAGGGGATACAATAGCTCTTAAAGGGCGCAGTATACCATACCCTGAATTATTACATCTATCTATCTATCTATCTAGAGACGATGGTTTTAAAGCTCATATAGCACTACGTCATTTAACTGCTTCCTTGACTTCCCGCATCAGGTTCTGTACTGTTGGTGAGGCATCGAATAGAAAGGCGAATATTCGCAAATCAGCATTTTGCTTGGATACTTGAACGAGAAGCTGTCCTCTTCGGAGATAAGTGCCGGTTTGTTTTGCGGCTATCAGATGACCGGGACCGACATCTCGAAGTGGAGAACACGTGGAGAACGCTTTGCTTTATATGCCATGACTTTTTCAAAGACAGTCATTTATGGTATGGACTGTAATCAACAATCATGCCATTACCGAACTAATTATTATACAGAATGGATCTGTGTCTGTTCTATGGGATTTTAAGGGCGTTCAATTAGTAGCTGTGGTCCCATTTGCTCCATTTATTATACGAATGGTGATAAGGATATGAGGATAAAGGACATATACTAGGATTTGAACCTTGGTTCTATGGTAAGAAGGTGGTCTTGGAGGGTATCGAACTACTAGGGCAATATCGAGGTCTGCTGATTGTATCGACAGCAAAGAGGGATGAGTGCGTTAGGGTGCTGAGGGAAGTCTACTGTGTATATGCTAAAAAGTAGCAAACCTAGGTTGTTCCCTTGAGGAACCCCAAAAGGAAAAGAATGAATCGGTGGGGTTAAGGTTCGGTAGGTTACTTGGAAGAAAAGATAGTATAGGTAGAATTTTAGGATGAGATAGTATGGACTAATGAAGAAATATTGGTAAATTCAGCAGTAGAGCCTGGTGCCAGTCGCGATCGAACTCCTGGTAGACATCTTGGAGGGTATCGAACCACTAGGACAAGATCAAGGTTTGCCGAGAGGATTGTATCGACAGCAAAAAGGGGTGAGTGTGTGTTGAGGGAAGTCTAGTGTGTTTATGCTAAAAAGTAGCAAACCTAGGTTGTTCCCTTGAGGAACCCCAAAAGGAAAAGAACGAATCCGTGGGTTAAGGTTCGGTAGATAACATGGAAGTTGCCTGTAAAAAGAATGAAATTAATCTGGTTTTTTTTTTTTTTTTTTTTTTTTTTTTTTAAATAAAGAGTTTAAAAGGATTAGTACTACTCTAAAAAATAAACTATAAGGTATTAATGTTTACATTTTGAGTCGGTTTGTCTGTGGATCTTTATACCTAGTTATTATGGGAAATAAACAAATACAAGTTGTACGGGTGTACAAGTGTTTGAATGGGCAAAATAAAATGAAGGACATAAAACCCTTGCTCATATTACACGACGACTAAGTGAGATGAGGAAAATATTAAATTTATTTGCATATTGGGTTCAAATCAATGCAAAAGTTATACTTTTTGCTATTAATAAAAACGTAAATACTAAAATAAAGTTAAAAAGTCACTCGAAATATACAAGTTCATGGTACCAAAATTCGACCCGAGTACAAAGAAGCGCTAATCACGCATGTCAGTTGGCGGTCACCCACCTTTCAGCTTATAATCACCGCATTGACTTCTCTTTAGAATAAATCTTCGTTTCGTCCACCAGCCTATTAACCTGCCCTTTTCTAAGCCCCGGGTGTGAACAAGGAATTTCGTTACTAAGCGGAACTTAATTAGCGCATTCATCACGGTAAACAGCGAGTGTACTAAGACCGAATTTCACCCTAGGCAAAGTTCCCGGGGTATTTTTCGTTCGGGAATTAGTTTTGATCCCGGCTCAATCTGGCAATCTTTCATTCGATCAAAGGCTCTTTATTATCCGAACTGAAACGGGTTCCATGAAAGACAAATGCGAAAAATAGTCAACTAGTACAGGGTACTCTGTGAACCGATGAGCCCATTAATCAGTTTATTTTTTTTTTAATTTATTTATTTATTTAACAGACGATGCCCACAACCAGTGTAGTATATTTACAGAAAATACTACTTTTAAAATATACTAAAATACTAACCCTAACCATCCCTAACCGCGGTCCCCCGAATAACAATGGTAGGTATACGAAAAAAAAATACAATATACATAGGACCGCTCAGTCCTAATATTGCCAAGGATTGCAACAGCGACCTAATCCCGGAGGACCTCCTTTCGTTATCAAAAACTACTTTTTAAAATTAATAAGTCCTTCATAAATTGAACTTAAGCCCGTTCGTTCTGTTTGAATGTTACAATTATTAAATTCATTACAGTTCGTGGTCCGATTGACCAATTCACTTTTTTCATTTAATTAATCTTTATGAAAGGTATTGGTTGAGATAAAAAAGTCAGTGTGACGAGCGGGATTCGAACCCACGACCTTCGGCCGCTGCTCTACCACTTGAGCTATCGTGACTTCGATCCGCTCGGACACCAACTTCCCGTCTCAACCTCACCTCCCGAATTTTCCCTCCTTTTTTGCCCTTTTTTAAAAATCGCGTAATCTATTTGATTCTCGGCGACAAACGAAATGGCCACGGAGAAGATATACTTGTTTAATTATTAAATCTATTACAGTTCGTGGTCCGATTGACCAATTAACTTTTTGCAATTAATTAATCTTTATGAAAGGTATTGGTTGAGATAAAAATGTCAGCGGTGGTGAGGTTGTGATGGGAAGTTGGTGTCCGAGCGATCGAAGTCACTCTAGCACAAGCTGTAGACCAGAGGCGTATTTAGCCGAAGATTGTGGGTTCGAATCCCGCTCGTGACACTGACTTTTTTTATCTCAACCAAAACCTTTCATAAAGATCAATTAATTGAAAAAAGTTACAATTATTATTTTACATTTTAGTATGTAGAGCCTCTTTTATTCTTCTTCTGAGTAATACTGAAATATGTACTTCTAATGCTGAAAACATTTTTCATGCAAAACCTGCTAAACCTAATGTTCTTACCCACAAAAATAATATATTGTATGCGTAAATTTATTTGATACTGATAAATTCTATGTAAATTTTCTTACATCCTTCGAACAGCAATGGATAATTTTTCCACCTGGATCCTTTTTGAAGACAGGCTAGGTATGGAAATCAAGTTAGCTATGGTGAGGCGTCTTCTCATCTCGGCATAGGGCATGTACGGATTGAAATTGAATCATCTCCGATTGAATTTATATCAACTTTCCTTTCCGTCGCCTTCTTCAAATCTTCAAAATTTCCGGAAATGACAAATATGGACGCTCAACTGATGATTTATTGCCTGTTCATTCCAAGCCGAGGGAGGTTAATTTATGTTTTTTATTTCAGGTCGAGATAAAAGAAAAAACATTATTATAAAGAGTCATAGATATAGACAATAGATAATTTTCGACCCTGGATCCGTCCATTCTTGCTTTTTTCTCTCGATTAGATCCTCGGCTCATTAAGATGTTAAGTCCAAATATATCTAAAAATGACCAGTATGTACTTAATTTCCTCCTTGTAATACTTTTTAAAAAATTCATGCATACAACTAATTTGACTGCTGCATGGAGATGCCATTATTAGTCTCAGGAATTAATTTTGTACAATTTGTAGTGTGTTTGTACAAGAGTTATTTGTATAGCTCAAAACCTGGCGGGCATATAAAAGCGTGGGTCTTACTATCACTTTAAAATGTTTAACTTATTTTCCAAGTAATTAAGGTTTTTAGTTGAGATGAAAAAAAGTCAATGGCACGAGAGGGATTCGAACCCACGACCTTCGGCTTGATACGCCGCTGCTCTACCACCTGAGCTATCGTGACCTCGATCCACTCGGACATCCACTCCCCATCTCAACCCCAGCCAATTGTCGTCGAGAATCCAAACCGATTACACGACATTTGAAAAATGGCAAAAGGAGGGAAAACTCCTCATAAGGTGGGGTTGAGATGGGGAGTTGATGTCCGAGTGGATCGAGGTCACGATAGCTCAGGTGGTAGAGCAGCGGCGTATCAAGCCGAAGGTCGTGGGTTCGAATCCCTCTCGTGCCATTGACTTTTTTTCATCTCAACTAAAAACCTTAATTAATTGTAATGATTTAATTGGTCAAGCGGACCACGAAATTAGTGAATTTATTTTCCAAGCTTATCCCTGATTCCCTGTGTCATTATAGCAGACTTTCCATTTTCAAGGGCAGAAATTTTTGAAAGATAGGAATCAGAGAGATTAAGGACGTTAAGGACATGTAATTTGTGTGCTAATTTTATTACACATTGAGAAGTTTACAGAATAAATAAGTTCTATGGTCTTTATGTAACATTTTTATTTAGAACAAACCTACTATCAATTTAATTAAACCATATCGTCCATATAATGAATTGTCCAGCACAAATGTCCTTTTTCTTTCTGTTCTCTTTTGCTAAACCTTAAATGTTCTATATAATATATTTCATGTACAGAAAAAATATCATACATCATTTTCAATTATGATAAATTCTTCGCGACTTTTTGGGTGAAGAAAATAGAAGGCTTCACGCGAAGGAGGCAACTCTTCTTGCATTAAACTCGTAAATAACTGCGCAGACATAACGGCAAAACTTCTCCGTTCCCCGGCCTTTTTTTATGTTTATATGAGCACTAAATTTATTATAAAGTCCGGCCCTCGGTGGCCGAATGGGCCGGTTAGGAGGAGCATCCGGTAATAATGACACCATTAATCCTCATAATGTTGAATTTCTGATAATGCAGTTGCATTTAATGTGGGTGATTTATTCGGCCTGGACCCTCTCTCACGGGCGCATTTTTATAAATTGATCTAATCCAGGATTCATACACATCACACCACTTGTACGACCGTGTCGTTTTCACACTCTTATCACATCCTTTCCAAGACTCTAAACTCTGCAGAAACGTTTCAGCAAAGAGTAGTTCCAATTTTTAGACAATTAGGCCAACCTCCTCTATCAAAAACAGCTCCCACTTTGAAGACTCAACAATTGCAATATAATAAATATCTTATATTTCATTTTGACTTTGTTTTACATATCGTAGGATTACAGTCAAATCCACGTACCCGCCAACGGTTTGTTTCACGATTCATTTGTTGAAAATCGAGAACGAACCAATCACTCTCAGACCGCCGATATTTAAATATATAAATGAAAATGTATCTAATTCTGACAACTGGACGTGTCGATAGAAATCATTTTTGGCAACAGATACCGGCGATTATTTATTTTGTGTTGGGCAAGAGACGATTTGCGGCCGTCAGATTTTAAAAACGAATCATCTTGTTTAAATATTAATCGGTTTTATTTCACGTGTTATTTGTTTTTTGATCAATGTTTCGAATAATAATTAAATTTACGCTTTCGATAAAGAAATAGTTGTTTGATACGATAACAATAAAAAAAGTCGGCACATAAATTCTGTTCGATAAATAAATACATGTTCGATACCATAACAAGCAAAAAAATCGACACTTAATTTCTCTTCGCAAAAGAAATACATTTTCGATACGATAACAAGCGAAAAAATCTACTTATTTATGTTCGTTAAAAAAAACTTGTTCTATATGATAACAAGTAAAAGAAACTCGACACGTAATTTCTGTTCGATGCGTTAACCAGCAAAAAGTCGACACTTATTTCTCTATGATAAACAAAAAACTTGTTCGATACCATAACAAGCAAAAAAATCGACACTTAATTTCTGTTCGATGCGTTAACCAGCAAAAAGTCGACACTTATTTGTCTTTGATAAACAAAAAACTTGTTCGATACCATAACAAACAAAAAAATCGACACTTAATTTCTCTTCGCAAAAGAAATACATGTTCGATACGATAACAAGCGAAAAAATCGACTTATTTCTGTTCGAAAAACAAAAACTTGTTCGATATGATAACAAGTAAAAGAAACTCGACACGTAATTTCTGATCGATGCGTTAACCAGCAAAAAATCGACACTTATTTCTCTTCAATAAACAAAAAACTTGTTCGATTCGGTAACAAGTAAAAGAAACTCGATACGTAATTTCTGAACGATGCGTTAACCAGCAAAAAGACGACACTTATTTTTCTTCAATAAACAAAAAACTTAATCGATACGATAACAAGCAAAAGAAACTCGACACTTACTTTCTTGTGTTCGTTACCGTTGTTCTCATGGCTCCAGAAACATGAGTGTCAGTTAGCCTGCAAGACTGACCCATATGTCAACATAGGGTCATTTTAAAGTTTAGTCCCCTTGACTCAGTATTACATTATTTTCTTTTGGTCAAGTTATTTAAACGCCAAGTCCATTCTAAGCATTTATATTTTATGCTGCTCCCCATAGTTTCAATTGTCATGTATTAGTAGTAAACAGTGCATAAGCCGATATTGGCAAGTGCTTGTAGTCACCGTTTTTAACACGTCGAATTGGTTAATTTGTAAGGATCGTTGGGTCATAACTCCCGCTGATGAAAAAGCCGATATACAAGTTGTCCCTTGTCGTATTTTCCGCCTCCTAATTTAAAGAATTTAACGCTTTACGTTTTGAATAGAATCGGTTCGTATGAGGCCGTCACCAAACCAGAAGAAAAGATTTAATTGGCTTCGCCTCCCCCTCGTCTGTTGCACACTATAGCCTGTCCTACTTTATTACACATTATTTACTTTGGGATATTGTTACGACGCCAAGTACAATGCGCTCATAGCGCCCATAATAATTGGCGACAACTTTTCCAAAGGAGGCTCATCACACTTCGAGGCGAATCGGGAAATCGGTGCCCGTCACCTTTGTCGTCGAATTAAACAGATCTGCCTCCAGCGCCACCGTGGAATTAATCGTCCATGCTCCGGTAATGACTTTCCTCGGCCTTCCTTTCTGACCGGCGCGCATCCAACGTTAAACAGACATGGACAATTGATTTCCTTTTGTCCAGCAGTAAATTTACTATCTGTGAACATTGAACAGTTTCAATAAACCGGCTGAAGTTAACAATGAATAGTAAAAGAGTATATTTATCTCTCCTCTAAATGAGCAAAATACAACATATGTAGATGAGGATGTGTTAGTCGAGATGTGTAATATACTGTGCCCTTTAAGAGCTGTTTTATCGCCCGTTCTGTGCCTATAGCTTTTCATCAAGGAATTTGATAACAAGGCCCGGTTTCAGTAGTTGAATTTCTTCTACGGTCACATTGGACGTCCCAAAGCACTTCCTCCTGCGGGCCAATGTAGCACGACAGTTTGTTAATAGGTGTGTTGGTGTCTCCTCTGCTTCCTTGCAAAATCTGCACGTACCGTCATGGATTATACCAGTTTTCTAGTGTCCTGTTAGGATTCGCAGTTTTTTCCTGCTTCCTTTGATACATTCTAGTCTTTCCTTTCGAAATTTGTTAGGAAGTTCTTGGATTGTTTGTGTCCAATGAGCGAGTTCCATTGTTCCCTCATTTTCTTTTTATCCTTCTGTCTGAGGTACTCATTGATAGTGTGGGTTCCTATGCCACAGAAGGTTCGAGTCCTATTAGGGGTATAGTCGCCCCTTTTCTTGCAAGGATGCCCGCTTTCTCGTTGCCTTCTACTCCCACATGCCATGAGACCCAACATAGGCTGACTTGGGTTCTGCATATCTAATATGTTTAATTTGGTTTTACTGTTCAACACCATCTTTGAACTAATTATGTTTGAGCTTAGTGCTGTTTGGCTATTTTACATGATAGCTATGTTCTTGTTTTTTTAATCTTTATTCAAGTTGAATTGAGTACATCTCCTGATTATATAAACCAGGTGGATACTGGTATATTTTCCCATGGGTTCTGGGTATTCGGCCTATTGGCACACGATCTAATGTTATAGGGTGTCCTGTGGTGGTTGCGACGCTCAACATGTTGGACGAACAAAGCAGAAAATTCATATTAAAATGAACCAACATAGATTGGATTGTATTCATAAGAAGTTGACCACAGGGTTGTCCTCTCATGCTACAAAGAATGGTCATTTTTTCAAGTTGGACTCCCTGGAGATCTTGGGTCGAGAGGTCGGTTTTGAGAGAAGACTTCTATTGTATATATCCATTTTACGAGGAGCGCCTGCAATTTAAATGGTGACGAACTAGGTTCCATCTCAACATTTGCGGGGTTATTGGAAATTTGTAAAAAACGGAAAAAAGGTGGCGACCGTTAGATGGCGCATAAGAGAGAGTGCACAGAGCCTGGTAGCCTTCACTAACTGTAACAGTAACTTAGGTGAGGCGACGTTGTGTCGTGTTCTCATCTTAATTGTAATCCTTTGTACATATCATTTTAACAAGCTGTAATTCTAGTCATTAAAGTAATGCTCTGTGATAACATATGTTTTAATGTCAAAAATAGCGAGTAAGAACAAAAACAGTTGGACTTGTAATTATATTAATTCATTAGTGAGGTAATTTAAAAAAAAGTTTTATATATATAAATTATTATTTTTTGTCAATTGTTAATGTTATATGCCTATTGACCCTAAACATCAATACAAGGAACAACATTCGTTTCCAACTTCAATGTCTGTTTATACAGCAGAACTAATTGCGATAGATAGCGCTCTCGATTACATACGAAAATTGGGTGATTCTAAATTTTGTATCCTCACAGACTGTCGAAGCATTGTAGAAAGGATAAATAACATTACCCCAGAATATAAATGCAGAAACTATATTTTTGCCCAAATCTGTAGGAAAATGCTTGAGACAAAAATCATGGGAAAAAGGGTGGCATTGTGTTGGGTGAAAGGGCATGCAGGCTTATGGCAAAATGAAACGGTGGACGCACTTGCAAAGGAGGCTGCAACATCAGGTCCAACCCTTGACATTAAAATTCCTAAAGATGACGGGAAAAACTTTTTGGAAAAGTTTTGTAGAAATCTGTGGCAAGAAAAATACAACGCATCAAATGTTGGCAATTATTACAGGTCACTGTTCCCTGAGCTCAAGAAAAAACCATGGTTTTCGGAAGGCGATAGCCCAGAAGGAATGTCAAAGGAGTTCTATTCTACTATTTTTAGACTGAAGACAAATCATGGCCTATGGGGTAGCTACAAGAAGAGAATCGGTTTGGCATCTTCTCCGAACTGTCCCACTTGCGATTGCCCTTCAAATCCTTCCCACATAATTTTTGAATGTCCAGAATACAAAAATGAAAGAGACAAACTGCTAAAAATCTGAGCAAAGTCCCAAACATTTCCAAAGTAATAAACTTAGAATCTGTCCTAATAAGCAACAATCCATCAGCTTTCAACATAATCTATGGATTTCTAAAGTCGATAAACGTTTCTTTTTGATTATCTTCAACCATGAAAATTTAGAAGATGAGAAGATGATGGAGCTGAATGAGTGGGTGCGGGCGCACGGCGGGGACCTGGTCCTGGTCAGCCGATCCCGCTCGACAGTAAAATGAAAATAGAAAACTTCATGGGTAAACCCCCCCCCCAAAAAAAAAATATTATATGCGAATAATTAATCACTACTTTACATAGATGTCTTGTTCACCATGTATAACTGAATGCTGGCCACGTGCTTCATAACCTAAACCAAAGCACTTTTACATTTGTTTTTTCCGATGAGAATTTTTTCCCTTCTCTCTTGGGAAAGTATGCATTATTGTTTTAATTGTTGATTGTTAAATTTATATTAATTATGTATATTTTTTTCTTAATAAATAGGCCCTGATGATGGCAACATAATGTTCCCGAAAGCTTCCCAACACTTTTGTCTTCCTTTCACCTAGTAAAGACCTTAAAAATGTTGTTTCTTTTTGACGAAGATTTTTGGAAAAAATGCTACCGAATTGTGAAGAAACAACGATCCTTTTTTCTGAAAATCTATTTTTTCCTATTTCTTGCTTTTAACAGTTAGCAGTAGTGGCATTTAACCATGTAATACCCTGTATAAACGTCTGATTTTTGTGAAACGAACATGAAGCACGTTGGAATTAAACGAAAGTCAAATCGGAAGAACATTGTTGCCAGCGTCGAAAGCAATAAACCACCACTCATATATGATTCAATTAAATGTCACATTGATATTTATTACTCTGAGCATAAATTTGTCTTGATGGCTGGCATTCTACGACGAATGACAATGTTGTTTAACACCGTGAGCCGGAATTACGAATAAACCATTACGTTTGACGCTGTCGAACTTTATGCGTTAATAAAAAAAGTCAATGTGATTTAATGCTTATGAAATTTCATGCGTACATCGCATGAACGCTGTTCATAAAACGAGAATTGTTATCAGTCGGATGACGTTCTCAGTAAGACATTTTCGAAGGGAAAAGACGACGAGAGGGGTTGCCACAACTCCATTTTATAACATCTTACATCTTAAAAATTTATAAAAACATTTGAGTATTTTTTTATATGTTTATATTCAAGATAGTGACAAAAATAATGTACATGTTACCTTTTTTAATACAAATATAATAATATGATTTAATAAAATATAGGCGTTTAATACAAACTAATTTTCTCTTTTATAGGAAGGGATAAATATTTCCTTATTTACGAAAGATTTTAGAATGACAATTGGTGGCCAATCATTTTTACTTACATGTAACAGCATTTTGAAAGATTTACATAAGTGATTTTTACATTTCGCAAGACATGGGAGAAAAGTTACATCATGAAAGTACCAACACATAAATTAAACCTATATCTACTTTACCAATTATATGTTACTTTAATCAAGATATCAGGATTTTCTAACGCTGAGGAGAAATACCACAGACCTTTAGCACAAGACAAAAAAATGAAAATATTTGTCCATTTTCGAGTTCGTCGACCCAATGGATAATCTCTTCGTTCCTCAAAGACAATTGGGTATTAATTAAAAATACAGTTGTTATTCTTTAGTAATTGCTCCAATCTGTCCGGGTCAATCACAATTGATCAAGAGTGAAGTCATTTAAAAAAATACATGGACCGAAAAAACATACTTTCGTTTTGTAGGTGACCGTAAAATATTTCTACATAATCGCGGTTACTACGGGAAAATCAACGAGAACCGACTAACCAATAGTAAATGATCAAATTGCAGAGAAATTTTGGTCCGTCGCGTTAATTCTAGGATTTTTTTATGTATCAACGTTGATATAACTAATATTGTTTATGTCAATATATTTAATATTTTTTTAATTAAAACACATGAATTTTTGATCTAGTTTTTTTTTAACTTATTATTATTTTTTTTTAAAGATTAACAAAACTGGTTTAGTATTTTACAGAAATTAAAATTTAAAAAAAAACATTTAAAAAAAGCTACTTTGTGTTGTTAAATATTTGCGTTTCACAATAATACAGAAGAAAAATAAATATAAAATGAAATCAATAAAAGTAAAGGGGCATCGGTGGCCGCAAGGTTTAGTCTTTGACACGGCGCTCATCATTGTAATGTAAAGGTCCCGGGTTCGAATCCAGTGGCCCTTCATTGGAACCCGACTTACTTACAAATGGGCTTTTTTTCAAAAACACCGGCACCTTGAGGGTTCATATGACCTCTGCTGTTGCGAACCCTCGTTTAAAAAAAAAAAAATAATAAATTATATAATTGCCCATAAAAGAAATGGCATCGAATCATAGATAATAAGTGAACAACCCCGACAAATATAAACTGAAATTAGCAATTAAATACTAAATAATCTTTGAAACTTCCTATATAAATGAAATGGAATTTTATCTTTGATGATGATGAGAGGATACAAGGAAGCGGGGGTTTGGTATTTCGCAAGCAGTGCTGGCTTTTGGCTTATTGTACTTTTCCTAGTTCATTAGTTTAATTCAATTTATTAAATCTTTCTTTTAAGGAGTAGTTTTGACTGTCAAAATATTTTTTCCAATGATTATTTGGAGATCGTGAGATGCGGTCTGGTGTGACGTAGGTTTCAGAAAAACATTTTCTTTATCGTGCCAACGTTTCGATCTTTATTGAGATCATCTTCAGGGCTCAAAGTGTTTGTTTTCCGTAGATGTGTCATTCTTGTCTGTCGTGTTGAATTCCAAAGTTTTTAAAGTTTTTAAAATTATTATATGCATATGTTGACCTGCGAGATTTGTAATCTGTAAATCTTTATCAAATCAATCAAAATCTCTTTCTCTCTCTCACTCTCTCTCTCTCTCTCCCTCTCTCTCTCTCTCTCTCTCTCTCTCTCTCTCTCTCTCTCCATGTGGCTCCGTCTATCAGCCGGCTATAGCAGAGATGCAGGGTTACCAAAAGGAAATACCTTAGGACTCTATCACTCACTCACTCCCTTTCTCTCTCTCTCTCTCTCTCTCTCTCTCTCTCTCTCTTTCTCTTTCTCTTTCTCTCTCCATGTGGCTCCGTCTATCAGCCGGCTACAGCAGAGATGCAGGGTTATCAAAAGGAAGTACCTTAGGACTCTATCACTCACTCCCTCCCTTTCTCTCTCTCTCTCTCTCTCTCGCTCTCTCTCTCTCAGAATCGTTATAAATTCAAGTGTAAAGTGCTGACAATGTGGTTCCTTTATGCCTTAGTATTTTGTTATTTCTTCATAATTAATTCATTATTCTTGTTATTAGGGTGATCAATGAATCACACCTAATCTAACGCACCGTGTTAATTAAGGCCAGCCCTTACAAAATTACATGTTGTTTTGCACAACTGAAATATTCATAGAATAATAAAGTTTACTTTGTACAAAATATAAAACTTTAAAAAATATATTTAAAAAAACTAACAACCTGCAGGATTTATTGGGCTGTTCTGTTTAGAAATCAGAGATATAAAATGTTCAATTCTAGAAGAAACGACGAGCAAAATCTTGTGTTATTTATTTTACTTCGAAATGCGTTGGTTGTTTGTAGAGACCGTTCGCCGGTGAAATGAATTCGATAGAAATAACCCCGCTTGCAGATCGATTGCTCCGGGAGACAGTTTGTGAAGCATATATTTTACATTTCATTTTTGAGGTTTTCCATATCCGGACCAGGGCTCCTTATTTATCAGATCTTTTCATGCGAGTCGGCGAAGCGGCGTAAACATTCCATCAATCTCACCGTGACTCCGAAACGTATCTGTTTAAAAATAGAAGCGAATTTTCCGTTCATCGGCGAACCGGGTCGGTTGTTGCGGATTATTAATTCACAATGGTCTATAATTATTCATGTTTGAGAAAAGACTCATCTGTCTGTTGTTATCGAGACTTCAAAGGGTTTCGGTTTCTGTAACGAGGCGCAGGTGCCGACCGAAACGAGGAAGTAGCAATTTGTTGAATTAATTTCTTTATTGGCTTAAAATGCAAATAAACTCCCTTTTTTCGATATGTTGCCGCTAACAACTGGACGAATCGTCCGAATAGAATATTAATCGGCTGTTAAACACTTTGTATGATCGTTTAACACTCAAACTTTGCATATTCTCACGCACAAACAGCCTTATTTACAAAAACGGCTTCCTTTCATGTTCGACATAGCAAAAATTCATATAATTGACGCATATGTGTACTGCAGTTAACAGACAATTAGCCAAAACAATTTAGATTTAGCCTTGATCTTAATTACCCTTCTCATCACCTATTAAAGATATGTGAATCATAAACATTCATCAAGATAAACTATTTTAACTTAATTCTTGTTATTTTTTTGGGGGGGATGGTTTTTTTTCTGACAGGGGCATCTGACAGCTTGGTCATTTTAGCCCCGAAGCAATAACATAATTCCGCTACACACTGGATACACAATCACACCAATAAATACATTCATACCTATACAAATTGATCGCTCTCATACTGTTTGGTAGATGGAGTACTCGATATTGTTCCCTATAATAAACTAACCTAGATTGGGGTCGATGGGGTATTTTTATAAAATTTCCGCCATCAGCCCAAGTCATACACACAACCTGAGAGACGATGGAGAAACTACTTCGATATCAGCCCCTCCCCACTCACACCAATAAATACATTCACTCATGCAGGTCACAGAAACACAAAACACATACCGTTATTTCTTCATACTATAAAAAATTACCAATTATTTTAAAAAGCGAAACAGAGGACCCTGAAACTCGCTGCTGTGTCCGAAAACTCTCCTTAAATCTGGCGGCATGCCTACTCGCACCCTGTAGGGAGCCAAGGCACGACACGCTTCGACTATGTGGGACACATCAAGCAACCTTTCTCCGCATTATCGGCTGACAAACCTACCTTTTTTTCCCGGTCTAAAAACAGGAATAATCAATCCCTTGAAGACGGGTCACTAAAATCTAATCGAGCCGCGCGCACACCCAACATCTTACCGCGAGAGCCTTGTCGGGTCTCCTTAATTTTTGTTATTAGAGAGATAGACAAAATAACATAGATATTGATTTTTGTTGGATAACATTTGTACAAATGGTCAAATTTGAATATCTATAAGGCGCAACAATGGCTTTTGAAAGTGCAATAGCCTTTTCCCATTTATTGCAGGGCAGTTGCATAAGATAATAACAATGTCATAAGATCTTTTGTCTCAGTTTCCTCTAGACATAGGCGACATTGAACATAGGGGTATTCAGGATGTTTGTTAGATGTTAACTCGTGTTAACTCGGATAGAGTATTGTCCAGTAACATCGTGGGAGCCCCCTTTTTTCTGCAATGTTGCGCGTGGCGACTGGTAGAACCAAATATAAAGCTGTAACAATCCTTGAAGACTTATTGTGGTTTGTTATGTTTTGTGTCGTTTTAAATTGTAAGATGACAAAAGATGAGTCACTTGCACTCGAAAAGTGCTAACAAATGATACGCTTAAATTTGTGCCGACATATCTAACTTGTATCCTAACGTCTAACAGCGTACAGTATATGGGATGTATCGATTATAAATGAGAGTATAAGGAAAGGTCAGAAATTAACAAAAGAAATGTATTGGTCTGATTTAATTAATGCGTATTTAAGAAGAAAAATACGTATAAACAAAAACCAGCTGTTAAATTCGTGGCTGCCATGTTGGTTACCAACGCCCTAACGGCTAGCAATGTGACTACACCTTCGACTTACATCAAACATTGACCCTATCCTGTTAAATCGAGCAATGTTAACTAGCCGATTCTTACAAGTCTACGTAATCTTTTTTCTCGATACACGACCTAACAGAATTAACAGGGTTAACACAATGATCATGAATACCCCTTATATGTTAATAGTCCTAGTTGGGCAGCATTTCGGCGTGCCACTATTGGGTTGGTTTTGCTAGTAGTATTTTTGTTTACTTGCCTGACATACATTCCCAGTTGTGTTCTTTAGTAACCCAATATTCTAGTTTTTTATGTTTTAGCCTACAAAATTATTTTGGGTCTGGGTTTCTTTTCAACGTTCTCTTTTTAGCTAGAATGTGTGCCACCTCGTTGACTGAAATTCTTTCATCGGACCTACCAGCGTCAGGCTTGTAGGGTAATTAGCCAGATCCAGACTAATTTTGAGCTGACCTTGTAGGCTTAAAGAACGTTTAAAGTTGATTTTTTATTCGACTTGAAAGATGGTTGTGGTGTGCCCTTTTATGCTTGATTTAGTTGATAGGTATATAAATTTATTTATTTGGAATAAAAAGATTGTTTTTTTGACTTGGCTAAAGTAAAGTAATTCCTGTTATCCAGGAGGTTTAACACCCACCAAACCGTTTATTATCGCGGTCGAGGGGTCAGAAAGATTTTGCAATATATTTTACATAATATCATTAATTAAAATTACATGAGCTGCTGGGATTCGAACCCAGAACCGTGGTAACGAGTCAGGCTCTAACCACTCGTCCACCGTGTATAAAATTTTGTTTTTTTTTTACAAATCGATTCAGGTAAATTTAATTTATCATCTGGTACGTTCGTTCAATAAGTTTGTTGTGTGCCTGTTCTGTTGCTAACTGTAAAAAAAAAGAAAAACAGTTCATTCCATTCCCGCAGGTTAAAATAAAATAATTTATAAATCAGAGTGTGTAGGCTGACCGGAGAGGGCAAACATCTATTATTTTCATTCAAACTTCAACTTCACTGTAATTTAAATGGGGTGGGAAAAATTATTCATTCTTGGCTACAGAAATCATAAATTGGTCCGGGGACCCAATATGTATACATCAGAGGAGCACATTTTCCAACCTTTGAAATATTCAGGCCCCTTGGGATCCAAAATACTAATACAATCTCAAACTTTCCAATTGTTTAAACATTCATACTGCGCGGGAACATGTGGAACCGCGGGGGAAGTTGTACAGTTAAATAAGTATTTGTCTTCTAAAACCCAAAATCGATCTTAATGCGCACATTAACAAATTCTGGTCGACTCATTTTTTTAACACTTAATTTTCTAAGTTGATTCCCTTCTGATTAATTTTTTATTATTATTTTTATCATTCTGACAATTGATGATTCCTGCCCAAGGCCCTAAATTACATTTTCAACAAATAGTTTGCTAGTAGCTTAAATCATGCTTCCAAAACTAGTCCGCCTCGCTTTAATTTAAAAAATGTCATTGTTTATTCATTAAAATAACGCTAATTGAACAGAACGGGTTTGGTAGAAATACGGCTAACGTAATACAAATTAATATGACAAGAAATAATGACCTAATAACCAACATTAAGGCTAATAATACCATACAATAACATACAAGACTTTGCAGTATTAATTTCTTAATAGTGGGACATTATTAAGGTTGCTATTATTTTAAGTCGTGCCGGAATCTCATTTACTAATTTAACAACAAAAAGCAAACATTTTCCTTAATAAAAAAATCATTCGCTCTGAAGCTGATAGAAATTATTGATCCTTTGGCAACCGGACTACAAAGAAATATGATTTCTTATGCTGCCTTCCAAAATAAATAAATAAAACGAAACGATATTTCTGATGTTGTCCATATACATCAATAAATCCAATATAATTGGGAAAAAAAGCATAGTGAAGTACCAAAATCGAATATGGCCACCGAATAATTCCGGACCCTCAAAAGTTATCAATTGTACGGCAAAGTTCGTCAAGTGCATCTATTCCTCAAATGTTGCAAAACGTTCGTACCAACCAAGATTGGATTCCCAACTTTTTCGCGGATATTCAACATTATGTTTTTTCATCTATCTACGCTATTCGTCGCTCTTGAAGTGTTCTTTTTTTTGGGGGGAAGGAAATGAACCAAAAACATTGAAAAGAGTGTTAAATTTCCTTTTATCAAGGCATCCTTCTAAAAATTTCAAATTAACTCTTGGTGAAAAAACTAAATCTTTCAAAAACTGTTAAATTTAATTTTTTTCATTTATCAAGGCACCCTTCTAGACCTTACCCTACCTTAATCAAAAATCACATATGTTTATTGACTCTATTTTATGAGTTTTGTTTGATTTTTATATATTTTTTTTTATTAGGTTAAAGTTGGGGGTTTTACTTCTTTTTGTTCTTTGTGCTGTAGATATTTTGTCAAATTTTTCAACATTTGTAGTTCCCTCTGTTTTTGTATTTTTTATGTGTTTTGTTTCATTTTTCTTCTTTTTTGTCCTTTTTTTACAATATTAGATTGAAGTTGGTTTTACACTTTCTGTACTGTTGGTATGTTTTGTTTTTATTTTGCCCAATTTTTCAACTTAGGCTGTTTGTCTTGTTTTATTTATTGTCTTGTTTTATGTGTTTCGTTTAATTTTTCTTTTTGTGCTTCTTTTTAATTTAACGTTGATTTTTAACGTTTTTCTAACCTGTGTTTAGTGTAGATATTTTGTCTAATTTTTCTTCTTTGGTTATTCGCTATATTTATTGTCTCTATTTATTTGTTTAATTTCTTTATTAGGTTAAATTTGGGTTTTACAAATTCTGCATTGTTCTTTTTTTTTCTCTGTGTTGTGTTAATATTTTTTCCATGTGTTTCGTTTAATTTTTCTTTTTGTGCTTCTTTTTAATTTAACGTTGATTTTTAACGTTACATCTTTTCTATTTTTTTCTAACCTGTGTTTAGTGTAGATATGTTGTCTAATTTTTCTTCTTTGGTTATTCGCTATATTTATTGTCTCTATTTATTTGTTTAATTTTTTTTATTAGGTTAAATTTGGGTTTTACAAATTCTGCATTGTTCTTTTTTTCCTCTGGGTTGTGTTAATATTTTTTCCAATACTCCATGTGTTTTGTTCAATTTTTCTTTTTGTGCTTCTTTTTTGGTTAAAATTGAGTTTTACAACTGCTCTATTTTTTCTAATCTCTGTTTAGTGTTGTAGATATTTTGATCAATTTTTCTGCTTGTGTATTTATTATTATATATTTATATATTATTTATATATTTATTGTTTATATTTATTTGTTTTTTGTTCTCATTTTCCTTCTTGTGTTATTAGGGTAAATTTGGGTTTTACAAAATCGGTATTGTACTTTTTATTTCGTCCCATCTTTCTGCTTTGGTTGTTTGCTATGGTTTTGTCTCTTTTTATGTGTTTCATTTTTCTTCCTTCTACTTTTTTACAATATTAGGTTGAAGTTGAGTTGTACAATTTCTGTATTGTTGGTATATTTTATTTTGTCTGTGTTCATGTTTTTTTTTCTTCAATTTTTCTCTTTGGTTGTTTGTTGTATTTATTGTCTTTGTATGTTTTATTTAATTTTTCTGTATTTTTGTGCTTCTTTTATCCGTTTTGTTTCATTTTTATTAAGTTTTGTGCTTTTGTTCTTAAGTTTATGTTGGTAAATAAATTTTGGCCAGGACAAAAAGTTGAATTACCAAATTAACCCCGCTCACACTTCTTCACACCGTCCTTTTTCCCATTTAGCATAAAATTTCTGCATTCTGGTTCGATGTAATTAAATTAATTTGCCATTCCTCTTCCGTGAATTTTTCCAAAGTTTCCATTTTCCGAAGTTAAATATTTAATTTTTTTACAAGTTTTAAATTTAGCAATTTTTGAAACTTTTTTTACTAAAAGTTAAATTAATTTTTTTTCCCAAAAAGCATGTTCAAGATTCGCAAGTAAATTTATGACGTAAGCCATAGATAGTTGAAAAAAACATAAAATGTCTGCGAGAGGTAGAGAAGCGGAAATCGGACCTTTTTTGTTGCATTTCAGGTGTAAAAGGAAGGGATGAACTTCGTCGTACGAGTAGTTAATGTATATATTTATTATCGAACCATACAGATTCATTTCAAATCCTTTAAACCTACATAACTATGACTGTACAAACTACAATTTCATTATAAAAAAGGATTTATCAAAAATAGTTACGAGTGTGAATTTAAATTAGAAAATTAAATCGTGGAGGTAGTTGTGCAATCTCACGAAATATTTCAGTTCGTTGATCATCACTGATGTGGTTTCGCCTACTCGTTGTTGTTCAGGGACATGAAATTTCTGTCAGATGAAGCGGAAACGCCTCATCAATAATGATCAGTTACAGAATGACGTGTTATTTTTATATCCGTTTCATAAGTAATAAATGTTCTTATCGTCGTTTTGTTTTTCTCCCCTGGTTAAAATGGCGTTCTATATAAGTTAATTATAATTTATTTCGACCCAATTACTACGGCTCCCTATAACGTTAATAAAAGATCATTTTAATTAGTTTTCTTCAAAATTCTTTAATTTAAATAAACAAAAAGGCCAGCGAGATATAAAAAGTAACCCTGTATAATTTTAATTATCTTTGATGATGAAATTATCTTTAATAAACTTTCAGGGACAGATATATATATACTTGGGGTTTGTATAAGACAATTTTTTGCTAAAATTAATCGTTTTGGAAAAAAAACGGGGAGGCCCATCTTGTTGTTACAAAAAGCATTCGGGCATAACTCAGAAATTGTCGTTCATATTGAAATTTTCCTTTTAGTAAAAGTGGCATAAAATAAGCTCTACAATCGAATTGCACTATAAAAATATGGGATTCTCATTTAAAACAACTAAGTTAGTGTCCTTCCTAGCTAGATGAGAAAGTTACGTAAAATCTGTTACCACTACGCGATTCCGAGTAAAAATTAATATGGGGTTTCATAAGGCCATTTTTTCGTAAAGTTAATCGTTTCCGAATTCAGTGGGTGGGCTATAGAAATTGATACACCCTGTATATATACATGCACATATACAATATAGTATGCACATTTATATGTCTGGCGTGATTGATTTGAACGGCCACAATCCGAGTCGCCGAAGTTACAAAATAAGATGATCACGAGGACCCATCCGTTTTTTTTGAGATACACGCATTGAAGTACCCACCCTGGGAGTCGTGACCCACTATGTGTGGAACTACGACGTCGACGGGTGGTATAGTGTGGTTTGAGACTCGAGACCCCGAAACGGCTCACCTCGTGTTCTCATCCACGGCCCTTTTTCTCAATCCGAGTTCCTTCATTCTATCCTGTGAACCGTCCCAACCCTTGGTTGCAAGGGGGGTATTCGGGCACAAAATAAGGGTGCAGGCCAGAGGGCGTGGCAACCTCTCTAAAGCACAAGCTGTACTCGTGTCGGCCTAGGGTCGGCATGGGCGGCGGGTGCCTTAGCAGAGTCACACGAGGGCCAGTGCACTAGATCCTGTCTGCATAGACGGGGGAGGGTTATGGCCGTCTGTACCACGGGGTAACTAAACAGTCCAAATTCAGCCCTAGTTACACTGGGAATGGATCGTGGTGGTGCATGGTGACGCCCCTGTCTTCTATCTGTGACGTTCGTGAAGCTTGCGTATGGCCAGCATAATTACCCCCAGCCTCACGGGTGTCGTTGCGACCGGACGTCAGCCTGTAAGCGTTGAGGACGCGATGATTATGCTGAATAGTCCCTGAACGGAAACGGGTAGTGAATCGGTGTCTCTGGCTCGAGTATGCTTTGCATTGTTGTGTGTATGAGCGGCGTGGTACCCTTAGGGAAGCGAAGGATCGGGCCACCTAGGCTGGGCCTATGGCGTCCCTCGAATGCGCATGGCGGGTGTAGGCTGAGCTCGATAAGAGACTTTACCGTAGGCGGTGCTCATCTAGGGTGTGGTTAGCAATTCCACTTTAAACTGAACCGCTGCCGGGGCGTTCCGGGAAGTTTCTACACTAGGGGAGCCCCTAAACTCAGGGAGGTAGAGTAGCCTTCTCTATTTAGAGAGTACGCTGGAGAACAGGCTGATGTATTTCGGCCTGTTAGCCCTTTGCGTGAGGCATAAGACCCGATGCACAATGCGGGCCCGACCATTCGGAGTGGACAAGCGGAGAGCGAGGTTGCCTCGGCCCTTAGGGGCTGGAGCGCTTCTACCCCAATGCAGCGGCGGTAACACCATTCCGTCGTATGCGGAGGTTCGTCAGCTCTCATCTTGAGAATCAAAACGTCCGATAAGGCCGAATAGGCCAGGTGCGGACGCTAAAGATCCTCTTGTCTTGCTAACGATGAGTTCTCGGGAACACCCATTGAAGTTTTATAACTATTTGGATTAAATTGAAATGTGCCAGTTGCGTTCTACTAGTGTCAAGCTCTCTTTTTGGCTGTAAATCGTTGAGTTGTTTACCATCTCGACAGAAAGTAAATGGCTGATCATAGCCGAAGTCCGTGAATTAACCATTAGTTGTTTTATGTAACCAAGGAGCTGCTTGATGTCCCCTGGTTTGGTACAGTAGCCGTATTTCCCTCGATCCTGGCAACCAACCAGTTAATATTTTTGTATAGCTGCTATGGCTCCTTTCCCCCCCCCCCCCAACAATAGAGATTTACCACTGAGCACAAATCGTCCTATTGAAAATAAACAAATTCCCCTTTCGTCTTTCCTTTCTGTTAACGGGCCTAGTTCACATTACAGCAGCTCATTCCACTATAAAATATACCCCCGGGGTATTTTACATATTTGAATTACCAATCCCGAGCCATTTCCCGAGCTCCCACTAGCTGTTTATAAAGGTAAATCGGTTTATTATGGTAATCCGTTATTATGAGAGAGAAAAGAAATTGAAATTTATGAAATCGACATTACGAGGAGAGGGGAGGTGATTTTCGACATTAAAATAACGTATTCACTGCCGCTGGGGGAAGCCGCCTCCTCTTATTTACTGTTTGGCTTCCTCCTAGGCTTTCAATAACAAACAGATACATGAATGCCTAGCTTTGTTCCTTTTACATTCAACATCCCTTTTTTTTCTTTACGTAGATCCTTATACAATTCAGAAAAGGGCCGTTAACGGACTTTAGGCGATTTGTTTTTCAGAAGATCACAGGAGAATTAGAACAAATTTTGATTCATCTTAAACGTTCGATGTACAGCATAACGTTCTGATACGTTCGTAAATTACAATTTCTCAATATAAAAATTAAGGTGAAAAGCAGCATGCCAAACTCGTATGCACAACCAACTCTTATCACGATTATCATATTTCCAACACCGCTCCAAATTACGTTAACCGCATAGCGGTCTCCTCATCATGACATCCAAGATCAACACCGTGCGATGGCCGCAGAAGAAAGATCAACCTAACCGATTCAGAATTAGCCATACGCGGTTGACCCACGGGCACTTAGTTTTGGGCTCAAAGCTCGCGTATGTGGTGTGGCTCAATGTGACCTATATGATTGAGAGGTTCTTACTTTGGATTAGAAGGACTGTCTTCTTTGGATGTTGGAAGGTTTAGCGGCCCCCACAGTCCTAGTTTAGTTAGATTGGTTTTATTAGTTTTATGTTTAGTATTTAGTATTGCGTGACAGAAGTATGCAGAGTAGTCCGAAACGTTTGTTTAATTCATTTCTTTTTAGTCCTTCCTATATGGAGCGAGTAGGAATGCCGCCCGATAAAAATTGATGAAATGATCCTTGGTTCCCAGGAAACTGGGGGTAATTCTGTATATGTATAAATTTTTGTTTATTAAAATAGAAAAGATATTTTTTTGTATTATAGTAAGTATTATATATACAAGGGGGTCAGGCACTTATAATTACAATACAAGATCGTTTATCGTTTTGAAAAACAATACATAAATAAGTAACTGAAAGCAAAATAAATTGGTGGGTGGTGTTTAGTGACAGTTAGTTAATGATTATTTGGAGATGATGAGTTGCGGTCTGGTGTGAGGTAGGTTTTAGAAAAACATTTTCTTTATCGTGCCAACGTTTCGATCTTTATTGAGATCATCTTCAGGGCTTCTCAATAAAGATCAAAATTTCATTAAATTCACTAATTTCGTGGTCCGCTTGACCAATTAATTGTAATGTTTAATTGTTCAAGCGACCACGAAATTAGTGAATTTAATGAATTAACTGAAGTACACTTCACTAAAGCTCTCCTTCGCCATTTGAATTGTCGTCGAGAATCCAAACCGATTACCCGACATTTGAAAAATGGCAAAAGGAGGGAAAACTCATAAGGTGGGGTTGAGTTGGGAAGTTGATGTCCGAGTGGATCGAGGTCACGATAGCTCAAGTGGTAGAGCAGCGGCGTATCTAGCCGAAGGTCGTGGGTTCGAATCCCTCTCGTGTCATTAACTTTTTTTCATCTCAACTAAAAACCTTAATTAATTGTAAATATCAAAACGTTGGTCACACCAGATCGGATCTCACGATCTCCAAATGATCATTGACTAACGGTCACTAAACACCACACACTCGTTAATTACTTTGTTATTTATTTTCAGTTTGAAATTCGCCGAAAAGTACAATGACTTAATCGACCTGATTGATTTTCCACTAACGCCAAGATAATGTAGCCTTGACCAGAGAAGATCGTGTCGGACTATATCAAATGCTTTCCTGAAGTAGACAAAGATAGATAAATATTGTCTCCTTTGACGAAATTGCAGAGCTAAGTTATGTACAATGAAGAGATATTTTTGTATATTACAGGTAATTCTATTGTTGTGAATATAGTAAATTTGGTAATACATGGTTTAACTGTTTCGTGGGAATGTATTTATATGCGTGAATGTGTGTACAAGAACGTTGATTTGGGAATGTCATACCCCATCGATCCTTAACCACAGACTATTTAACTACATCGAGTGTTAGTTATTTACGGGTGATAAAGAGTGATGAAGGAATATCTATCACTCCATCACCCTACTTAACTACTAGTGAAACGTACGTAAATAAGAGGAAACGCATTTAAGAATGATAGAGTGAGTGTGTTTGTGTTAAAACTGCATGCTTTGGAGGCTAAAATGATCGCCCCTTGAGTCTAACTTTGACGGTGGTACCAAGGCATGAGCTCGGTCCGCCCAAAACACAGAAGTGGGTGTTTATCGCAGCTTGCCTTGAGAAGTCATAGGCTCGGTTTTACACATTTATGTACACAAGTGCATATATAGGCAGAATTGTACCTATATAAATATTTTTTTAAATCAATACATCTTGTTAATATGGTCATTCCGTACAGATCCCCCTACAGGTTCGCCTTATTAACCTAGAACCTGAGCTGAAAATATAGACAAAGGCCGACACGCTTTACCTTACGGCTTGTAAGTATGCCTCCACTATACCTACGTCGCATATTCCATACTATAGTTAACCACGTTCGCTGCCTTGAAATGCCTATGGAAAAATTCTAACGAATTTAACATTCTACTCCCTCCTAAGCAGTTGTCTGCCAAATAAGTCAGTCGAGTCATAATTCTCGCGAATTTCAATAGCCTTCATCAACTCTGCAAAAAAAGCAGTAGTATTTATCACACCCCTCTGTCTCTCGTTGTCCTTATAATTATTTATTTCCCTAACCTTAGAAAATTATCATCAAATAACTTACCTAACTAAAAACCTACTGACCTCCTCTTCATATCGTCCTATCAGCCTTCTATCTATCGGTCTGGCGTCCGGGTTGCTGTGGTAGCGTAAATCTTCACTTCAACTATTTCCTCGTCCTCCGATCACCAGCCTCATCCCAGGATTCCTGTACTGTACCGTTTCCCGTAGTGTTCCTGTAATATTAGCTCCTACCCAACCCGACACATTCACTTTTGTAGATAATCCTATATCCTCTGTAAAAATCCCCCCCTACCTTACTTACCTAGAACCTCGGCTGAAAAATTGGTAAATATTATTATCAGAAGCTGATAATTTTTATCCTAGGAAGTGGATTAAACCAGATTATACAAAAAAAACTAAAAAAACAACGACTGACATAAGAAAACATTATTACGACTATTCGGAGATCGTGAAATGCGGTCTGGTGTGACGTAGGTTTCAGAAAAACATTTTTATAGAGCCAACGTTTCGATCTTGATTGAGATCATCTTCAGGGCTCAAAGTGTTTGCTTTCTATGAGATAGATGTACCATTCTTATGTGTCGTGTTGAGAGTGCCCAACACATTTCTACGCGAGAAGAATAAAGAACAGGAGGATTCTATGAACAGATTTCAACTACATATGGACACCAAGCAAGGATTATTCTGAAGGACATCGCCAACAATGAAAAGAAACTTGCATCGTCTATCAATCAGAGAACTTTTTTTGTTAAACTAATCATCACACATTATTACGACTCCATGACAAAAGATCCAAATTGGCACTTCAGAATAAGAAGTTTTTTTAGGGGGTTTGGAACGTCAAAAGTCTTCCAAGATCAAAATTACGGTACAGAATATTCCAAGCTTTTTTTATTACACCCAAATAAATAGTGCTTTTGCTTCCCGTACTAGCTCATTAACCCTCCCAAGTGGTTTTTAAGCAATCTCGCGACCTGTTGGGCAATAGTAACAACTAGTATGGCCACCACAGGTTTCTAAGAAATTTTAATGTTTAAATTTGTAAAAACAACAATTTTACTTATACGTATCCTCAATAAAATTGATCAGAAAAATTACATATGAAAATATGCAAGAAAGTGGGTTGAAAGATTGTACTTCCGGACATGTGATTTTAACCCATGGTAACAGAACGGCTATAAAAAGCAATTGCCCCAGATTCACCTTTCCTTCATCGATCTTCTGTTAACAAACAAGGAAAATTTGAAGAGTCAGATCATTTTAATAACTATGTTTGTTTATAATTAGTGTTTTCACCCTAGAGCATAGGGGGAGGTGGAAATTGAGGCCATTAAATAAGCCGGTATCGATTCTCAGGCATAGATCATTCGGCTAAACAGTTAAGAGTCGGGTGGGAATAGTTCATAAAACCTCGAATTTTTCCCCGCCCTGCACGTCCCATTCCTGGAATTTTGCATAGAAAATAATTGAGCGTTGGGGTAAAAACGGTTTCCGGAATTGTAATAGGACCTGGCTCTTATTGAATAACTGCGAGCTAAATCGATTGCTGTCAATTTGAACATAATTTCTTATTTCTACATGATTTTGCCAGTTTTGTAGTTAATCGATCTTTTCTAAATTGAACTCGCGGACGACCAAATGGAGCCTTTACTGGGCGTTTTGACTTTTTTTTGTTAAGCATACACCCACAGCCAATTTGTTTACTTAGGGTGATTTCATAATAAAAATTTATTAGCCTATATAAGTACAAGTCAAAGGAATTTTTTCTTTTAAATTTAAATTTTCAAGATTACTATGTTAAAATTCTATTAGGCAGCTACTAGCATGGGTATCGTAGATAATGATATGCTTAATTCGTGACCAAGAAAAGTAACAATGTTTTGTTCGTTTTCTGTTCATCACAAAATCCTTGAATACAAATTTTTAAGATAAAAAAAATTTCTTCAATTTTTGTCCAACCAAATGTTTCTGGTTTCTTTTCGAAAATTACAAAACCTGTGATAACTTGAAATCGGCCCATCCACTTACCTTACAGTGGTTTAGAAAACTGAGAAAAAATAAAACATTTCAGTGGATTTTTGTTATTTCGTCATTATTTTCCTCACTTATCTAAAGTTGACATTGGTTGAAAAAAGCTTCAAGGGTTATAAAAACGTCGAATTTTGGTAAAATCTAGAGGAGTAAATTTTTAAGTGGAACTAAGGAAGTCGCTGGACTATAAACCAATTTGTGCTGACAGTTCGATTCTCCACTTTTGTCCACTGGTTCATCAAGTTTTTGGAAAAATGGTTGATTATCGGTCCTTCCGACCTCTGTTTCATCGTATTAGCTACCCATTTTCGAAAAAAAATTGTTGTTTAATAGAATGGAAAATATTGGGCTTAGTTCGCTTCCTTGGAGTGTACACGCATTTTTTTCAGTTCAGAATCCCTCTTCTTATTTGACTCTAAAATCTGTCAATTAAGCAGGATGTGATAATATCCGCTCCTTTTTTTATTGGTAAGTGCTTCATGCCAAACCTTGCGAAAAATCTGTGAAATACTAAGGAAAACACAAATCACATGAGTTTTTCTTATCGCATTTTTCTATTATTTACATTACTCGGTAAATTTGGTTCATTTTTGAGTGTTTTGATTGTAATCCACATTGGTTTTCTGGGATATTTTATTTCCTACCATTAGTTTTAGTCTTTTTAGTCCAATTGTACCGATGTACCAATTTGAAAGTTCGATCCTATACTTTCATCCTCTGGTTTATCAAGTTTTTGGATAAATGGTTGATTTTCGGTCATTTCGATATCGCCTCTGTGTTCTTTGGACGTGGCCATTTTAGCTACCTATTTTCGAAAAGAAATTGCTACTATATACCAGGTAAAGAATTGGGCTTAGTACGCTCCCTTGCAGTACACCTGCATTTTTTGAGTTCACAGTCTCTCTTCTTGTTTGGCTCTTAAACTATCTGTCAATTAAGCAAGATGTGATAATATCGGCTTTTCTTTTTATCGCTAAGTCCTTCATTCTAGATCTTGTAAAAAAAAACCTGTAAAATAACAAGAAAAACACACACCATATCAGTTTTTCATCTAACCATTTTTTATTATATCCGGTAAATTTGGTTCATTGTTGAGTCTTTTGATTGTAATCCAGATTGGTTTTCTGGGGTATTTTATTTCCTACTGTAGCGTTAATTATCTCTTGTGGATCCCTCAATGTAGAAATAGGTATAAAAACTTGTTTTAAATTTAAATTAAAAGGGAATTTAAAAGAAAAATGAACTATAGTCAAACGATATTAACTGCCTTTGGAAAAAACTAACAATTTATTAAAAATAGAAAATAAAATAAAATCCTTGACAATAACACAAAATTGGAAAAACTTAACCAATTAAAAATTACCCTTTAAAAATGAAATTGAGCTAGCTTAGTGTCTACTAATTTTACAAAATAATTACAATTAATTAAGGTTTTTAGTTGAGATGAAAAAAAGTCAATGGCACGAGCGGTATTCGAACCCACGATCTTCGGCTTGATACGGCGCTGCTCTACCACTTGAGCTATTGTGACCTCGATCCACTCGGACATCAACTTTTTATCTCAACCCGACCTTATGAGTTTCCCTCCTTTTTGCATTTTTCATTTCAACTAAGAACCTTAATTAATTGTAATGTATTAATTGGTCAAGCGGACGAAGAAATTAGTGAATTTACAAATAAAAATAAAATGGGCACTCTCAACACGACACGCAAGGATGGCACAATTACACAAAAGACAAACACTTTGAGCCCTGAAGATGATCTCAATAAAAGATCGAAACGTTGGCACGATAAAGAAAATGTTTTTCTGAAACCTACATCACACCCGACCGCATCTCACGATATCTGAATAAATAATAAAATAGTACAAAAAATAATAAAATAATTTGTCTCCAAAACTATACATACACGCATAAAAATAAATAACAATAAAACCTTCTCTTTTTTTTTAGGAGGCAAATATTGAAGGCTCTTCTTTTTTGCTTCTTCTTATTTTTCCATTCCTTTTTTTGTTTTATGCTTGCGTCCATTTCTCTCTCCGGTTGCTCGATCCGATCTGTTCTCCTCTTTTTCATCTCCCTTCCCTCTTTTATCGTCATACAACCATGAGTTTTAGTCTTTTTTCTCCTTTTCCCATGTGTACTGACATTTCGATTCTATACTTTCGTCAGTGATTTATCAAATTTCTAGAAGAATAGTTGATTTTCGATCCTCTGACTGATATGACTGTCATCTTCAAACGTTGCCATTTTTAAGCTACCCATTCGGATCGCTGTTATGATGGGAGTGAAGTATTAGACCTAGTCTGCTTCCTTGGAGTACAAACCAGATCTTGTCGAAAGCCTGCGAGTTATCAAAAAAGGAGAATAAATGAGATTTTGTAGCGATTTTTTATTACATCCGGTAATCGATTAATTGAATCTATTGTTGGGTGTTTTGATCAAAATTTAGTGTCGGAAACCAATTCAACTTGGTCGCCTGGGATATATTTTTCCTACTATGAGTTTTATTCTGTTTTTCCGATTTTTTCCATTTATCTTTTGAACCTAGATTCTACATTTATACTTAGATTTATCATGCTTTTGAAAAATGGTTGATTTTCAGTCCCTTTTGATATGACCTCTGTGTCATCCGCAAACGTTGCAATTTTTTAACCACCCATTTTCTGTCGTTATTGCGCAAAGAGTAAAGTATCGAACCTAGTCCCGACAAACCAGACTTTCCCAAAAGCCTGTGAAACATCAAGGAAAATAGCAAGATGAATAAGTGTTTCTTCCAGTGATTTTTCATGTATGTCCTTGACTCTACAGATTTTCAGATATTGGGAATATGGTCGGCTTGGTATTTGAAAAAATATAAAAGAGAAAGGTATTAATTAACATAAAAGGATTGAATTGATTTTCGTTGGCAGTGTGTATTACCAGTTTATATTTTTCGACCTAGTGTAGCACTACATTCAACCAAGGCAACAATTATAAACAATGCTTGAAAATCCGTTGGTCAAATTGTTCTGAATTTATTTTCATGCTCGAACGTGTGATAGACTTTTCAGTTTTCCGGGTTCAGTCGAAAAGCGAGGACAAATCAAAGCCCGTCGTCCAGGACGGCTTTAAAGATAATATATAAAAAGGTCCGCGGCCTCTAATCCCAGAGGATCGGCAGGAATCTAATTCTCTCGCAATCAGGGGGTTCGTGCGAGCAGAGCATCCCTAATTCAGTATTGAATGAAAAATTACAGATGGCAAAGGTGCTACCCCTCAGGGTGTGGCCCTATACTAATTGTTTCCTAACTTGCATTATTGATATTGCTTATCGATCTTGAAGAGCGGGGGGTGGTCACCACCCTCGGCACCCTCTAATTTTCTTTGCCCTGTTTGTTCAAAAACGCCTGACGTCCAGATCACCTAAAAAAACTTTGTTTGTCAATTTTTTTTTACAAAAATTCATTTTTAATTTTCAAATTTAATAAAGTTTACTTACTTTACTAGTTTACTTTTACTTTTATTAAAAAAACATATAATCAATATTGAAACTTTATAGTGTGTCCAGCAACCAACCGTAAAAATAGGTAGTACATAAGTAAACAAACTTAAGTTTGAATAGTGTTTTTACTACTTCCTAATTTATGAAATCAATTATAAGTTTTTTTCAACATATATACAATGAACTTCATTGTTCAATAACTAAAATTTGCTCATATAAAATATTTACTTTTTACAAAATTATGATTGATTAGCCTATGATTAGTCTGAAATATTGCATATCATTAATTAATGTGTTTTTATTTTGTGACCCTCATAGATTGGAACGCCTTTCGCACCCAAATAGAAAATTCCATCGATCTAAGCATTTCCTTAAAAACCCCAGAAGAGCTGGACGAGGCTGTGAATCTCTTCACCACTGTCATTCAGCAGGCGGTGAGGATGTCACACCTCTCCAGTCCTCCCAGAACCCCCATAATATCCAAACCCCTCCCATCATAGATTGCGAACCTCCTGTATCTAAAACGCCAAGCCCGAGCCGCGTGGCAGAGATCAAGGCATCCTTCCGACCATCAATCCATTAATCAATTATCCCGCTTAGCCAAAAAAGAATTAAAAATCTACCATAAAAAAGTTTTTGACTCCTACCTATCCAACCTTACGACCTCTAATAAATCACTCTGGACAGCCACGAGAAGAATCCTAAAACACCATGTCCCATATTTTCCCCTCCGTCGAGACGATGGATCATGGGCCAAATCTTACGAAGAAAAAGCCGATACATTTTCTCGACATCTCCAAGAAACCTTCACTCCTCATTCTGAGCCCGGTAATGCTTCAATGGAAGCAGATATTGACGAATACCTTATATCTCCCCTTCCTATGTCACTCCCTCCGAAAGCCGTCACTCCCGCCGAGGTCAAGTATATCCTGTCTCGTGTACCGAACCGGAAAGCTCCTGGTTTGACCTGATAATATCCCAAATTCTCCAACAACTCCCTAAAAAAAGGCATTATATTCCTCACATACCTCTACAATTGTATACTCCGCACTTACTTCGGATATATTCTAACATATTCCTGAAAACTGGCAAACCAGCTCAAAAATCCTCATCTTATCGACCAATTAGTTTACTTCCAATCATGTCCAGAGTATTTGAAAAAATTCTCCTTAAACGGCTATTGCCACAATTAAAGTCTAACCTCCTCCCCGATCATCAGTTTGGCTTCCGCCCCCACCATTCCATAGTCCAGCAGGTGTTTCGCGTTGTTGACCGTATATCCTCCTCCCTCGAGCGCAAAGAATATTGTATGGGAGCTTTCCTTGATACGGCACAAGCGTTTGACCGCGTGTGGCACAGGGGACTCCTGTACAAATTAAAGCGTGTCCTTCCAAATACTCTTTACCTAATCCTCCGCTCTTATCTAACAGACCGGTTCTTTCGGGTCCGACAAGGATCAGAATACTCCGAATACTGCTCCCGTACCGCAGGGCAGTGTGGTCGGACCAATCCTCTACATCCTTTATACTGCAGATATTCCCACTAAACCTACCGCCCTACTTGCATCTTTCGCCGATGATACAGCTGTACTATCCTCCAATTCCGATCCTGCGGTTGCTTCGGAAGATCTGCAGGAACATATCTCATATATAGCAGATTGGTGTAGACAATGGAAAATGAAGATAAACGAAAGCGTCCATGTCACATTTACACTCCGAAGCAAACCTCCTCTCACGATTACTACAACATCGTTCCTATCCCCAAATCCGACTGCGTTCGCTACCTTGGGCTCTACCTAGACTCACGATAAACGTGGAATCAACATACACGACTGACACGACAAAACCTAAACAGACGGTATGGTCTACTGCACAGACTTATAGGACGACAGTCTAAACTATCGACAAAAAACAAACTTACAATTTACAAAACATTACTACAACCGATTTGGACGTACGGAATAGAACTGTGGGGAATCGCTAAACTTTACAATATCCAACGTCTCCAATCCTTTCAATCTAATGTCCTCAGATCCGTTATTATGTCTCAAATGCTATTCTCCACAACGACCTTCAAATTCCTTATAGCCAAAAATTTATTCCCCAAAAATTTATCAAGTTTCACAGAAAACTCTCCCACCATCCAAATAGTCTTGCCCAAGCCCTGTCCGATAGAATCCATCCCTACAACCCCATAAGGCGTCTTAAGAGGAAATGGCCCCGCGACCTCTTTTCCGAGTAAACTGTAAAAAAACATAAACAAAGTGAAGAGGGAGGATAACATTGATTATTTTCTCCCCTCAATGTAAAAGTTGTATATAAGTTCATGTATCCGCAAATTACATATTGTAAATAATAATTACAGATTGTAATTTAAAAAAAAAAACACAATTTATTACACTTTTTTGCTCATTAAAAAAAAGTGTTTTAAACTGTAACCCTACAGCTGAAAAGTTTATTTTTGTCTACGTGTTAAACATTTTGATTAACAACCAAACAATAAGATGTAGTATTACTTTTTCATTTTTATATTGGGAAAAAATTGAATTGGCCAATTGTCGAATTTTGGTTGACTGTAGCATTAATTTATGAGGCAACGTCAAAGAACAAGTCGTTTAGCATAATAGTCCTGACGTAACTTTCTTTTTAAAAAAGCGCTGTTGAGAAAGAGGAGTTTTGTGAGGAGAGATGATGTTCTTGGGTTGATTAAGGTTTAAAAGGTTTCTGGAATAGTGTCTATATAATTTTTGATCTATTTTCTACTTGCCTGAAGAGAAATAAACGTATGGTTTAATTTATTCCATAAGAAACTACCTCAATCTACACTTTTTTCTAAACTGTAACCCTACAGATGAGAAGTTTATTTTTTTCTACGTATTTGCATTTTGATTAACAACAAAACAATAAAATTTAGTATTGCTTATTTATTATTATATTGGGAAAAAATTGGATTGGCCAATTGTCGAATTTTAGTTGTCTGTAGCATTAATTTATGAGGCAAGGTCAAAGAACAAGTCGTTTAGCATAATAGTCATGACGTAACTTTCTTTTTAAAAAAAGCGCTGTTGAGAAAGAGGAGTTTTTGAGTAGAGATGATGTTCTTGAGTTTATTAAGGTTTAAAAGGTTTCTGGAATAGTGTCTATATAATTTTTGATCTATTTTCTACTTGCCTGAAGAGAAATAAACGTATGGTTTAATTTATTCCATAAGAAACTACCTCAATCTACACTTTTTTCTAAACTGTAACCCTACAGATGAGAAGTTTATTTTTTTCTACGTATTAGCATTTTGATTAACAACAAAACAATAAAATTTAATATTGCTTATTTATTTTTATATTGGGAAAAAAATTGGATTGGCCAATTGTCGAATTTTAGTTGTCTGTAGCATTAATTTATGCGGCAAGATTAAAGAATAAGTCGTTAATAGTATACTAAGCACACCTTGTTTTCCACATTTTTTTTGCAACGGTAGGTCTGCGGTGTACACCGATTTGAAGATGGGTCGTAAGACACTTCCTTGGGGCACCCCTGTATACGTCCGATAGCCGGCTGATAGGAGCCACTGATTACTTGAAGGTTTATTTATTATTTTATTACGTTATATTTTATTATTTTGATATTTTGTTATTTTATATTTTATCATGGTTTGTCCTTAAAAAGGATTTTAGGATGGGGAAATTGATAAAATAAAATTCTTACAAACAAATGATAAAACAATATTTATTAGAAATCGTGAGATGCGGTCTGGTGTGATGTAGGTTTCAGAAAAACATTTTCTTTATCGTGCCAACGTTTCGATCTTTATTGAGATCATCTTCAGGGCNTCGAAACGTTGGCACGATAAAGAAAATGTTTTTCTGAAACCTACATCACACCAGACCGCATCTCACGATTTCTAAATAAATATCGATTAATCACCACACATGATAAAACAATATTAAACATTATTTGACGAATTTCGTAATATTTTGAAAGAAAATGTCAATAATACTTTTAAAAGATTTTATACTTTGTCGTATCGAACTGCTCAATCAATGAATAATAAAAAAAGAAAAACTAATTTTTTATTGTAATTTTTAGATTTAATTTGTTAAAATTGTACGTGTAACTACAGAGAGGCTTACTATTCCATTCTTGCTGATCAAATTTGCTTTTGGAGAGTTTAACGCCGCTTTTGGTTTGTGTTCTATAATCAAAGCATGGATTTTGTTTACAATTGTTAATTAGTGATCAAAACCCGAACCGGGCGGCGGTTAGGTGGAAAAGCATCTATAATTTTGTAGTATAGATTTCATTAACGGAGGTCTAGTTTTAGAGTAGGGCCTAAATAAACACGTCCCTATGATTTATTAGGGCAGGTTCAAAACTTGTGTTTGGTTTCGTAAGAGTTCAAATGAGTTTGTACAGGGTTATCGATCCGATTAACACCACTTGGCTGCGGAACGGACGCGTTCTGGCAGGTTCGTACGCGTTTTCGCGTTAGTTTACTCAGGCCAATAAGTCCTAACCCAGAATCGATAAATAAGGACTTCTCGGTCAACGACTCTACAAGTCCCGCTCTAAACGATAAGCCATCTGCAGACTTTAATCAGGGAGAATTTACAGAGCTCTCAGATACCTAATCATTCCATATTTCATTTCAACAGAGCAAAACAATCACACGATAAATTACGCCGAGACTCCCATGAGAGCTTGAATGTTCTACATGGATTAGATGCTGGTGTAGGCAAATTTACAATAAATAATCTGAGGGAAAAAGCTCTCTTGGTCTTCGGCTTGCAAAAAGGACTTTTTGCATATTGAATAAATTGATTTTTTTCTCATCCATCTTATATACTACTGTGATCTAGATATTTATTGTTTGATAAACAATGCTAAGAAAAAATACTTGTAGTTCTTGGCGCATAAAGAAATACTATATCCAAAATGCAACAATTGACTACTTTCTTGCCTAACATAGATATCCAATAATAAGTACGGATAAATGTTGGTTATTATACCAGAATAAAGACCTGTAGTGGGTCCTGTTGCTAAAAAAGCTGCTGACGTCCAAAATTCCAAATAGAAATCCAATAATGAATAGGTATTGATAGTTGTAGATTATTATATCAAAAAAAGACGTAGTTTTCCTTTGAGCATAAACAAATGCCACTGACGTCCCAAATTCGACAATTGGATAATTTCTTAGCTATCTAATATATTTAGATATCCAATAATAAAAAAGGACGAAAAGGAACGGATTATTTTACTTAATAAAAGAAGAAAAGGAATTGTAGTAGTCCTTTGCGCATAAAAAAATGTCACTGACGTCAAAAGTGCGACATAGATGTCCAATAATAAAAAGGGACGGAAACAAGTAGATTATTATAAAAAAAGAAGAAAAGGGACTTGTAGTAATCTCTGGCGCATAATGAAATGTCATTGACGTCAAAAGTGCGACATAGATGTCCAATACCAAACAAACTAGACTTGTAGTTGACCTTGACCTATTATGAAATACTTCAGTTGTCCGCAATTAGACAATTGGCTAATTTTTTCCCACTTAATGTAATAACGAATAGGTGTAAACTATTATACCAAACCAACAAGACTTGAAGATGTCCATGGCGAATAAAGAATGGTACAAATGTCTTCAATTCGGCTCATCGCTTATTTCTTTCCAATTTAATACACATATCCAATATTATGCAAAATAAATCATTTTGGCGTAACGTATAAATATATATTATTTATATACAGGGTGTCATTTTTAGATGGACTGGGTGAATTTCTCTTGAACAGATAACGTTATCGAAAAACCAAAAAATACGTATTTAATTTTTTTTTAAATATCTTTGGTCAGGATAGTTCAGAGCCAGTATAAATTTGAAATTTGAGTTTGTGAAAAATTGAGAACGCATATTCTTTTACCCACTGTTTTAAATGGTGTTTTACACGCAAGATTTTAAATTCGTCAAAGGATATCAAAGTTATGGCATAAAATTTGAAAAGAAATATCTTAATTTTGTTTTTATTATTATTTTCAATAATAATTGATAATTGTATGTTTTGTTTTTAAACAGGTCATTGTTAACAATAAATGTCACGTGAAATACATAAAACACATTACCTGATAAACATAATATAATTAAATATTCTAGCTGGAAGAGTATATAAAAAAGGTACTCTAAATGTTTCGAACGTCTCTGTGTTTTTATTTATTGTTGTTGATGTTTCAAACGTGTAGAGTACCCTTTTTTATTACAATAAATATATATTTTTAGAAATTACGACCGTTTATTAATTAAAAACGTGTGTACCCACTGCTAGCAGACCCATCAACATCATACCAAGAAATCATAAAACCGACTAACACCAAAACAGCACATAAAAATACTTAATGATGAAAACATGAGTGGTTTAGTTATACTGTGAATTTTAAATAAAAAGAACATTGATTTAGGCAAAATGCCGAAGCGAGGCTTATAGGAAGGAGGAAGGATGCAAAAAAATTAAATAGTATTTTATTATTTAATTACATTATAGTAATTTTATATGTTACAACATGTGCTTTCAACAATGATCATTAACAATTTTTCAAGGGTGTGTGAAATCGTGAATATAGTTCAAACATTTTCACTTCGTTCTCAAGGGAACAGAATCGAAAAGGCCACACACACATTAAAGAATGAAAATTACGGTCCTTTAAAGTTTCTCCTGTGGTAGATAAGTTTCAGAATTAACAAAATCACGAACGAAAGGTAATGGTCTTCTGCCCGTCCAGCCGTGATAACCACATGATTTCAAATTGGAATTGAACTTAGTTCATTTGTAATAATAAAGGGAGGCTTGCTCGGAACTGCCGGAATGAGCAAGAGATTTCTAATTTATAATCTTGTCCGAGTCATGACGGAGAGGTTCGGGGGGATTTTTCCGTGCCTTATAATCTGTATAATTTGCTCAATTAAGGTTGGATATGGTGGGAGGGAGAAATAATCCTTTTCTTAGGTCGTGGGATCGGCTAATTTGTCCGTTTGAATCGTGATGGGGGCCCCGAGGGGTGATATAATGAAGATATCCGCCCATCTCCTAAGAGCAAGTAGCTTCTCGTAATATATAACCAGCCGTGATATTTGAAAATTATTTTAATGACTGACGATATCCGTGAAAAAGTTAAAAGTGAAATGATGAACCAACACTGATATTCTTCGGATGTCCCATTCAATTTGGAAAAACTGAAAATATATTTCATTTTATCGGGGTAATTTATTGATTTATTATAACCTATGCATAGAAAATATGCCATTAAAAACTAAATTAAATAATGTGGGTGTCGATGAGCATATCGCACACCCGCAAGAAAAGTGACACAACTCAACCAAAGACAATTTTGCAGGAGAGACAGAGTAAGTTCATTTTTTTACTTATGCATTAAGTACACGCCATTACGGTTGTTGGCAATAAAAACTGTCATGATACATCAATATTGTCTTTCGTTTGTCCAAGACTTAAGCGAAAACAAAAAACTTTAAAAATTAAGCTGTACTACCACAAAAAAACTGCCTTTTTTGAGTTGACACTTTTCTTGCATTTATTGGCTCTCAGTAATTTAAGTTTGTTCGCTCTAACAATAATTGTGGTCAGGGTATTAATTTCTATGTGCTGTTACGAAAAACATATTTGTATAAATGATTTAAAAATTGCTTTTTTCAAAATGTAAAAGTAATATAGGCCCTGGTGCTGACCTTTAAATAGGTCGAAAGCTCGGCAGTAACATTTAAAACTAAACTAAAATTAATATTACTTTGCTCCTACAAAGGAAGAGAAAAATGCAGCAGAAGAACGACGAACGCTGAGAGATTCAGTTAAGGATATGAGATCTTATTTTTTTGCATAAAATATAATTGTAGTAATTCAGTATTTATAATATTTCGATTTCGTTTGTGGTGTGATTTAGTCAAACGTTCCAACTTCCAACGTCGTTCTCTCTCTCTCTCTCTCTCTCTCACTCACTCACTCTCTCTCTCTCTCTCTCTCTCTCTCTCTCTCTATCAATGTATCTATCTATCTCTATGTCTAACTACTCAGAAATCGTAAGATGCGTCCTCGGCACTCTCAACACGACACCCAAGAATGGCACAATTACGCAGAAAACAAACATTTTGAACCCTGAAGATGATCTCAATAAAGATCGAAACGTTGGCACGATAAAGAAAATGTTTTTCTGAAACCTACATCACACCAGACCGCATCTCACGATTTCTGAATAATTATCGATTAACGGTCACTAATCACCACACATTTCTATCTCTAACTATCTAACTATCTATCAGTATGTCTCTACTCTTTCGCTCTGTTTCTGTTTGTCTGTCTGCTCTTTCAAACTCTTTTTCTCTCCCTCTCTCCGTCTTTCTTTAGGTCTGCGTATTTATCTGTCTCTACGTTCCTTTGCCTGTCAGGTCGTCTAATCCCTCTACCCCCTCATGCTCGCTCTGTCTCAGTTTGTCGGTATGCTTTTACCTCTTTTTCTCAGTCTGACTGTCTGCTTTTTGTATCTCTCTCTCTCTCTCTCTCTCTCTCTCTCTCTCTCTCTCTCTCTCTCTCTCTCTCCCCCTCCTTATCTCTGACTTTCTTTCAGTCTGTCTATCTGTTCTTTATCTGTCTAGTTGTCTAATCTCTCTCTCTCTCCCCTTCTCTCCATTCATCTATCTATCTGTTTGTTTATCTACCTATATATCTATCTCTGATGACTAAAAAAATCAACTTAAAAAAAAACCTTGAGGTTTAAAGCTTTTCATAGTTTGTACACTCAGAAAAGGGATTTATCCATCAATTTCTTTCGGAGTTTTATATTGTCACAAGTTGTTTTGCCAATTTAAAATAGTAACACAAGAAAACGCAACACAGACTATTATAAAATTTGGGTGGCTTGCTCGATTCAGAAGAGGACATTTTGATTTTGAAGACACAAATCCTGGTCGTGTTCTAAAACCGTAGATGACATCTAAATTCAAGCTGGCACAAACAACAACATAAGACATCACAGAGACTTTTAGTACATTTCATGCAAGCTTTTAAATATACCTGAGAGTAGCTGGACAGGTTTTTCGGAGCGATATGTGGGTTCTAAGAATAATTTATTGAACCTTCGCGTACGATTCCCTTCCAAAACACAATATACACCTATTTTTAAAAAGTTTGATAACTGGGCACGAAACCTATATAACTATGTTCTAGGAGGAAAATCAGAGGGAAAACGCAGCGACCTACTGTTCACAATTCCTCGGATTACATCCCAAAGTGCTTTATTTTGAGCTTCTTCCGCCCAACCAAATTGTTAATTCAAGTCTATACTGCGCATAATTAAAGTCAACAACTGATCGACATTGGGTAATCGTATCTTAGCAGATGTGCCAAAAATTTTTGGACCTTGGCTGGAAGTCCTGCCCCACGCAGCGAATTCGCCTGTTACGACCGCTGCAAATTTTCGCTTATTCCGGGTTCTAAAAATGAATTAATGAGAAAAAAGTTTAAACCTGCTATTATGTAGCAGCAGTGTTTTGATTTCATGTTTCTTAGGTGCTGTCATCGGTTATCTACTTCTTAATCAAAGGACTTGCAAGGAAATCTATGATTTGAAATCTATGATCAATCGAGTTTTCGCATATGGTAAATTGTTTCGTATTTAACTTTTAGGTCATCGACTTTCAGCAAGTGTCCAATTATGTACTGTAAATGATAGCTGCAAGATTCGCATGGTATTTGCAAATAGTTTCGACAGAACGGCCCCTTCGTGCGCGCACTTGCGCCGATTGCCGGTGAGTGGCGTTATTCCCAGTTCCGATTTAGGAAAACCGCCGATTTACCGTATTTGATGCCAATGAGGGATAAATACCGAGTGAGAGCTGTGTCGACTCGCAACGACCGATCCGGTCACGACTGATGACCTGGAAGGAACACGTGCATCGGGTCCACTCCATTACTCCAAATCGCACCGGGTATTTTTAAAAATGAATTCTGACGACATGCCAATTAAAGTTAGTGTCTAATTCAAAACTGATAATACATTAACAGAGACATTAAGTAATTCACGAAATAATTGAAAAATACAACATGATTGTTAAAAAAGTAATTACTGTCATACAGAAGCGTTTAACGTTTAACGGTAGCTGAGTGGTTAGCATGAGAGACTCTCACGCCGCGGTCGTGGGTTCGATTCCCTCCGTCGCCTCTGGCCCTTTTTTCCCGATAACCCCCAATTTGAACAACATATATAAGAGATTCGTCATGGCTAATATGCAAAGATCATAAGGCCAATTTAAAAAAAAAAAAAAAAAAAAAAAAAGTTTAACGCGTTGGGTTTCGCGGACGAGGAACCAAACCGTTTGACCATATATGTTTCATACGTTTATTAATTAAAAAGCAATGGGCACTGCCGGGATTCGAACTCAGAACCGCTAGCGTGGCAAAGAGGATTAGGACAGGGCGTATTATAGCAATCACTCGGCCATCGCTGTCACACTGTATTAAGAAACAATTTTATTTTCTCATGTTTCATTGAATGATTCAATTGTATATGAGAATTTATGTATTGAATATATATCGGATTACAACTGATCTAAAACGAAAAGAAAATCTGCTATGTTAGGGTCAATCGCCAATAGTGGGAAAATTTATGAACCGATGATGAAACATTGAAAGTTGCATCTTTCTTGTTATTATTTTTTTTACGAGGGTTCGCAACAGCAGAGGTCGTATAAACCCTCAGGGTGTTTGTTTTGTATGCAGGGCTGCTGGATTCGAACCCGGGACCTTAACCTTACAGTGATTAGCGCCGTGTCCACGCCTAAACCGTTGCGGCCACCGACGCCCCCGTGAGTTCGTATTAATAAATAATAGGGGAATTTTTATTTATTTGTAACTACTCAGCTTTTCTTTGTTATCTGTACGTTTCGAACACCTCACCCAGTGTCCGATTTCAGCTCAAAACCCTTACATAAACATGTAAACATAAAACACTACCAGGAAACAGTGGAATCAACTAATTCGACATAAACCATCCATAAACATTCTAACAAATTTTGTAATGAAAGAAACGGCAGTATACACCAAAGGAAGGAGAGAAAAACTTTGAGGATTTCTTCTATCAACACAATCGAAAGCCGCCCTGAAATCGACAAAGAAACAGTACAACTTCTTTAGTTTTGAAAATGACAAATTAACAAGATTATGAAGAATGAATAAATTGTCAGAAGTGGAGAAGCCCTTACGGAAGCCTACCTGAAATTCACTTAGAAGATTGTTAGAAAGACACAAAATATTCCATTCGCCTCAGGAGCATTCCCGAAAATATTTTTGAAACTGCGTCTAAGCAAGAAATTCCTCTATAGTTAGATGGAATGTCCACATCCCCATTCTTAAAGAGAAGAAATATAATTGACCTACCAAAAGAAGGAGGAATAACACCTGACTCATCAATAAAATTAAACAAGGAGGCGTTCACTTTAGTCTAGAAAGGCGGGAAGATTTGGAACATTTGAAGAATGTGCACAGAGTATATTAAAAGATGATCTGAAAAGTTCACTGGAACAACACGAATATGGTCAAACGGAAATATTTTCAAATGTTAATAACCGAAGAGCCTGGAATCACCAACAAAAGTATACTCACCCAATGCATCCGAGGGTACTCTACCATTAAGTATAATAAAGTCATGATCCTCGCAAAGTTCGAGCAACTTCCTACCGAAATGATTCACCTTGGCGTCCTTTGAATTCCTAAGGTTAAATTTGTTATTTATCAATAGATCTTCCGGAAGTGCTTGCAAGGTACCAATGCTTGCGTTAAAATCACCTACTAGTACGAAATGTAGATTAGGATTCTCTTCTATAAGTTTCAAAATAATACTGAAATCCAGGTCCCAAGTAGCTTGATTGAAATAGATCCGGAACACCACGCAGTCTGGCGTTTTTAGAGAAATCCAAGGCCAACTCCAACTTTGAGGATTCTTAACTAGACAATGCAGACTGAACGGGCAACTGAAGAATATTGGTATAAAGCAACACGTCACGTGCAGATTTTGCAAAAACCAGATGAGACACCAACACTACTAACAAACTGTGGTGCCATATTTGTCCGTATTTTGTGAAATACGATGTAACCGTGGAAGAAATTCAACTAGTGAAAGTAGGCCTACTAATCAAGCCTCTTGATGAACTAGGACTCACCGGTGCGCTGAAATGTACAAAACGAGGGAGACAGTAGCTCTTAAGAGTGCAATTTATTATTCACCGCGAACATTCATTCTACATCTACAAAAGAAAAAAAGAAAAGAACCGAGAGTTGTTTCAAATAAATAAAATAGAGATATCCCTTTCTGTAGAAGCTATAATTTGTTTTTGGCTGAGAACAGCGTGGAACTAATTTAAATAATTCGATTTCAAAATGCTACCGAACGAATTTACTTATCTCGAGATCAAATGACCACTGCGCGATCGCTATCTCTGCCAGGAAATGAACATAACAAATGCACAGATGTAGATGCTTATCGGTAAAATTAAGGAATTCCTGCCCTCGAAAAAAAATGTAGTAAGATAATCAAATAATGTTTGTTTTGAATACGGTCATAGAAGAAGGGAGGTCTTCGTTAAGATCGAACAATGACATCCTAATAAATAATTCAAATTGGTACACCCCTCTGCCTTGAGCAAGGCCCCCTGATTACACCTGATATATTATTACATTACCCCAGTGGGAAATTCAGTCGAATCGTGATCCTAGAGACGGAGGAGCTAATCGCCGATTTGAACGCTCCCGGTCATCTGGAAGAAATTGTAAGTCTGTGAGGGCATAATTCAGAAATTCACGTGAAAGTCCGCGGGGGAAGGGCATCGCATGGATCAAATCGAAGTTTCGGACGGGGAGGAATATCCAGCCGTGAAATAATGCATTTTCGATACCTGCAAGGCCAAAACCCACTGATAACCGGAACAGATACATAGAATTAATTACGAAATCGACCTGTTCGTCACCGATACATAATTCACTCTGAGTTAGCAAATCCAGTTCCGCAGGAAGGACTACACAATTTTTTACAAATTTGGGAAACTTTAAACAAGGACGCTGCAATTTTTTTTTAATGGTAAATGCAAGGATTACTCGCGCAGATGTCGCTAATTCACGCTGATTACGACCGCGGGAGAATGATGAGGCTCATAATCTAGATTGTTTAAGGACGGTTCAGCAATTAAAAAAGCGAGTGTTGCGAACTGCCAAAACGACTTTCTCTCTTTACACCCCCTTGCTGAATTATTAGCAGCCTACGTTATCCCAGCCAGCTGTAACTTAGTAAGGTAAGAGATTTACCTTGGCACATAAAGGGGCATTTAATAATTCACACTATTCATTTTACTCATTAGTGAAGAAATCGGGAGGCCATTTGTGCTTTAGGCGTTTTAAAGGATTATCGGGAATTGTTCGGGGTCAAAGGTGTTTTACTAGGGAGTTGAGATGACCAAGTTTACAATACGTTGGTTTTATATTGGTTATTGTTATGTGTAGAGATTAGTGACCGTTAATCGATAGTTATTCAGATATCGTGAGATGCGGTCGGGTGTGATGTAGGTTTCAGAAAAACATTTTCTTTATCGTGCCNGTAATATATTAATTGGACAAGCGGACCACGAAATTAGTGAATTTAATGATTTAAAATGAAGTATACCTCACTAAAGCTCTCCGTGGCCATTTCATTTGTCGTCGAGAATCCAATCCGATTACACGACATTTGAAAAATGGCAAAAAGGAGGGAAAACTCAAAAGGTGGGGTTGAGATGGGAAGTTGGTGTCAGAGTGGATCGAGTTCACGATAGCTCAGGTGGTAGAGCAGCGGCGTATCAATCCGAAGATCGTGGGTTCGAATCCCGCTCGAGCCATTGACTTTTTTATCTCAACTAAAAACCTTAATTAATTGTAATATATTAATTGGACAAGCGGACCACGAAATTAGTGAATTTAACAAGATTTGTAAATCTTGTAAAGATGACTGATGGAGGTCATAAACCTGTTAATTTGGTCATTGTCGATCATTTTGGTCAGTCCATCCTGGATTTTAGGACGAGGTTTTAAGTGAATGAAAGGATGCCACAATCTAAGAAAACATGCAAGTTTCCTTCTGCTGTGGCACTGTTGAATGGGAGAGTGGTGTCGCCTACAGCTGAATTGATGAAATAGAATGACCTTAGCTTTCAAGGATAGGTGTTTCGGGAGTTTTTCAAGGATAGGTCACGAACCAGTTATTTGGTCATTTACAAGTATTCGGCATTTCGCCATCTTCAGTGTGTCTATGTAAACAAACAAAGAAAAATGGCCGATGATAAAAAACCGACCGGAATGATAAAATAGAACTATTTTGAATGAAATAATAATAATCGTGATATACCTTGTTAAGGTGTACGGTGTGATGTTCTAGTTTGGTTGTTTCCAATCCTATCCTAGTTGACGCGATCTTTTTCGTTGTTTTTGCTACAAGCCAGTACTGCGAAATATGAACCACAACAAAAATTGAGAAGTAGTGCTAGATAACGTTGTCTACATATAAAACTAATTATGAAAAGACAGTCCATTGTTCATACAAACATGACAACCACACAAGCGAAGATTGCCAAATGTCGAAACACACCATGTCCGATACTATCCGATACTAATTGAGAACGATCTCTCACTACAAATCTCCTACAACCAATGCTCGGTTTTCTTTCTTTAATTTTCCAAGCGAAAGTTGTTTACTGGGAATTTAAATCGGTCGGGGAGGCCCCAACACGGCCGAAACTAGCTTTTTGAAATTCATTCTCTTCGTTTAGTGCACCGCTACCGCATCTGTTTTCTTTTCTTTTTTTGTAACCGCTTTTTACACCCGCTTTTAATATCGTTTTAGCTAGACAAACCGCTGGCGAATCCGTGTTGGGACTTAGCCACTCTTTATTCAAGTGCAGGAGTCTCGGATTTAAGTAAGTGGGTCGTCCTACCCAGCCACCTCATCTTTCTACCGCACCCTGTTCCATCTCATTTCTGCCCACCAGTACTGCTGAGCGGCGGCTACTGGGTGAGTTTATTTTTTTACTTTACTGTTTTTATCTATGCTTTAGCTTCTTATTTTTATTTTATTTCAAATCATTTTTTATTATTTTCCCGAAATAAATCGGGTGGTTCTCCGTGTGCGAATAAAACTGCACAGTTTGGTCCTCCGGGCCGGATTTTAATTCGTTGTTCGATTTGAGAAATTGGAAGTTGTGTCTCGGCCGTGTGGTCTTGTTTTGATATCAGGACACAGAAATACTTCAATCTCCTCTTTGTCTGTCTTTATGAGCATTTCAACCCTTGATTTCTCAGTAGGTAGTGGGACTTCTATGCAGGCGTTTGCTGGAGCCTTAATAAACATAACTGTTTGGTTTGCATAAGCATTTATGCTCCGAATATCCTGGTAACTGACATCGGGTCTCCTTCATGAGCGTTTTCATGTCTTCCTCAGCTCTCTTAATTAATTCATCTAACTGTTTTTCTTCCTTTTCCAACTTTTCTATTGGGTTGTCCGGAAAATAATGCAGGATTTTGGTATTAAACAAAAAAAAAGAAACTAGTTACTTTAAAGCAATGTTCTTTAATCAAAATAATTTCCCATACNAAACCTCCACTGAATATTGTTTTTTGAACGTTTTTCTAATATTCCGACACCTTCTAAGACATTAGTTATATCGTATATCCTTCTTTTTTGAACATCCAAAGAAACTGAAGCGTAATTGAGGTCAACAATGCCCCTCGGTGACTTTTGAAGGAGCTCGACGAACTTTTTCATCAGCAAGCCCAGCGATGTGTCGTACCTTGTAGGCGTCTTCATTTGGCCTCGTATTGATTTTGCAACAGTGGTACTTTTCTTTTTTGGTTTAGGAGTCTTAAACCCAGATTCCTCGTCACCTGAAGGCGATTCTAGGTTTAGTCTTCTCTTAACCGCCTGAGTTTTACTCAAATTCGTTGGCTCCCTCTGATTCTAATTCTGAGGTGTTCGATCTGTGATCCAATAAATGAAATGGAGATGTTACTATTGTTTCTCCATCCAATTCGTTCTTGCATGATGGAGAAGCCTTCGCCGAAGCAATATAATTTTTTTAATTCAATAAAAAAGCCCAAAGCTTTGAGAAGTATGTTTTAAAGCAACTGTCCTTTTGTTTTTCAGGAACTTATATTATTATACAATCTTGAAGCTCAACAACTTAGCACTAATACCTGCATTTGAATCATCTTGGAAATGAGCATTATATTTTTGTAAGGTTATGGTATAAATTTATTGTTAAATATCACAAAAAAATGGCACTGAATGATTAAAGGAAAACAAGTTGTTCGCAAGTAATAATACACGTGATTAATGATAAAAGTTAAGTTATTTACAATTCCTCTCATGATATTAATTTGTATTAACTTTTCACCTCATCATTTTACATAAAAATTATATATCAATTTAAATAATCACTTTGGTTAATTTAAATGATTTAGTTTATTTGTAAAACTAATAAAATATCTTTTTATAATACCTAATCAAATTGATATTTAAGTTAAATACTTGTTTTAATTTCTCACTAGCAAGGACATTGGTGAACATTTTAAGGCAAGCTCAAATTCGAAAGAAATTAACAACCCTCAGAACCGCGGATATTTTAAAATACGAATAAAATCGTTAGATTCAACAATTGAGCAAGTAGCGACTACCAAGTGCGAAATTAATCCGAAAGCAAATATAAATTTACAGCAAATTGACGCGGTAGATGACCTCTATTGTTTTATCAAACAAATTGAAGACGAGCTTAACGCATCTAAAGACAAAAAAAAAACTCTAAAGCCCGCAGTGATAAACTTCTTCCATTAGATATCCCGTTTTTCTCCGGAGACATCCGAAAATGGCCGCTGTTCTACCACGACAACCCGTCTGAGGACGACGGGGCAAAAATCAGGTTTTTGATTGGGAGACTCTCAACTAAGACGCTCTCATTCGCTTTCGGCGTTTTGCCCTCAGCAGAGAATTATGAACATATTTGGAAAACGCTTGTACAAAATTTCAAGATAAAAGGAGTCTGACGTCCGAATAATTTAACGAATATTTCAAATTAAAGCGTTGAAACAACAACAACAAATCTGCTGATCTAGACCTATTTTTACAAAATTTTGTATGTTCGGTCTAGAATGTTTGGAACGGCAAACATGAACCAGGAAATTCCTTATTTTGATTCTACTGGACTCTAGCCGGATAATGCTGCATAAAGATACTTTTTTCGCTTTACCGAAGTTGTCATTTTTCCGTTTAAAATCAAACTGAAGTCCGATATTGTCATAATTCCTAAGGAATCAGCTCAAAGTGAATGAACCTGAAATGCCCCAACCATCTTTCAGGCACGAATAAATCATGTTGGTGGTTCATAAAGCGAAGAGTTTCGAGGCGAAAATTTGTGAAGGAAAAGTCCGTTGAAAAACAAAATTCAACGCCTCGCAAACGTTAGTTTATAGTAGTGTGGGAATATTATAATCCACCTGCAATCATCGTCGTGTCTGTTCGAAGATCACCAGCAAAAGTTGCTCTCAAACCTGTAAGTTGATCGTCGACGACCTGATGAACTTTTACGTCTTTGTGTTGAACTTTCTTTCAATTCATAATTTCCACCCTCATTGAGCGTGGTATCTGTTTTTATAATGTGGTATCTTAATAGTGTCTTAAACTTTCACTACTACTATCCTTGTTCATATATACAAAATTCCTCTCGATTAGTCCTCTGTTGAAGTGAAGATTGAAGGATTCTTCTAACACAAAGTTAAATGACACAGAGATTATCCATTGAAGATGGCAAAATACGTGATAGATCAAATTGATCGGACGACCGAACTAGTAGCTTAAACGGAGATAGGTTCAATACTTAACAGATCTTATCAAAATTGTAAGTCATGTTACGGAATCTACAAGACTGCTTTATCAATAAGCCTTCTGCTCTATATTTTTCTAACCGCTAGTCAGTTTTCCCTATCTTGGAATTTAAAAAGAACTTTTTCTTTTGTTTGGGCTTCATTTAAATGCAGAAACCCAAGTGAGACGACAGAGAACAAAAGCCACTAATGTATATTTAATTGATATAAAAGTACTAGACGTTTTTTCCCTTATCTGTACATGCATTAACATACAGTTGAGTATGTTTAGTGTACCCGTCGGAAAAAAGAGGGAATGACGGGGAGAAACGGACCCGACCCAAGGCCGGTTGTTTTTTTATAACTTCATTATCCGGAGAAACCGGGTAGAGCTACCGTCTCACTTCCAGACTCATTGTTGTCCACCATTCAGAAGATCTTCCTGACTTCCATTAATGTATCAGGATCGAGAATTTTATTCATAAACTATCTTTTAGTATGTATCATGGTCCGACTGTTCGTCTCCAATTTTTCCATAAGGGAATGAATGACCGTGCTGAATTTTCAATCACCAGATTCGGAACCGAACTTGAAAACTTTGGTCCAATCATTGGCGAAATGAGAGGGAGAGAGAGAAAGAAATAGAAAAAGCGGGAGAGAGAGAGAGAATAGAAATCCAGTCACACAAAGGCTCATAGATAGATTGAACTAGACCGACGAGAGAGAAAGAGAAAGAAAGACGAACAAACGCGGTTGGACGACCAGGACCAGTTAGAGAAATAGGGACAGATAGATGTACAAACCAGGATGAAGGCACAGATAGACATAGATAGACGGAATAGAGAGAGAGATTAAAAAAGTAGACAAATAGACAGACTGAACGATAGAAAGAGGTAAAGGCATACCGACAAACGGCGACAGAGCGAGTGAGAGGGGATGGAGAGATTAGACGCCCAGAAAGACAAAGAAACATAGAGACCGATAAATAGGCAGACCTAAAGAAAGAACGAGAGAGGGAGATAAAGAGAGATTGAAAGAGCAGACAGACCAACAGACCGACAGATAGATTGATACGAGAGAGAGAGAGAGAATGAGAGAGAGGTAAAGACATGCCGACAAACTGAGACGAAATGAGCGAGAGGGGGTAGAGGGATGAATCGACCAGACAGACAAAGAAACTAAAAGAAAGACAAAGATAAGGAGAGAAAGATAGATTAAAAAACTGACAGACTGGCAGAGAATGAGAAAGAAATAGAGAAAAGAGAGAGATAGAGAGATGAGAGAGATTAGACGGCAGAGACAGATTGAAAGAATGACAAAGAAAGAAAGTGAGAGAGAGAGAGAGAGAGAGGGGGGGGATTAAATGGCCAGACAGACTGAAAGAAAGATAGAGATAAGGAGAGAAAGAGAGGTTCAAAAAAGCAGACAAGCTGACTGAGAGAAAGAGGTAAAACACATACCGTCATACTAAGAGAGAGAGAGAGAGAGAGAGAGAGAGAGATAGAGAGAGAGAGTGAGAGAGAGGGAGAGAGAGAGTGAGAGAGGGAGGGAGCGAGAGAGAGGGAGAGAGAGGAGTAAATAATTTCTTCAGTTTTATGTTTATATACGTTGGATTTTGAAAAGGTGGAGAAGGAAGTAGGAATAGAAAAACATTTTTGTATGAGGAGTCAGCTTCTTTGAGGTAAAAGATATTTATATAATTAACAGGCCCTGAAGATGATCTCAATAAATATCGAAACGTTGGCATGACAAAGAAAATGTTTTTCTAAACCTACGTTACACCAGATCCCATCTCACGATCTCCAAAAATCATTAACTAACAATCACTAAACACCACACATTTCTATTGTAAAGGATTGGTTCTAGGATATTTCCTTGGGGAACGCCTGTCAGTTAAAGAAGTTTCAAAGATAAGATAATAAGGAGTGGTGGTTAAAATGATCGTCGGTAGAATTAGCTAGCATTAAGATGAGAGAGATTAGACGACAGACAGACTGAAAGAAAGGCAGAGATAAGGAGAGGAAAAGAGATTCCAAAAAGCTGACAGTCTGACCGAGAAAAAGGGGTAAAAACATACCGACATACTAAGAGAGAAACATTGAAAGAGCTGACATAACGGCAGAGAATGAGAAAGAAAGAGGGAGAAAAAGAGAGAGAGAGAGATTAGATGGCCAGACAGACTAAAAGAAAGGCAGAGATAAGGAGAGAAAAAAAGATTCATAAATCAGACAAATTGACCGAGAAAAAGAGGTAAAGACATTCTGACATACTAAGAAGAAAGAGAGGATGAAAGGAAAGCAAATACATAAGGTGATATAAAGATAGGCAGCTAAGAGAAATAGATACAGACAGGCAAAAAAGATGAGAGAGATCGCTCAAATATGCAACAACATTAAATAATGTTTAACAGACAAAATATTTCAGATTAAAAGATTAATACGTCCTATTGACATCAATTTAGTGTTCTAAAAGGGCAAAATCGAGTTAGTTCTTGAGATGATGAATGAACGGCCGATGCTTGACTCATTGGGAGCCACTGGCCATATCAGAGGTGCAGTAAGAGTATTCCAGGCTGGCAACATTGTCAGAGTGTCACATTTGTATCGCAATTTGGACGATGAGAGTTGATCATTGTTCCAATATCGACTTTCCCTATCTATAGGTGGGACGAATACTAAAATACGATATCTTTATTACCACTGTGCACCCTCATTGCTTAATGACCCTAAATATTGTTGTAATTAAACCATGTTGATAGTGTACGTTATTGTTGGCACCCTCGCTCTGCGGTCTATTTTGCAACTGTTCCCCTACAGCAAACCGTTATCTCTCCGCCCCTGGCCGAATTTGCATATGGAATTCATATATGAATTTTACGGTCTGGTTTTGATGAGCGAGCGAGGACATTTTATAACTAAAATTTCGGCCCGGCCGGCTTTACAGGTTTATCTCTAATTGATGGAGGCTATTGTTGAACGAAGAGCCCTTGGTTTATTTTGACGCGGATTTTTCCCGGGTCCCAGTTGTCCGTGAAACATAAACTTAACACAGGTTAAGTCCAACCAAAAAAAATCATGATCAGTGCTTTAATGCTTGGCATTTTAATAAAGTTCATTAAAATAACACGTAAAGAGCGGACATTTTGACAGTATGGAAATTCGCATTTGTTCTGAAACAAGCTCGTTCTAAAGTAACAAATCACTTGACGCTTTACAAATCAAGAGAGTTGAATTACATTTTTATCAATCAACCAATTTCAATTCTGGCATTTGTTTTCCATGAAATCTTAAGTAGCGTTCTATGTACTATAAAATATTTTTGATTAAAATCACACGCTTTTTGAATTTGCATGATTCCATATATACGACATGAACTTGTATACAGAGGACGAGGTCCGATGACACACCATATGAACGCATAAAATTAACAAGATCAAAACATTAAAATGTTAATTCTCTCCGTGTAGTTAAAACAGTCGGCGTGTTTGCGATACTATCTCATTCGATAAATTCATAATTAAGAGTAAAAACCGATTGAAAAGTATAAATGTGAAGTTATCAAGGGGTGTCCAAATTTCTTCCCTGTATATTTAAAAAAGCAGAACATTTTAAAGCAAAAAGCAATATTGCCATTTTTAAGACATTAAGCAATGCTAAATTGAACTCGTCGGACTTAAAGGTCTATCTGCACTCTCAACACGACAGACAAAAATGACACATCTACACGGAAAACAAACCCTTTGAGCCCTGAAGATAATTTTCGAATTTTCTCTACTTTTTGCCATTTTTCACGCTCTCCGGAGCAATTTCATTTGTCGCCGAGAATCAAATAGATTACAGGAAATTTGAAAAATGGCAAAAAGGAAGGAAATTCGAAAGGTGGGGTTGAGATGGGAAGTTAGTGTCCGAGTGGATCAAAGTCACGATAGCTGAAGTGGTAGAGCAGCGGCGTATCTAGCCGAGGGTCGTGGGTTCGAATCCCGCTCGTGACACTGACTTTTTTATCTCAACCAATGACTTATATAAAGATTAATTAATTGAAAAATGTTATTCGGTCAATCGGACCACGAACTCTAACGAATTCTTTGTTCAATGTTGAAAAACTTACTTTGGTGTTGGTAACCTACTATTTCCAAACCTGCAAACCAGCAAATATCATAAAACGTACTCCATTTAATATCCTTTTCAGAGGTATAATTGCTTTTTAATTACTTTTTTCAAAGATGAAGAAATTGATGAAGGAACGGTAAAAACCGTGGATGATTGGTAAGTTGGAAAGATTAACAAAAATAAGAAACTTAAAGAAATTTTGAATGAATGAAGTAAAAACATTTTGAATCTCAAAACTCTTTTATTCCGGGAAATAATAAATCCTTTAATCAAAGTTGCAGTCGTGTTGGTAAATAAGTAAACATTTGCACTATTTCGGTTTCGAACCCAACCAAATTAAATACAAAATACATACCAAATTAAAAAATGTTTAATAAATTCTTTCAAAATTTCCTTAAGTTTTTCATTTTTTTATTATCTTTCCACCTTACCAATCAAACACGGTTTTTGCATTCAGGGCCCCTGGATTCGAACCCGGGACCATTACCTTACAGTGATGAGCGCTTAAACCGTTGCGGCCACCGACGCCCCCCCCCAAAAAAAAAGTAATTAAAAAAGCAATTGCACTACTAAAAACTATATTAAATGGAGTACGTTTTCTGAAATTCGCTGGTCTCTACGTTTAGAAATAGTAGTTTAGAATCTCTATAGCAAGTTTTTCAAATTTGAAAAAAGATTATTTTTCAAATAGAAATGATAAATGATGGAGTGAGTGTGGTGTTCAATCCTTTTTAAAAAGATAGTTCCTACTCGCAGTAAGTTGTTTTGCAACGATCCGGATTTCGAGCCTTTTAGCTCATCATCAGATTGAAGGACTTCTACAACCACGTCTCTCGACATGAATTGCCAAAGTGAACCCGCTGATACCTCCGCCAACGCGACGTTCCAATTAGCAGCTGATTTTTTAATGGCGCTCAATTTGAACGTGCGAAACGCGGATATTATAACACAAATAAATATTATACTAGTAAATACTTAATATTATTAAATTACTATAAAATAATAACAATTGAAATAATTAGTTTAATTATTTGGATGTTTGATATTATTTATGTACACATTTAAAATGGGAGGTAGATCAAAATCTGTTATATTATTAATTTTACCCGTTGTTTTTTGCTAAGGTTTTAATAGTTTTTAATTCTTTTTTATAGTTAAAATTTTATAGTTAAAAACAAGAGCAAAAGAACACTTGCCTAAATTGTGCAAATTTTCGGAATTTAAGCACCATCTAAAAGAAACAAAACATAATTTCAATTCAAATCTAAATACAAGAGTGTTACATAGTTTCAACAAAGGGAAAGAACTAGATTGGTTTGAGAAATTTGAAATTAAAAAATGTAAAATTGAACATGGTGATAAATGCATTAATAATATAACAGATTTTGATCTACCTCCCATTTTAAATATGTACATAAATAATATCAAACATCCAAATAATTAATCTAATTATTTTAATTGTTATTATTTTTATAGTAATTTATAGTAATATTAAGTATTTATTATTCTAATATTTATTTGTGTTATAATTTCCGCGTTTCGCACGTTCAAATTGAGCGTCATTAAAAAAATCAGCTGATAATTGGAACGTCGCGTTGGCGGAGGTATCAGCGGTTCACTTTGGCAATTCATGTCGAGAGACGTGGTTGTAGAAGTCCTTCAACCTGATGATGAGCTAAAAGGCTCGAAATCCGGATCGTTGCAAAACAACTTACTGTGAGTAGGAACTATCTTTTTAAAAAGGACTATTTTTCAAAGTTCTGGCTATTAAAGTGCTTACTTCGCCAACGTTTACAAGTTTAGTATTAATCACATCTTATTTGAACTTTAACGTAGTTTTCAATGGTATCAACGGATTTATCCAAAACCTTTTAGTTTTGGAGTTATCTTGTTTATTTGAAGTATTTGAGATCTTAAAAAATCAGAGAAAGAGAATAACTACGAAACCGTTGAGATTCGGACCACAGTTAATTAGGCTTTTTGATTATATTTTAAATGTAAAATCATATTTTTCCATCGACTACACACAGTACAAATAATATAACCTAAATTAGGGGCGATGATGACGCTACGTTTCAACATCAACCCTAACCACTCAAACTAATAAATTCAAACAAAAATGCATTCAAACAAAACATGTAATGACGAAACACATGGAATATAACTATATACAGTAAAATACCCCCACGTCCTCTAAAAAACGGAACAGGGGACCCAGAAAACAACTGGTGTTCTCGAGAACCATTCTTAAATCCGGCCTACACGCTCTCTGAATGGAGCCAAGGCATGGCACGCCTCTATTATGTGAGACACAACGAGCAAACTTTCTCTGGCTTTGGTCCAAAAGCCCGAGGTTTAATATTGCAATTATCTAAGGTTAAATTTTTATATTCTGAATTTTTAAGTATGTTTTTTGTACTCTCGACTTTTCCGTTTTGAGTCATTTGACCCGTTTGAACTGCAATAAAATAAATAATGAATGAGTATAAAATAAAGTTGAGGAGAGAAAGCACTCTAAATACGTAAAAAATTAAACCGTTCCTTTTAATGGCGACCGTTGTACAAAATCGCATTTTTACTGTTAACATTGTTTTGAATAAGACAGTAAAAAAAGCCGAGTTTTGGAATACTCGGAGTAGAACGGGTTATATTTCCATATTTCGAAACACTAAAACCATAAAACGGCCATTACTTAATCTCATTTAGATTTTTACTGCTTTTGGACAAACGAGAAATAAAATCGACTGTAAAAAAGTGTAAATTGAGAATTATCCCCCTATCCGCCGAGGGGGCTAGCTTTGTAACAATATAATATTCAATAAACTCGCAACCTCGATAAATATTTATTGAAGTCTGAGCCTTGGATATTGTTCATACATATTTAAATGCATACACTCACACTGAAGAGTTTTGACATGTTAAATATACATGTTTATACAAACATCAGGCCTTGGGAACTTTAGGAAAATTTAGGTTATGGAGCATTAAATATTTACACAAGGGAAACTTCTTGCTCTCAAGTGATGTTCTAAGGAACGTTCTAAATATAAAACCCTCTTCCAACCTTTACATTAAAATTATTATCACTTTGTCCCACTTGCTAATCAAAAATGGAATAAAACTCTTGAAAAATTCATCTTCCTCGAACAAATTTATACCCTCCTGGTCAATTACATCGAAATTGTAAATGCTACAGCCTTTAGCGGATAAACAGACCTGAGGGACAGACCTCAGCCAACAGTCCTAATTAATTGATTATTTATCCCTCATTTGCTTACGATTTGAAAATTAAATTACACCTTGTGCCTGGACTTAAACACTATTTGAGCAACGTTTATATTTAAACCCATTTAATAAAATGTGAAATAAAAGTAATAAATTATCAGGTACATACAGCTTAATGAAACTTGGACTAATCGAGATTTATTTGTAAAGATAATGTATTAACGATCTCTATCGAAAGCGTAAAATATTTATCTAACTTTCATTCGAGGTAAAGTTTAACCTGATACCTCCTCACCTTTTTGTATCTACAAATGAGTAAGTTGTAAGTCCTTTAAATACTTTATTTATTTAGTGCTTTTTTATGGGCATCCATTCTTTTTAAAGTTATTCAGATATCGTGAGATGCGGTCGGGTGTGATGTAGGTTTCAGAAAAACATTTTCTTTATCGTGCCAACGTTTCGAGCTTTTATTGAGATCATCTTCAGAGCCTGGGATTTACAAACAATGTTTACATTTAACAAATACATTTAGGATGTGGAAAAGTGAATTTATACAATACAAAATACATTTTATATTCAAACAAAGTATTTCTACTCACTCAAAGTGTTTGTCTTCTGTGTAATTGTGCCATCCTTGCGTGTCGTGTTAAGAGTGTTGAGGCCCTGAAGATGATCTCAATAAAAGATCGAAACATTGGCACGATAAAGAAAATGTTTTTCTGAAACCTACATCACACCCGACCGCATCTCACGATATCTGAATAACTATCGATTAACGGTCACTAATCTATACACATTCTTTATAAACTTGAACACTTCCTACTACTTAACCTTCCTGCCTTCCTACCTTAACCTGGAAACGTATTTAACTCACCTGCTTCACAGTGAGATGGGGCAAACACAGAAGTCATACAAATACAAACCGGCGTTCCACAAGGGAGCATTCTTTACCCAATCTTGTTTACCATTTAAATTTGTCCTAAAATCTTGAAAAGACACCTTTTTAAAACATAGAATCATTCCTTTTCACCAGTTCGTTTTCCATTGCCATCATTTCACAATTCAGAATAGTTGGAAAGGCGTTGGCACCAGTTTGCATCTAGAGAACAAAGAGTATTGCTAGTTGCTTTCATGGATATTGCCCTGGCTGTTGATATTATTGAACCGAGATACTTTCTACAGACTTCAACATTTCCTACCCATCTTTTATTACCTTATCCTAGAATAAATCTGCTGCTGTGAGGCACTTTTACTCAAATATCATACCAATATAGGTCGGCCCTCTTTTTCCCATCCTGTTTACTATTTACAATCCTGCATTTCCTTTACATTCCAATACCCTCATCGCCTACGTGGATGATACCACAATCTTTTCTTCTAAACTGAGACGATGCAACTTCCGACATCCAAGTACACCTTGAGTTGACATTATCCTCATACAGATTCCTCAGCCTTCCTCCTGTGAAAAACTCAAATCTTGAAAAGATCCTTTTAAAACGTTTAAAACCTATCCTTCATTCACGTAGAATCATTCCTTCTTACGAGTTGGCAAGATGGTTGCTGAGTCGTTGATATTTCTTCCTTCGTTCTAGAGAACGATTGCTAGGTGCGTGTCCCTCGCTATTCACAATGTATGACCCGCTTATGCTTCCTACCCTTCCTTTATTACCTTATCCTGGAATCTTATTTAACTCACTGCTACTTTAGTTTAAGTTATGGCAATGAATACGCAGTTATCAGACCGATACAAGCCGGCGTTCCACAAGGGAGCATTCTTTGTCCTATCATGTTTACAATTCGTACTTCTGAATTTAATGTAATCCGAATATCATGATACGCAATTTTTTCATCTAAATCCTATTTGAGTTCCAAAATCCAGTTCACCTTTACTTCACCAAGGACTTGTGCCAAATTGGGAGCTCTTGTACTTGGATTTCTTCTTCTTCTTCTTCTTCTAAAACCACCATATAAATCTTCAGCTTTAAGGTATTTTATTGCTATTTTTCCTTTTCCTTCTCTTTTTGTAACCAGTTACGCGAACTTTAATATTTCCAAACCGAAGTAAAATAAAAGTCCATCTATCTTATAAAACTCATTCAGGTGTATATCATAGGTGCTTAGTACAGAAAACAATTCCTTTTTTTGTGTTTTGTTTTATTTATTCATTAAGGGATGGTAAATTTTGGTATAAACAATTATTTAAGGTTTTCAGTTGAGATAAAAAAGTCAATGGCACGAGCGGGATTCGAACCCACGATCTTCGGCTTGATACGCCGCTGCTCTACCACTTGAGCTATCGTGACCTCGATCCACTCGGACACCAACTTCCCACCTCAACCTCACCTTTTGAATTTTCCCTTCTTTTTGCCATTTTTCAATGGGGGTTCGAATCCCGCTCGTGCCATTGACTTTTTTATCTCAACTGAAAACCTTAATTAATTGGAAGATATGAATTGGTCAAGCGGACCACGAAACTAGTGAATTTGGTAAAAACGTTTACTGCATATCCACAGGGCCGGAAAATTTTCACGGTGCTTTGAAAATTGGCAAAAATTTGCCTACCATTCCCAACAGGTATCGATTCATCGCTGGGGATTTATAAGCTCACTTTCCTTCTTTGTCCGAGCGTCGAAACAGCTAAACACCCTTTCCAAGAGCTTTCCTGTGTGAATAAATAGGCATTAGTAAATTGGGCGGTTGGGAGGGAGGGGGGCATGTCCCGGAATTTATTAACCAGATTAGTGGGAATTGGGTTTATCAGCAAAGCATTAGGGAGTGAGCCGTGTGAGCCGGCTTTTTTCCCGGACGGCTGCATTCCGTTTTAACATGGGTTTTCCACGTGGAATTAAAACCATTTTGGAGCCGGGGTAGTTCAAATTTTGACTTGAGAATTTTTACATATTTTTTTACAGGTATCTTGAGAGTACACGACAACACGAGTAAATTCAGCCAAGGAGGTGTCCATACTCAACAACATTTACGCAATTGTCGACGATTGAAAGCTTACAGTCGAAAAACAGCTATTTGTCAAAATTATGCTTAAAGTTTTGAACAATTGGTACAACCGTCGGATCAAACTGTCATCCCGATAGAAAATTATGACTGTCTTCTAACTCATTTTATGACCTTGATGAATTTGCCATCCTTTAAGTTGTTTGAAGACTCTCTTCTTTTATTTATATTTTGTGTCGAATGAAAACGTCTATTAACTCCCACTTATAGAGTCTGAAACGCTTTTATAGCGTAAATAATGCTAAGTTCCCCCAAAACTCTTCATCACTGAGACGATTCTTTTTTCATCTTTTTTCGTTTTGTACACCCTCCTGGACCTTTCCGGCGGGACTCGTCCGCGACGGCCTGGCGAACTTGCTCAAATCGTGTGTTCCTTGAACTTAGAAATAGATAGGCCGTTATTCGTCCAATTTTACGGGTCCAAAAGCGGCGATGGTATGGCGTGTGCCGTGTAAAACGAGGGAGTGGTTTCATTCTGGTCGTTACCCCTTCATTGCAGCATATACACGGCAGAGCTGTATGCGATTTGGCACGCTTTCGAGGCAGTGAGGACCGAGGAGGACTCAGCCTTCCTCATATGTACCGACTCTCTGAGCGCTGTCTGGGCTACACGCGATAGGTTCTCTGTGGACCCTCTCGTCGCACTCTTGTAAGAGAAATACACGGAGCTGGAGCCTTTCGGAAAAACGGAGGTTGTTGTCTGGATTCTCGGACACATCGGTCTGGAGGGTAACGAGCGTGCGTACGAGTCGGCGAGAACTGGGACTTCCCACCCTCGGGATCGGACCATCTGGCGCTAAGTACGCAAAAAAACATGATGAAAGATGGCAGCGTCAGTGGGCGGGGTCGTCAAAGAGGCTGATGCGAGTCAAGAGTACGACCGGTAGATGGCCCTCAGAGAATCTGAGCAGGAAACGAGGGATGGTCCTCACCCGACTGAGGATTGGTCATACGCGGTTGACACACGGCCACCCGCTTTTGGGCCAAAGCCTGCCCTGATGCAAAGAAAGGTTGCTCAATGTGTCCCATATAACAGACATACATTGGCTCCATACAGAGAGCAGGTAGGCATGCCGCCGGATTTAAGAATGGTTCTCGGACACGGTAACGAGTTTCATGGTCCCCCGTTCTTCATTTTATGGGAATTGGGAATCTTTTATTGTATATAGCTTTCCAAATATGTTTTTTTGTGTTTCTGTGTTTTGTATGAGTGAGTGTATTTATTAGAGTGAATGGGGAGGGCACATAGTGGAATAGCATCCCCATCGCCCCTAGAGCTGTGAACGTGACTTGGGACGAAGGCGTTTATAAAAGTACCCCATCGACCCCAAATAGATTAGGTTATTATTGTATGCAGGTCGATGGAGAAATAATGAGTACGCCATCTACCAAATAGAATGAATGCGATGTATATAGGTGTGAATGTATTTATTTGTGTGAATGCGGATCGAATGTGTGTTGTAATATTTCGCATGCGCTCGGGGCTGAAATGACCATGCTGTCGGATACCACTTTAAAAGAAAAATATAGAAATTAATTTCTTGCCTCACCCTGTTTAGAGATCTGTCGCCGCGCTATCTATTTAATCGTTCTTTTCCGGTCAATGCCGCCTTTAAAAAAAAGGAATTAAATTCTAGTGGAAAGATGAAAACTGAAAGAAAACAATGGCTTATTTGAGAAGAAATATTCTTTTTTTTTTAATTTGTATAAAAGTGCCTTTATGTACAAGGACAATTTAGTAACTTTTTCATTGTCATTCTCCTCATCCTCAGGGCGGACCCTAATCATGATCCCTCGCATCCCGAGTCGGAGCCGGGACGAAAATAGTTGGGCAATTTAAAACATTTCTCAGATTAGTTCCCTCCCGAACACGTCTCCCATTGTGTTCTCCCATTCATTGGGGCCTCCGTATTGTTCCGAAGGCGTACAAACTAATTTCATTCCTAATTTCCATCTTACGAGGCAATTTTCACCTCAGCCGGTAATATAATACAGCAAAGTTTCCATGTTTTCTTAATATGTTTTAACAACTTCACAAGGAAGCGGCTTTTCAAAGGGAAAAGGTGACGACGGTCCATGGTCTGTTTGGCCAATTCCAAGCAACACTCCTAAATCCATGTTTATAACCATTGTTACTGGTTCGTATGGAGCTATTTAACCATTTTACCCTTCTTATATTTTTTCTTGAAAGAACTTTCCCACATAACCTCATTTCATCTTAGAATCTTCCTTGACTGCATGATCCCAGAAACACTCTTTACAACATCCAATAAAGTCTCAACAGATTGCAAAGGAGAAGAAGAATTCTTGAAAACATGGAAGTTCACCTTGTTCTTTCAACGCTTGCGCCCCAAAATAAATAGATTTGCTAGCTAATAAACCCGAAATTTGGTCGTTTCCGTCATCCTTGTTCATCTGACTTTACTTGGGTCACACACATACATGTTGTTTTACACATCTTTTATGCGTGTTTTATGTCTGCATGACAAGCTGTCAGGTTTACTTTGCCATTTACTTCATTAGATTTCGTGGTCCGATGGGACAAATAACCTCTTTCGATTAATTAATCTTTACGTAAGGTATTGGTCGAGATAAAAAAGTCAGTGTCACGAGCGGGATTCGAACCCACAACCTTCCGCTAAATACGCCGCTGCTCTACCACTAGCTATCTTGATTTTGATCCACTCGAGCACCAACTTCCCAACTCAACCCACCTTTCGAATTTTCCCTCCTTTTTGCCATTTTTTAAATGTTCGACGACTTGTAATGACTTTGTCATTAATATTGTTTTATAAGCACTCAATATTTTTGTTGCAACAGCATTATTTTTCTTTGATTTTCTTTTATTAGCGTGCAACAGGTTTTTTTTAAATTTTCTTTATATTTTTCCGTCACTCGATAGTCCATTTTTTATAATTAACCTAGGTTTTGTACTTAGGAATAATTGAACTACGTTAGGCCTATTTTCAACTTGTGTGTTTGCTCTATCAAAATTTGGAAAAATAATCGAAGCGAGTTGTTTAAAGTGTAAAAAGTACAATAAAATTCTTGGTTACATGATAGAAATAGATTGTCACCAGTCTTTCAGAGCATTAAAACAATGTAAATAAAAGGTAGTCGTTGGATGTTAGCTAGAGAAGAAAACATTAAAGTCCAAGTGGATATAGGGACGGATCGTAAAGCCGGCTTGGAAGGGGGTCGCAGAATAAGAAATGCCATGCCTCCCTGCTACATTTTAACGACTCCGATTTATTATTATTATTATGATTCTCCGAGGTCTGCTAATTGGCGCATCGTACATTTTCCCGATATTTTAACGTCGGACTTGATAGTCTCGACTTCAAAATTTAATCCCGGAGAATAATACGACAATTTTATTAATTTTCCTACGGCACTCGGCCCCCTCCCAAACGTTTAAAACATAGCCCGAGCGACATTGTGTGCATTTATGCGCTCATAAATTCGCCCAGGGTACAGTTTTATGTTGAGTATTTTCTTTCACGGCGTAAAACTTGAATAAAATCATATTTCATTAAACTGCGGGGATTCGTTCCCAGGCTGAGTTTTATTAATTTTTTTACGGTCCTAATTGGGGGTGGAAAAAAAGCGTTTCGATTATGTAATAATTTATCCTAAGGTACATTATGAATTATACGAAACATTTTTTACTAATGTGTCCGGCGTTGATGGTTTACGGCTGATATCTCACGTCTAGGCCGACCTGTTCGACTACACCTTTAAATTGCCATGTTTATTTTTCGTTAACGAACAGGCACACGAGAGAAAACAAATAAAGGGGAAGTAAATCGAGTTGTTTTTGTTTTTCCGATCTGAAAACAATGAAAAAGTCATGTAAACCTAATGAGAAAATCCTGAAATACGATCGGTAGGAGCCAAGAGTAATCAGAACGATTTATACTGACGAACTTGAAAAATAAACATTAAATAAAACTAAAATAAAAATCCTATACAAAAATATTTCACCTATAATAAAGAAACCTTTATTTGCTGTTTTCTGTTCGGTTTTTAAATAAACCAACCCATGGTTTTGATTAAAAGGTGCACAAACACATATTTTCAGACACCCAAGAGGCTCTGAAGGACTTAGACACCTCAACCATCATTTCAAAACTGATCTGGGAATGCGTAGCAATCTCTAGCTCCTGTGAAAACATAAAACATTTCGGTCCTCTAGGCTCGTCAATTATACACGGAGAGATCCATGCTATACATATTCTCTGAAATCCAAACATCAAAGCTGGTCTGGCTTAACATACCTCCAGCTCCTGGGAAAACAACATGAGGTAACTATGTTCTGGTTACCTGCTTTCCCTAAAAAGGACAATGAGGATCTTTAACGTCCTCACCGAGCCTATTCGGCCTTATCGGACGTTTTGATTCTCAGGATGAGAACTGACGCACCTTCGCTTACGACAGAAGGGTGTTACTGCCGCAGCGTTGGTGTAGGGGCAGTTCAGCCCCGAAGGCCCAAGACAACCTCGCTCCCCGCTTGCCCATTCCTAGAGGTCGGGTCTGCATTAAGCATCAGACCGTATGCCGCGCGCATAGGACTAAGCCGAAATACATACAAACAGCCTGGTCACCTGCGCACTCCCTAGATAGAGAAGGCCACTCTATCTCCCAGAGTATTGGGGTCTCTAGCCTAGAAACTACCGGATCCGCTCCGGCCGCGGTTTTGTTTAAAGTGGAATTGCTAACCACTTCCTAGATGAGTCCGGCTACGGTAAAAGCCTCCAATCGAGCTCAGCCTACACCTATGTGCAAAGCATACTCGAGCAGGAGCAACCGATTCACTACCCGTTCCCGTCCGCCATTACTCACGCATTTTCAGCATAATCATAGTGTTCTCAACGCTTATACGCTGCCGTCCGATCTCGTGAGGCCGGGTGTATAACGGTGGTCATATGCAAGTTTCGTGCGAAGGTCACAGGTAGAAGACAGTCTATTCTCTAAGTTCCCGCCAGGGGCGTCACCTCGTTCCACTACGAATTCATTCCCAGCGTAACAGAGGCTAGATTTTGGAACATTTCTGTTACTCCGCAGTACAGATGGTTATGCACCCTCCCCCATCTATGCAGACAGGATCTGGTACCTTAACCTTCGTGTGCCTCTGATAGGGCACCCGCCGCCGTACAGCTTGTGCTTGATGTGGGTACAAGGACAGAACGGGGGAGGGGATTGAAAACAAGTGACAAACTTGAAAAAATAAAAACAGCCCTCACACTCTTTGGATTGGTGACAATTGGCTAAAAATATTAAACATTGGATGAATTGGCGAGGTGTAAAACAATCAAAGGACTTCCTCGACTACCAACAATTCTTCCTCTCTCCCAATAGGCAAACATTAAGAGAAATATTAACCCTGTATACGGTCCATTTCTCATTTAAATACCAGCTTAAAAAAATTGAAAACGAGACAAGAAACCTGCCGAATCTGTCTTGCAGAAGTAGAGACATTGAAGCATGTCCTTGGTGACTGCAAAGTTCTGGCCAGGAAATGATAAAACTTCTTCGTCAAGGCGACATTGACATCTAATAAAATTAGCGAAGAGAAACACTGGCAAGTGGGAAACTACCTTAAGGTAGTGCATTTTTCCACAATAGATCTTTTAGGCGCAGTGGAAGTAATATAAATTTTGGTCACTAATTATTATTATTATTTTTATTTTACGAGGGTTCGCAACAGCAGAGGTTATATCAACCCTCGGGGTGACGGTGTTTTTGAAAAAAAGCCCATTTGTAAGTATGTTGGGTTCGAATGCAGGGCCGCTGGATTCGAACCCAGGACACTTTACCTTACAGTGATGAGCGCCGTTGCGCCTAAACCGTTGCGGCCACCGACGCCCCTTTTTGGTCACTAATGAACCCGAAGAAAAGAGAAAAGCACAAACACATGTTTCTGCGAGTCTATCAAAAATTAGATAGAAATTTGATCACATGATAATCTATTTGCGTTGCTCGAATCTTCTTTCGTTAGGCATTTACATTTATAGTGTAAGATTTGATGAACCCATCTCCAAAAATCTTGGCCTTTTTTAGTTTATCTCAAATTTTTGGGGGTGATTGTCAAATTCGAATACACAGACAGTTGATGAATTATAACATAATATCTAGATCTTTTAAGCCGCAGTGGAAGAAAGGTCAACTTTGGACCCTCCAAGAAAGAAAAAACATGATTTTTAATTTTTAATATAAAATTTATTCTGGAATTATTATGGGTTTTAACACTTCTGATAAACTATGATGGCGGATTTTGTATATTAAACAAAATACAAGTTCAAGAAAACTTTTTATCTAAAAATCAATCTGAGCCCTTGCTCTTTATGGTTTAAAGTGAGAATCGGCACCGATTTTTCACCCATGACTCCAATCAAAGCTGGAGTTCCAGAAGGAAGTATCCTAAGTCCAATCTTTACATCATCTACACTGCTGACATACTATACTTCCAAACATACAATTCACAACCTATGGGGTCGACACCGCAATCTTATCTGCACACTCTAATCTTATCCTAGCCACAGAAGCAATAACTGAAACTTTTTACTCGGTGGCGGATCAGGTTGAACGAGCAAAAAAGTCAACAAAATTTCGCTCAAACGTCAGACCTGCCCATCACGCACACAACGTTCATCAATCCAAGTTGTTGGGCCTTAATTACATAACAGATTTACATGGAACCCACATATAAGATAAAAATGGTAAGAACTTTGCCAAATATATGGACTATTCAGACACCTTCTAGGACCAAAATCAACATTAAGCATACAAACCGACCCCTTACCGAACCCTCATCAGGCCGATTTGGACTTAAGCAGTCGAAGTGGTTCGGCCAAATCCATCAACTTTCAACAAATCCAATCTTTTCAATCCAAAGTTCTCTGCCTTTTCCTCAACGCTCCCTTTTGCGTCACCAAACAATTCGTGAAGGATCTGATCCAAACACACTTCTTCGAATTCCACTCTAAACCACTAGACCAAACTCTTTCCTCAACGTCCCACCCTTATAAGCCTCCATGCCGTCAAAGACGATGACCTCGTGACCTCGTATCTCAACCCTCCCATCTGAATAAAATAGTACCAGCGATGGCTGGTTTCTCACCTCCTTCCTGATCTGACAGATCTGAGAAACTTGTACATAATTATCTATACTATTTGCACAAAGTATATTTATGATAGCAATAAATAAAAGAAAGTAAACAAAATTGTTTGTACCATGTGATACAATTATATTGGTGATGGATTTGTTAATTTTATTTATCTGTTCGGACAAGGGAGATTTGATGAAAAAATTCAGTCCATTAACTACTGTCAATTTCTTTACCAGAACAGACCTTGTTTTCTTTTCAGTAAAGATCGGACATCTATATTTATCCTTTCAATTAAGAAAAAGATTAGTCCGGTTTAGCCCGAGGGAGAAATAAAAAACTCGATCAGAAAAATGACCCAATTGACCATTGGGCAATTAACAATAAACACCCTCTAAACCCGGCGCTACGGATAAAAATGACAAAAAAGAGGTGAACTACAAAGATAAAATTACAAATTATGTATCAATAAATCCCCCCTCAATTGATTTAAAAGGTAAAACGTTACAATGTTACCTTTCATTTGGTAATTAATTCCATAGAGAGCAATCATCCTCAGTTTGTATTTTCGTCTTCAAGAGAACGTGGAATTCTCCTGATAACCGATTCATTTAAACACATTTATGTATAAAGTTTAATTATACGCCCTGTTCAGTTGTTTCAATATCGCTCTTGTACGGCACAATTTAGTATTTTATTCATATCCGTTGAAGATAACTTTCACAATTTAGAACTCCGGATCCTCACATATTTCAAACACAACATTCAAAGAAAAATAACATCATTTATTTATTTTCAATTTGAAAGACAAAGTGCGCTATCGATCTTGCAAGAATTTGATTGCTAAATAATTAGATATAGTGATATCTCAATTCCTGTACCAACAGTTTCAGCTATTAGGCTGCACGAGTTTCTTTTCCTGCATCAATTTATGCAATAAGGTCGTTTTTTGTACATGCCCAAAACATGAACAATCAAAATCATTAGTGAAGTACACTTCGGTCTTTCAAGCTGAAATATATGTTATCAATGCTTGTACCTTAGAAAATCATAAAAGAGGTAACACAAAAAATCAAGTCATGGTAATAAGGATACTAGGAAGCGGGGTTTGTGCTCCCGAGGCACTGCAACCTTCTGGCTTATTGTATCTTCCTAGTTCCTTAGTTCAGTGCAATAGACTCAAATCTTCGTCTTTGAAGTATCTAAATTATCTAAAAATCTAATGGTCATTGACTGTCGCTGTTACAATTTCATTCCGTAGATTTTTTCGTATGTTAGGTTAAATCTCCATTGACCTGTTGCTTCACATTCGAAAATGATATGGGTGGCTGTTTCCTCCTCCTCATTACATAATATGCAGATGGGATCATCGTTGTACATGCCCATGTTGTGTAGATGTTTTCTCAGATGTAGATGTAGATATAATTGCAGGGTATAGTGTACTGCGCCCTTTAAGAGCTATTGTATCCCCGTTCTCTGCCTAAAGCACATCGGTGAGTCCTATTTCATCAAGCAACTTGATTAATAGGCCCGGTTTTAGTGGTTGAAGCTCTTCTATGGTCACATTACACATCCCAAAACATTTCCTCCTGCGGGCTAATGCTCCGCAGTTTGTTAGTAAATGTGTTGGTGTCTCTTCTGCCTCCTTGCAGAATCTACATGTGCCATCTTGGATTGTTCCAATTTTCTTTAAGTGTCCATTTAGTCTGCAGTGTCCTGTAAGGATTCGCAGTCTGTTCCTGCTTACTTTGACACATTTTGTGATTTCTTTCTTGCCAAATTTGGTTAGAAGATTCTTGGATTGTCTATGTCCAATGAGTGAATTCCATTGTTCCTTCATTTTCTTTTTGTCCTTCTGTCTGAGATATTCGTTAATAGTTCGTTAATTCCTACGCCACAGAAGGGTTCGGGTCCTATCAGCGGGGTGGCAGCCCCTTTCTTGCGAGGGTGTCCGCTTTCTCGTTGCCTTCTACTCCCATGTGGCCTGGGACCCAGCAGAGGCTGACTTTGTTCTGCGTACCTAATATGTTTAATTTGGTTTTGCAGTTCAGCACTACCCTTGAACTAATGGTACTTGAGCTTAGTGCTTTGATGGCTGCTTGGCTATCTGACATGATGGCTATATTCTTGTTTTTTTGTACCCTTTGCTTAGATTGAATTGGGTACATCTTTCAATTGCATGAATCTCAGCTTGGAAGATACTGGTGTGTTTTCCCATGGGTTCTGAGTATTTGGTTCCAAGTCCAAATACTCCTGCCCCCGTACCTTCTTGTGTTCTAGATCCATCTGTGGACCAGCGTATGGTGCCATTTTTAAAGGAGTTATTTCCCTCTCTTTCCCAGTCTTTTTTGGTACCCAGGTTTATTTGGAATTTTTGGTTAAATTCAAACATCCTGTTCATGTCGTCTCTTGGAGCCATGAGTGACGGATGGTCTTTCCATAGTTTGTTGCTATCTCTCCATTTCAGTTTTATTCCTGTTGGAGGTTTCTCTTGATAAGGTTGATGATGGTTTTCTGCGCTGTCCTGTGATATAGGGGGATTAATCCTAGTATTTTTTCCATTCTAATTGTAGGACATGTTCTCATTGCTCCCGTTATGCAGATGTATGCAAGTCTCTGTATTTTTGTGAGTTCTTTCCTTTAGGTTATTTGTTCTGCTTTTTCAGCCCAGGCTATAGCTCCGTATGTAAGTAAAGGTCTTACTATCATGGTGTACATCCATAACAGGGTTTCCGGTCTGCATCCCCAGTTTCTTCCTGCTATTCTTCTGCACACCATCAAAGCTCGTGTCGCCTTTCATGATGTGTTTCTCAAATGTTAGTGTTTTATCTAGTGTGATGCCCAGATATTTGACTTCATTTTTTATTTCAATCACAGTGTTATTGAGTATTATTTCCCTCATGTCATCAAGTTTCCTTTTCCGTGTGAAAGCGACTATAGTTGTTTTGTTGGGATTGATCCCTAAGCCAGCGCTTTTACACCATTCTTCTATAATTTTTAGTCCTTCTTGGATTATATCTCAGAGAGTTTCCTCGATTTTTCCCCTGGCAGTCTGGACTATGTCATCCGCATATCCCTGACATTTTATTCCTGAAGGGTCCAGGGTTTCGAGCAGTTCATCAACTGTTAGGCTCCATAAAAGAGGTGATAATATACCTCCTTGAGGACATCCTTTTGTTATGCTAACTTCTATAGTGTCTGCTCCTATATTTGTTTCAGCTATTCTGGTTCTTAACAGTTCTCCAATCCATCTAGATGTGGTTTGGTCTACATGTTTTTCCCTCAGGGAGGCTTTCATTGATGCATGAGATGCATTGTCGAAAGTTCCCTCAAAGTCGAGGAACGCGCAAATCTGCGTCGCTAGAGTTTATCCACTTCTCCTTTTGTTTTGTTTGGATTCATCCGATGGAGGATTCTATATTTGTTTTTGTTAGCGCAAGTATCGGTTCAGGACCTATGGTCTTGCAGGCTTCTGGCCAATCTCCAAGGAATCGCTATTTCCTTTGTTTCCAGTGTTTCCTTTAGGTCACTGGTGAGCTGGTACAGTGCAGTTTCTGTTGATCTTCCTGCTCTGTATGCATGCTGACAATGGAGAGGCTTGTTTACCAGTGCTGTTCTTATATAGTTGTCTATCAGCTTTTCAATAGTCTTCAATAGAAAGGATGTTAAGCTGATGTTGTGTAGATGTTTTCTCAGATGCCAGTGTTAGTAGTCCTATCACTCCTCTGAATTTAGTCCTCTCCAGTTGCAGCAGTGATTTGGGGAGGGTGGTTTCATCATAAGTTTACTGTATCTAGCGTCGCTAGAGTTTATACACTTCTCCTTTTGTTTTGTTTGGATCCGTCCGATGGAGGATTCTATATTTGTTTTTGTTAGCGCAAGTATAGGTTCGGGGCCTATGGTCTTGCAGGCTTCTGGCCAATCTGCCTGCTTTCCCGTTACCCTAAATTTTTCTGTGCCCTGGCCTAAGATATCATCAGGTTGTTGTGTTTCCCCAGGTTTTGGAGATTTGGATGCATCCACTGACTAATTTTGATGTGATTTTTTACATGCTTTAATGGCTGCTTGGCTATCAGATCTTATGAGAATTATTTTACCAGTGAAACCTTAAGATTTTCCAGGGCACATGTGTTGGAGGTATTTCTGCTTGAAAAACCGAAGGGTACTTCCCTAATGAGTTTGATTGCTCATATTTTGCGTATTGTAAACACCCGATCCGGTTTCTTCGTTTATTTTGGAGCCATCTGTACACCATATCAATGTATCTGATCAAACAACTATTAAAGCGTTATCATTTTTTTAAAAATTACACAGTGAATGCATCTAAAAGCTACACAACTCTTGGGTAACAGGACAAAAAGGAAGGTAAAAAAAGGCAGACACACTGGCCAGAGTAGGATCTGCAAGATCAAACAGCCCTGAACCTATTCTTGGGCTAATTGTGTATTCAATATCCCCATTTGTACGATATGCAATGAGGATAAAGAAACATCCACCCGTATCATCTTCTAATGCTGAGCAAATTAGAATACATAACCTGGAAAAGAAAACAATGTGAAAGAGTTGAAGCAACGGCAGTCTGGCCTAGTACTAAGGAGTACCTATTTCAATACATTTTATCAACGCTTATGTCTTGGAAAACCTTAAAAGAGGTTACACTGACAAAAAATCCTCATAAGATCGGATAGCCAAGCAGCTGTGGTATGCTGTCTCTGCCTAAGGAGAAGGATCGAGTCGTTTGTTCTGAACTAAGGAATTAAGTGCAAAACCAGAAGGTTAGCTGGGAGAACAAAAATCCAAGACTTCCTAATATTGCATAATCACCCAAAACATTTTGATTTTGGCAGGCAGAAAAAAAATTAAGAAGCTTGCAGACGACCCTACACGTCATACAGTAAATTTTAATAAATCTATATTGATTGAGACAATATTAGTAACTTTCTTTTAAGCTTTTTTATAATTATTTAAAAATGATTATTATTGCTTAGGTAATACGAAGATACAAGAATTTGCTCGAACCGAGGCCAAGGCAGAGTTAACGATGTATGAACCTTTCTTATAATTTATTGACGCAGGTCCGAATTTGAGAAGTCACAGGGGGAGTTGGTCGTGACAACGGACAGCTTTCCCCTTTGAGAATATGATTATGTTTGCTCCCTTGTTGAACATCGGGACGGCGGGCATGAAACGAAGGCGGGGGATCGATCGCATCTTTGTGCATAATCGTGTCCAGGATCGAAACGATCGACTGAAACATTAACTGACAGATTAGCATCGACACAGCTCCGTTTAACACCCAACCGTTTGTCAATATCTGATTTTCAATATTAAAAGAAAACCCAGGTGGGGTTCAACATTTAAAAACAACATTAAGAACTTAATTATGAAAAATACACATAAAAATACACAGAATATTTTATGTCGATAGAAATACACTGATGGGCAATTTGAAGGCACTTAAATTTTAATGTATTTAGGTTTATTCATATGTTACATACCAAAAGTAGGTTTGGTTATGAAAATAAGACATTTAAAAATAAAATGTTTATTAACTAATTCTAAAATAAAAACAATTATTGAGTAAAGAACAAAAACAGTAAACTCAACAACAAATAAAAATGAAGTCTTTTCGGAGGATCTACGGAAGAGGTCAAACACAGAGAAAACTTCCTTTCGGTTTTCGCCGAGCTTTCGACAGTTTTATACTGTCATCTTCAGGGCCTGTTTTATTATCATATAAAAAAAACAATTAAAACATGAAAAAAAATTACACAAAAAGTGAATATCTTACTTTAAACCTTAATGGGGAATTAAACTACATGGTGTTTTGAGCTTGTCCCTCTCGTCGAAGTTTGTTTTATTGGTTTTGATCTGTGATCCTATTGTATAGTGATTTAAATTTTAAGATGGTTTTAAGAAACGCATTGTGATCGCATGTACCTGAAAAACAAAGAAAGGAAGATTTTACTGGTTTTTTAGACTTATATGAGGTAACCTTTCTCGACCACGTTTTTAATTCTTATTGTAATTTTAGTTGTAATTTTTAATTATTAATTTATTCAATTTAAATAATGTTTAGATGCTGAGCCCCAAAAAACATAATGTACTTCTGTGCCCAAAACACCATGTTGTTTAATTCCCCATTAAGGTTTAAAGTAAGATATTCAATTTTTGTGTAATTTGTTGTTTTTTCATGTTTTAATTGTTTTTTTATATGATAATAAAACAGGCCTGAAGATGACAGTATAAAACTGTCGAAAGCTCGCGAAAACCAAAAGGAAGTTTTCTCTGTGTTTGACCTCTTCCGTAGATCCTCCGAAAAGACTTCATGTTTCCAGCAGGTCGATAATCTAGTTCTTCGTTACAAATAAAAATGTTTTTAAAAAACTTTTTGGTCCCTCTGGCACGAATCACACCCGCTATACGCCTCTGCATTCTGATTTCTGGAAAATCCTGAGGAATTCTTTCCCATTCATCAAGAACAGACGTTTTCAACTCTTCTAGGGTGTTAGGACCTGGGTTTCGCCGTCGTACTCGTCGGTTAAGTTGTGTTAAGGTGGCTCCAGACATGCGGTATTTGCCGAATGTCGATTGCCGGCGAATATTTGCCAAGTCTCAAGATGTTCCTTTTGACATTCATGCAGAGCTTGTACCACCACCCAATTTGTCCGGAAACGGCGAATATTCGCCAAGTGCCGTGCGATTCCTCAACTTAACCAATCGTGATGAACAACAGTGAAGCTTCTGTTACTCAGTCATAGAATGCTGTTGCCCCTATCTTACTTTCAATCCGTTTCCATGCATCGAAAGACTCCTTCGGATTTATGAGATTCGGAAGAGGAACTCCAAGATTACTATGTATGTTATGGTTATGTTGTTCTTTCATTAATACATCTATACTTGTTAAGAATCGCTTATTATTAAAAAAATATATATAGAAGAAGTAATAACTGTTTTTTGATGATTACAGTTGATTTAGGTACAGTACATTTGATTCCCCAAGGTGTAGTTGCTTTGAGTTCGGCTACTTCACGAATATTTGTGCACTTTCAAGCGGACAAGAAAACCTACAATTAGTCGAGCAATGGGCAGCGAATATTGTCGCTCGACGAATAACCGATCCATCTCCACTAGTCGGCATTCGGCGAATCCCGCATGTCTGGAGCCTTAAGATGGGTTCAAATCTGGACTTCGAGTTGGCCACACTAAGCACTCAATTCCAACCTCATTCAGGCAGTCATCCACAATGCGTATTTTATGGGGCATACTATACTGCCTTAGCAAGAATTTATCACTGATGTGGGGGCAAATGGCATTACATGTTCGATTATGTCTTGTTAGTACCTCTAAGAAGTTAGAGATTAGGGTTAGGCAACCAGATCTTGTCAGCACAGACGGGGAAGGGTCCATAACCAACTGAACGACGGACTAGCACAGTGTTTCAAGTTCTAAGCCCATAGCGTGCTATGTGGGAATGGAATCGTCGTTGGCCGTAGGTGAGGACCCTGGCGGGTACTTAGAGCAGAGCCTGTTGCTTGGTGGTGCCTTTATAGACTTCCTTTAGAACTTGTTAACCCACCTCCTCAGAAGAGGCAAGCAGGTGTAGCCGTTTTGTCTATATAATTAGTCTGTGGATTTGGTGGTTTCTACACCAAACATCTCAGGATTAACACAACCCCACCGTAAGCGGAGGTGAGTCGCTTCTATCTTGAGAATCTAAACTCGTAATAAGACCATGTGCCAGGTGCGCATATTAAAGATCCTCATTGTCCTAATGACATTGCAACCCTCACTGGGAAATAAATGTGAATTTAGAGTTCTTCCTCCCAAAACAAACAATTCGGTGCAGGGATCCAAGGAAAGCCAACCTAAAAACATCAATAACCCACCGTGGAATGCCACCTGAGGAATCATACAGCATTGTACATACCTTTCTCCGGACCGTCCTGACATGAAATTAAGCCCATCTGAAGATTTAAGGCCAACTCTAACCTCATCTGAAAAGACAACTAGTCCCCAATCTTCTAGTTTTAAGTCCATTTCACATGTTTCCATGCGAATTGAAGCTTCTTAGCTGTGGTAAGGTCCACGAGCCGGGTGCCGGGCCCTGAAGTTATTTTCATTGAACTTTCTTGTTAAGTGCAGGAGGAAATCGAAACATTTCGGACTAGACTGCGGTTTCCTAGAGCTTTATGACCGATGAATCTATCGCCTCCCTGATCTGTCGAACTAGGTCGATCCTAGCCTTCTAGTGTCAAGCCAACTCTCACCTCAACTGTAAAAAGAACTCGTCCCCAATCTTCCAATGTCCATTTCACATGTTACCGTGCGAATTGAATAGCTAGTTTCTTACCTGTGGTAAGAAATCCACGAGTCGGCCATCATTCTCACTCCCGGACTTCATCCAAGACTTTCAGTTGAAACGAAACACAAAGAAAAACCTATAAAATAAACAGGTTCACTCGTATTTCTTACTGGTTTGTTGAAGACAAGAAAGCTCTGAAAATTACACTGCGTAGATGTTCAACGATCAAATGCAAGTATAAAAATCTGGTTCAGTAGTAATCATGGATAATCATTGACTCAACTACAGCCCGTCTTAATCCATAAATAATATTTTATGATTTACTATGATTAAAATTTCTTATCGTCAGATTTGAAACTTCCTTGGTAACTCAAGAAGTAATTTTTTGAGTGAAAATGATTGCGTCGGAGTGAATAAGTCACCGAATCCGCTGATTTCACACCTCGTAAATCGATCGACTTATGACTTCACATCCTGCTTATTTTCTTAGCGGGATTTGACGCGAAAATCCGGCTGGAAAAAGCCCGGAGAGCATTCACCGCCATCTATTAGAATCAGGACGAAACAGAACGGACACGAGGACGTTCTCCAACATTTTCCTGCCTAGACAGTAAATTACCTCTAACAAAGCCATAATGATTATAATTAACATCTCAATTACATCCGCTTGATGTAACAAACACAAGGAAAACTATAAAAATTACGTTAAAACACATCTGAAAAAACTCACTCTAAATGATACTTCGGAAAAAAAAGAAAGATTTTTTTTTTTAATTTCCTTTCACGTTTAGAGGTAAACATAAAATTTAAAAAACACACACACATAAGTAGAAAAACCCCAGAACAGCAGAAAGCAAACGGCTAACCATGTAAAAACAGCAAATAATTTAAAACATAGTCAATTATTAAGAGAAACCGAACTGAAACATGGATTGATACTTCTTCACCTATTAAAAATATTATTTATTTTTTAATTCGTAGTCGTTCGAATATTTCTATTCTGACAGCACCGTACAACTCACTTGATAAAATAATTTGCCGAGATGAATCACCCGAAATTAATAACATCCGAGAAATGATAAATATCCTCGCGAGCATTTGAGTTAGATAGGGACCATTTTTCGTTAACTTGATAATTTACAAGGCAGGGTTTGTAATTTAGATGTAGTAACTCTCTCATCCGAGTTTGATGAACCTCCCCCGAAAGTCCTTGACTTTTTTCGTACTTTGTAAAGCATCGGAGAAATCGTTTTCAAGATATAACTCTCACGGGGCAGGAATTTGGCGGATTTTGTTTTAGCTCTGTTTACAACGACCTAGCCAATGTTAAAAGATCGTTTAAAAATAGTTTTTAATCGATCAAATCAAAAACTGTACTAATTTAAATGAAAAGGCAATAAATAACACTTGTCTTTAGTATCACCGTTCTTGATCATTCCGGTTTTATTCCCGACGCACATCTCCGCCTTATATCACACATTTTCTATCTGTATAAAAATTCTCGCAGAATGCCGCCTGAGAAAAGCATTCCTGGCTGATAATGGACTAGAAAATCGCTGACAAATATTCAGAAACTCGCAAACTAGTTTAACTTAAAAACATTCCAATACCTGGAACAAGAATCCAAAAGAAAGATTAATTTTCTGAAAGGCATTCCGTAAGATATTTCAACTTTTAAGTACTTTAAGTCAGGTTGGGCTTAGATGCAAAACTGACGGATTACTGCAAAGAAAATAAGTAACTAAAGTATATCTTATAATATGGCTCATGTAGCCACTTGGAAGGTCATTGTCAGCTGTTATTCAAATTGTACTGATCATTGCTATCCAGTGACCTTAAAGTACTGGAAATCTGAGTCCGGGTACGTATAAAACTATTGGGTGAGAGAAAGATCTTGCATCCTATGAAAAAAATACTGATCTTATGCAGCTTTCATTAAGAGAGGGCTGACTCTATTTCGCTGGATGACATGCCCATGGTGGGAAAAGTTTCTGCGAAGCTGTGCGAATACGGACTATTTAAAATACGTAGTCTTTTCTAGTCCAGATGTAAAGCATATTTGAGAATCTGACTCTGGTACACCGCAAATGCTGGAAAAGAGAGATGTAGATGTTAATATTCGGGGTGTAATATACTGCGCCCAATAAGAGCTATTGTATCCCCCGTTCTCTGCCTAAAGCACATCGGTGAGTGCTAGTTCATCAAGAAACTTGATTAATAGGCCCGGTTTCAGTGGTTGAAGCTCTTCTATGGTCACATTGTACATCCCAAAACACTTCCTCCTGCGGGCTAATGTAGCTCCGCAGTATGTTAGTAAGTGTGTTGGTGTCTCTTCTGCTTCCTTGCAGAATCTACATGTGCCATCTTGGATTATTCCAATTTTTTTTAGATGTCCGTTTAATCTACAGTGTCCTGTTAGGAATCCCATCAGGATTCGCAGTCTGTTCCTGCTTCCTTTGACATATTCTGTGATTTCTTTCTTGCCAAATTGGTTAGAAGATTCTTGGATTGTCTATGTCCAATGAGTGAATTCCATTGTTCCTTCATTTTCTTTTTGTCCTTCTGTCTGAGATATTCGTTAATAGTGTGTATTCCTATGCCACAGAAGGGTTCGGGTCCTATCAGCGGGGTGGCAGCCCGTTTCTTGCGAGGGTGTCCGCTTTCTCGTTGCCTTCTACTCCCATGTGGCCTGGGACCCAGCAGAGGCTGACTTTGTTCTGCATACCTAATATGTTTAATTTGGTTTTGCAGTTCAGCACTATCCTTGAACTAATGGTACTTGAGCTTAGTGCTTTGATGGCTGCTTGGCTATCTGACATGATGGCTATATTCTTGTTTTTGTACCCTTTGCTTAGATTGAATTGGGTACGTCTTTCAATTGCAGGAATCTCAGCTTGGAAGATACTGGTGTGTTTTCCCATGGGTACTGAGTATTTGGTTCCAGGTCCAAGTACTCCTGCACCCGTACCTTCTTGTGTTCTAGATCCATCTGTGTACCAGCGGATACAGTAGATGTGTTGGTGTCTCCTCTGCCTCTTTGCAGAATCTGCTTATGCCGTCGTGGATTATTCCAATCTTCTTTAAGTGTCCATTTAGCTGCAGTGTCTTGTTAAGAATCCTATTAGGATTCCCAGTGAAAGAGAGAGATGCCATGCGTCGTTCACAAAAACCAATGTTTCTAATGGGTGGGTGGGAAAGTTTGTGCGTAGTTCTGCGAATACGGGCGATCAAAAATTGTTTAATCAGTTTCAGGGTGAGGCCAGCAGTATATCAGACAACCTGAATCGGACGTACGTAGCCAAGTACTAACAACGGGCAAACGGCTCCATTAAGTCCAAAAAGTATGAGAACTAATGTACGTATGTGTATGTAATTTTACGTGCGGCTTCCACTGTGAGATCAACCTAGTATATTCAGTATATTAGAAGTATATTTGACAACCTGACCCGAGTTTAGTAAACTACTGAAAGAGAAAAAGGTCGTTCGCACAAAGTCACAGTTCATAATCCATATGAATAATACCAAATGGGAAGTTGGTGTCCGAGTGGATGGAGGTCACGATACCTCAAGTGGTAGAGCAGCGGCGTATCTAGCCGAAGATCGTGGGTTCGAATCTCGCTTGTGCCATTGACTTTTTTATCTCAACTAAAAGCCTCAATTAATTGTATTAAATTAAAATGTTTACTTGCCTTGAATCATTAAGCCTTGTGTTTTTGTTATTATTGCTTAATTGTTCATTTGTTCTTTTTGTTATTATGTGCCTTTTTTTGACTACTCCTCTTGTAGATTCTTTCTGTTGGAGTTATAATAAATAAATAAATATCTATGGTAATAATTTTAGATTAATTATTGTAAAAACAAAACTGAAAAAAGTTAAAAAGCCCTAAGCTAAAAAGTTTTACGTTACTCATCTCGTCTACCTCATAATCAAAATAAACATCATCCTGAGTTTCTGTGGCAGTTCTATCTGTGACCAAATTATTGTAAAACCTCCTGGCATCTTCGTTAGTGAGAAACTTTGTCAGGTGTTGCAAGTCATTACATTTTTTCCAAATTAATAGGAAGGGGCCCATCGTAGGAGTTACATAGCTGCTGTTTTGGTGGGAAGTTGTACTGATATTTTCTGTTTTAATCCAAATGGATCTCAGCTTAGAAAATCGACGTTAAGCGGCCTACAGGCCAGTTCAAAATTGTATGATGCACTACTCCTACTTTCCACTAAGCTTTGTTCTACTTCTTTTTACCTCTCGCTAACAAAACGATGTTTTGGTTCGACACTTCGTTTCCTATTAAAATGTATGATTTAACAAGCAATTTCATTATTCTAGCAGAATTATTCGCAATTTAAAATAATCTGATTTGTCTTGTTCTAGTTTTTTTGTTTTTACAAAATCGTACTCGTCCTTGTTGGTGGTCAATTGAATAGAAGGAACGTTCTCGTTAGAGAAGAAAAATGACTACAGTTTAATTTAATACTTGAAAATAGTGAACAAACTAGAGGTCATTGAGTCAATGAACTCATTAAAACAGACAAGAACATGACATTTAATTTGTCCCAATCCATTACATCCTTTTTCTATGCTTCCAAATGCCATAGCACAGATGTTATTTGTGCAATGTTAATTATTAATCCAATATAATGTACATTATATAGTACGAAAAATTTTATATTTAATTTTTAAGTTTTTTAACTTTAGGTAGGTTTTCTACAAGTGAATCAACCACCAAAAAATTGATTCAGAATTGTATACTTTGATTAATTAATGATAATTGGCATAGACTGGATAGTAAATTAATTAACGAGGTTGGGAGTTGTTCCCCTTCCCCTTGGCAGCAGCTTGTTAGATAGAACTTTAGCGAATATGTAATATGTTAGGATTTTGTTACAAGTTGCCTAGTTTATTGGTTAGAGGCGGTTGTGGTGCAACCAGCGAGACTAAACGTGCTCACCTAATTACAGTTCTCATTCAGTTCGAATCGGTCTGTGTGTTTGCTAGGGTTGGTTTTGTTTTTACGCCGTCTGCGATATGAAATTGCAAGGGCGACCGTGTCGCGTTTCGATTTCGACTGTCTAATTATCGAGCATATGAACAGTACAGGTGGAAAGTGAGAATAACAGAGAATTAACCCGGATACTGGCGTGTTGGAAATGTTACCACGGAATTATTTCGCCGGTGATATTATAAAAATCAAAATTAAGATTGCCGGGTGACCGACACCTTAGATATACCAATCTTACGCCGTCCTTAATTAGTGGGTATTATTTTAAGAATCGCGTGAGCAACTAGTTTTATTTGATATTTAATTGTATTCAGCCCCTCAATTTGGAGTGTAACGGACGGTGTAATCACGCCCGTCGTGGTCAACCATCACGTAATTTCCTTTCGAGTACAGAAATTTTAAATTGAGAAAAGGACGGATTCGGTAGACTTGTATCAACCAAAGGAGAAACAACAAAATCAATTGACAGAAATATTACATAAGTAATCTTTTTATAAGGTATTGGTTGAAATGAAAAAGTTAGTGTCACGAGCGGGATTCGAACCCACGACCTTCGGCTAAATACGCCGCTGCTCTACCACTTGAGCTATCGTGATTTCGATCCACTCGGACACTAACATCCCATCTCATCCCCACCTTTTGAATTTTCCATCCTTTTTGCCATTTTCAACCACACTTGCAGGAGAAACTTACACCTTTAGATTAATTAACTGAAAGTTATTTGGTCTTTTAGACCACGAAATATAATCTATATTCATAAGGATGTACTTTACACATGAGCAAGTAAAAGTTTAATGCGCCATCCCGATAATATACAAAATCTTAATGTCGAAACATCAGAGCATTCATTGGCCTGTCGGTTTTTAGCGTCACATAAAATCCATTCTGCATGGTGGCATATGCATGGGTTAAAAAAGTAGGTTATGTAATTCCTGTCAGGGGGCTGAAGGTCCAACACTTTACAATATGTTTTTCGTACTATAATAAATTAAAACACCACGGGCCAGGATTCGAACCCAGACCTGCTAGCGTGGTAAATACGAGTCGGACGCCATAAATAATCGGCCAACGTGGTTCCCGGATGAGTTAACCGTGCTTTAATGGTCCTAGTTAATCTCCCAGTTGCCTCCATATTGGAGGAATAAACTGAAAGATACTGGACTAGTGTTAGCCAGAAGTATCTCTATTTTTTCTCCAGTCGTGTCAGGTTTCCTCGATCTCAAGTTGAACTCTAGATAGGAGAAAAATGGAAAACAGTAAAAAAAGAAGAGTGTGACGTAAGGAGGTGTTACATCTTAGAATATGGATGAAACTTATCAGCTAGTATAAAAAGAAAATTGAACAACACTGCCAAAAAAAACATCTGTAGCTTGCAATAAATATTAAAGGTTCTTCCCTTTCCTTCAATTGTGTCAGTTTTCCTTTATAACCTTGGTGTGATGGTGTAGCAAAAATTGTAAGTGGCAAAAAAGTTTGACTAAAAAAAATTTTGCCTTTTGGAGGCTGCTTGAATTAGTGAAAAAGAGAATGATAAGCAGTTCAAAACAACGATTAGTATGGTCCCAGGAGATGTTGAAAGGAGCACAGCGTGATGTATCGTCTAGTGATATAAACCGGCTTGAAGAACTTAACGGCACAGAGAAAATCTCTGTTACTTTTCGATGACGAATCGCAAAATTTTCTATTCAACTAACCGAAAGTTGATTAACTAACCGAACTGTCAGTGTATTGAAGAAAAAATTGAAATCCCAGAGCCCAGGGCAAATAGTAGTAGTCAATACTGTCTCCAGATCCTTCAAGTGTGTCGGTAGAAGTGAGAAAATCATAAGTGAAAAAAGTTAGCATTTTAATTTAGTGGCTGGTTCACCTCTGGAGGAAAGTGGAAAGTAGTGCTAACAAAGAAAAGTATGGACACAGGAGATGGAAGAGTGTAGAGAAGAGTTGGTGCAACTAAGGCACAGTCATACCTGGTAATTGTTGATGAGCGTGTGTAGCCACCAGTATTTTTCCTTAAGTTTTGCCAGTTTTTTTTTTATGTTGTTAGTTAGAGTGTGAATACATTTTATGCTGTAAATCAGAGGTCATATACCAAAAAAAGTAAACTGAACAAGGCGTGCGTTGCCACCCCCACTAGTACCTCCATTTCGTTCACTTGTGCCAGTTTTCTTACAGGTTACTGGTGTGAAGGTGCCGCGAACATGGGTAACAGAAAATTTTCTTATTTGATCTTTTGCCACTTCAACACTGGAATAGAAAAAAAAAAGAAAAACAGCGCAAAAAGGTATAGACCTTGCAGTAGGATATGCGAGTATCTGGTAATGTCAGACTTATAACAGAACTGCGCAGCACAGAGGTCTCTAGAGAAGCCGTAGATACTAACTGTAGGAATGTAGCTTTCCGAAATTTTTCTACGATTGCCTGAACTTGGTGTCAATTGGCCGGAGGGAGCTGAAATCCATAGCTCAAAAAGTTTCGCCGAATAAAGCTATGCAGAAAATTCAGTTAATGGTTCAGACAAGGCATGGCGACAGTTAAATTAAACCATTACAGCAAAATCAATATGGGACCGCAGCAGTTTTTATAACTTGAAAAAGGAATGTGCAAGACGCCAGCAGACATCGTATAAACAATAATAGACAAAGTAAAAAACACACAAACCCAATGCTGAAGACGTGGCAGAGTAGAATAAGACTGTGCGTTGCACAAACTGTAGGGAAGCTTTCCCTTTTTTATGTAGCATCCGAAATTATTATACGATTACCAAACTTCACACCTCAAGACATTTCGCTGGATAGAACTGGGCTGTTACTACTGTTTCCATACATGGAAAACTGCCAGATAACGTGAGCGTCCATGAGGTCTTGTAGTTTTATCTGTGCAACGCTGTTTTTTTTTTTTTTTTTTTTTTTTTTTTTTTAAGTCCATGAGTACTGTACAATCTCGTAAGCCCTGGAAATTGCCAGTATATTGGTGTAACCAGTTGGAAAAGTATCACCGACTAAAAAAGGATACGATAAAGTAAAACAAAAAATTCACTTCTGAAGACGGCGGCCCAATCGCGATTTGAAAGACCAAACAACAAGCTCGTCGGAAAAGATCAAACTACGTTTTACAACAATTATTACAAACAGTATCAGGGACGATCAAACTGCGCAATATAATGATGAATCAGAGGATTAATTTGCATCACGACCGCTGACACAGATAAATTGAGCGATTTGTCATTTAACTTGCTGTGTTGCAAATCATAATTTTTAAAAAAAATTGAAAATTTTTTAAAAAATAATCTTACAACCCGTAATTTGATTAAGTAATATTCTGTTTTAAACTTTAATTGGTGGATTGTGAAATAAAGTAGATATCAAGATGGCATAGCGCAGAAACTGGAATGAAACTTATAACGATTATCTTTTAATGCGAGCCATTAATATTCTGAATTTTTTTAAATTACGACTAATTGTTACAGGTTGAAAATTTGCTTCAGCCAATTGTAAGAGAAGAGTTAATATTACAAGATTGAATGTAGGTAGAAAAAGGAACCTGGTGATTGTCGTCGGTCTCAGAAATGGCTCGGATCCCGAGAGTAATTTAGATTTTCGACAGACGTGTGCAGCGATGCTAGAAGCAGTTCACAGCTTATCTGTCTTGTTTCTCTCCACGAACAATGTAATATATAATAAATGCAAATAAGCGGGAATCCTAGAGGAGAATCACATGACGGTCCGCTTCGTTTCGAATTACCCATTGTTTGGGTCGAGCCGTAAACCGCGTGCCATTATTTTACGACCCGGACTGAATGTTTAATCTATCGAGAATTATGATAAAAACGTTTCAATTCGAGTAATATCAGAAAGGGGCAGAATGGGACTTGGGATGTATTAAACTTGACTGGAATTTGTTTCCCATCCTCAAGACTATAATGTCTCATTGGCCGTCTTATACCACCGTTCCCGGAATAGTATTGTCCGCGTGTTATTTAGAAAGTGAACAACACGTGTGTACGGAAATGCCTGGTCAATAGCTCGCACCTAGTCGTTCTTTATTGCCGTACACAAAGTACCAGGTAATGGGCTTTTGAATCAAAACGGGCCTGAATCCAGTAAATCCGTGAACTATTACTAATAACGACTTCCATCTGTCTGACGAGAAGTTTTTTCTTTGTTAACGTGATTATCAATTGGCCTTCAGAATTACAATGCACCCCTATTCGTTAGTAGCGTCCATGTTTCAAACGCGCCGTTACAATAACTTCCGACCCTTTAATATTCTAATGGAACAGCTCACCTTCTACAGTGAGTCGGATCGCATGCTAGATACCACTCCGTACAACCAATGACAAGAGTACATTATTCCATACACAAAAATCTGATAAAGATATTAAAAAAAAGATGATTTAAAAAAACAACTACTTTGTTAAAATCAAATCAGGAGTGACGGAAATACTTATGAACCCTTGGTGTTGAAAGTCCTTCGAGAAACGTTAAATTAGACATAGTATCGAAATTTTCTCTGTAAAATGTTTTTCCTGGAAATTCGCACTTGGTACAAATATTTTATATCATATGTTAACTTTTGCTAATCGCGGAATAATCAATAGTACTACCACGCCCCAAGGAATACTTTTACTAATACGAGTACTACTCTGGTGTGAGTGTGTGGCGTCTGGCGAGAAAAAGTAAATTTTTAGAGAAAATGAAGTGGGTTTAACCCCGCCACTAGGAATAACAAGCACTTTGGGGTGAGTGTGTAACGTCTGGAGAGTAAAAGTAATTTATTAGCGAGAATGCAGTGGCTTTGACCAAGCCCCGAGGAATACCGAGTACTCTGGGGTGAGTGTGTAACGTCTGGAGAGTAAAAGTAAATTATTAGCGAAAAAGTAGTGATTTTACCACGCCCCAAGGAATATCGAGCACTACTCTGGTGTGAGTGTGTGCCGTCTGGAGAAAAAAAATAAGCTGTTAGCGAGAATGTAGTGGATTCGACCCCGCCCCGAGGAATATCAAGTATTACTCTGGTGTGAGTGTGTAATGTCTGGAGAGTAAAAGTAATTTATTAGCGAGAATGCAGTGGGTTTGACCAAGCCCCGAGGAATATCGAGTACTCTGGGGTGAATGTGTGACGTCTGGAAACTAAAAGTAAATTGTTAGCGAGAATGCAGTGGGTTTAACCTCGCCCCGAGGAATAACAAGCACTTAGGGGTGAGTGTGTAACGTCTGGAGAGTAAAAGTAAATTATTAGCGAGAATGCAGTGGGTTTGACCAAGCCCCGAGGAATACCGAGTACTCTGGGGTGAATGTGTGACGTCTGGAGAAAAAAAGTAAGTTGATAGCGAGAATGTAGTGGATTCGACCCCGCCCCGAAGAATAACAAGCACTTTGGGGTGATTGTGTAACGTCTGGAGAGTAAAAGTAAATTATGAGCGAGAATGTAGTGGTTTAACCACGCCCCAAGGAATATCAAGTATTACTCTGGTGTGAGTGTGTGACCTCTGGAGAGTAAAAGTAAATTGTTAGCGAGAATGTAGTGGATTCGACCCCGCCCCGAGGAATAACAAGCACTTTGGGGTGAGTGTGTGACGTCTGGTTAGTAAACGTAAATTATTAGCGAGAATGAAGTTGAAAATCGTGTACTCTGCGTTAGTGGGTGACATCTATGTTTGTGGTATTTACATATACTATGTTTTATATATCTATTTAGTAGTTGACAACCTCAGGTACAAATAAGTGCTAGCATTTTATGATATCGACTTAGTTTTATGGAAAATGGCGTTTATCATGCCATTATATAAACATGGAGAGAGCAATAATTTTGAAAATCACCGCGCAGTATCCATTTTATCACACTTTCTAAAATATTTGAATCAATTATAATGCAAAATATGTCCCCTATGCTCAGACAAATTATACGCCCATCTCAACATTGGTTCATCAAAGGTTGCTCCACGCTAACTAATCTAGGAATAATAGCAGAAATAATATCCAAGGAAATTTAAAAAGGGAAAAAGTTCATATCATCTGTATTGATTTCTCAAAGGCATTTGACAAAGTTGACAGTTAAATATTAATTTCAAAATTTGCTCCACCGCTTGAGCTATCGTGACTTCGATCCACTCGGATACTAACTTCCCATCTCAACCCCAACTTTCGTGGTCTGCTTGACCAAGTAAATTCTTTTCAATTAATTAACACAAACGACATTTGAAATATGGAAAAAAGAGGTGAGGAGAAATTAAATAGGTGGGGTTGAGATGGCAAGTTAGTATCCGAGTGGATCGAAGTACGATAACTCAAGTGGTAGAGCAGCGGCGTATTTAGCCCAAGGTCGTTGGTTCGAATCCCGCTCGTGCCATTGACTTTTTATCTCAACTAAAAACCTTAATTAATTGAAAAACAATTATTAACCATATTCTTTTTGTTATTCTATATTCCCTTTTGCCGACGATCTAAAAATATTAACAACGATTAAATCTAATGAGGATTGCCTTAAATCACTTCATCGATTATCCATTGAAAACAATTTAAAACTAATTGTTCAAAAATTCTACAAAATGAGTTTCTATAGTGTCAACTCTTGTATCACTTACAATTATAACATAATCAGCTTCTATTTGTCCTCAAAAACTATCACAAATGATCTTGGTGTATTCTTTAATTATAAATTAGATTTTAATATACACATTAATAAAATAAAATCCCCTAGTTTAAAATCTCACCATATTCAAAAGATTTAGAGGTAAATTCCATGAAATTATTATATTTCTCTATGGCGAGACCTTCACTTCAATATTGTTGGCCCGTCTGGAATCCACACACTGCTCATGCAAATCACAAACTTGAAATAGTAGAAAAATACTTTTTTAAGAATGGTTGCTTTAAGCTGGGAATAAACCTTTCAGATTATAACGAGTTTCAATCAGAGTTAAACTTAATCCCATTAAAAATACGCAGATTACACTTCGACTTACGAACTCTTTTTAAAATTATTAATTCATACATTGACTGTTCTCAACTTATAAGCAATATTAACTTCTCCACTACTCCTTATCAGCTTATACTGCATAGGACCTTCTAAATATATTCTACGCCACAATATGGCAAAAACTCAGTGCTAGACAGAATAATGTGCTCCGCAAATGCCAACCCTCAATTAACAATTATTTAATTCCTCGATTAATATTTTTCTGAACCAACTTCACAATTCTCTAAACAAATCTTGACAATCTAGGCATATACAGGGAGTCATTTTTTGATGGCCCAGCCAAATTTCCCTTGAACCAATGATTTGAACCAATAAAAAAAAATACTACTATTTAAATTTTTTAGTCTAGTTTCAAATTTTTAGGTTATTTTGAGAAAAATTTTAAAGGGTACCTCAGGCCCAGTTTAACTTCAAAATTTGCAATATCACCCTATATATCCTGAAACATCATTTGAAAGGATTTTCTACGCTGAAAACAACTGTGCATTCGGATTTTAAATTAGTCAAAAATGACAAAGTTAATAGAAATGATAAAGTTATGGCAAAAAGAAACCGGCAGCGTTATTTCATCGAAGAGCTGAATATTTCACTGTTTTTTCGCGAAAATCCAAATTCCTCTCTCCGAAATATTGGAAGGGTTTTAGGTTTTACTACAGATCTTATAAATATGTGTAAACTTTGTAATGATTAGTATTATATTATGAGCATAGTGACCGCTTTTTATATGCAATTATTTCTAATACATTTATATATTGTTGTACAAGGATCATATCCGTATATAAATATATATATATATATATATATATATATATATCATTTGTGAACTTACATCATTCGGGGGAAATTATTAATGAAGTAAAAAATGGGCCATTTTATTGACTAATCTTGGTGAATTTCGGATTGACTTGTGATAGACGTTTCCAAAGGCTTCGACGGCGGCGAGGGGTTGCGGTTACTTTGAGTTTTTTTTTTTTTTTGGTTTTTTTTACTTGTCGGCCCGAGCCGAGAGAAGCCAGGTAACAAATGAGGGTATATTTTACAAAGCATTTGCATTCTTCTGAGCTCTCTTCCCTCAACCCCTTCGGTAATATTTTCTCGGGCCATCTCCTCCCTCCCTTTCCAACCAGTTCACGTCAAAAAAAAAGAGTGGGGAAAAATTAATGCTTTTACCACCCTCGACGGATTTAATACAACGACAATTCGCCACGGTTTGATTCGTCGAACGATGCTTGTATCTTCGAGCATTGCTGTTTTGTTCTTTTGCATCCGAAAAGTGCTTTTATTCAGGAAAACAATTTAATATTTATTAAATTCACTAATTTTCGTGGTCCGCTTGACCAATTAATATCGTTCAATTAATTAAGGTTTTTAGTTGAGATAAAAAAGTCAGTGTCACGAGCGGGATTCGAACCCACGACCTTCGGCTAAATACGCCGCTGCTCTACCACTTGAGNGAGAGAGAGAGAGACAGACAGACAGACAGACAGAGAGAAAGAGAGACTGTGACAGATATATACATATACATTGTGTAGTTGGACGTTCCTGGATTTATGTAAAAGTTTTGACCCGTTCTTCCTGATATTTTCGTCAGTACTAAGTGGATCGGCTTCTATCACCAGCCTCATTCTATATTAAAGTTAGCAATGGCTTCGTGCGGGCAGTTTTCATAAAAAATTTTGAAATGGGAGTGTCTCAAGATATTTGACTTATTAGTAACATTAGTAAGTAGTAGCATTAGTTATTCAGAAATCGTGAAATGCGGTCTGCTGTGGCATCTCACGATTTCTGCATAATTGTCGATTAACGGTCACTAATCACCACACAGTAGTATAAGTATTTGTGTTATATGGTGACGCCCTACCATACTATTAGTAGTACTAATAGTGTCCCGATTCCTTGAAAACTAACTACGCTGATGGCTCCAACTTTTTCGTTCGATCTCATCATTTTTCTCATTTATATCGAACTGCTGATATATTTGTTAAAGCAAGACAGTTGTTTACTATTAACAAGCTTGACTTCATTTTGAATGAATGTGCCATCCTTAGAAGTCAGAGTATTGATGTCCCAACCCTGTTTAATGTTTAGGGTGGGCAATTTAACTTTGTGGATAACATGAAATTTTGGGTGTTGACCTTCTTCAACCCTTCTTATGAAATATGATATGGCATTTGATTCTGGGCCAGCGATTGTTCGGTACGGATATATTGAGACAGTTGTACTTCAAAATTGACCGATTTACTATTACAGTCCCTAGATGTCATATCATACAAGCAATAAATACTTTCAGCGACCACTGAGACGTATTTTCAAAATCCTATTTTATGTCCTACTGCTCCAGGCACAAAAACAACTCGCTCTACCACACTACATATATTTAGCCAATGACCAAAATTACAATAAAATATATGAACTAATTGAATTTAAATATGTTTTTAGAGATTATGCCATAACTTGAATTAGAGTTTTATGATTTTAATTTGATTTTGCATTACTTGTACCTATTTGGTCTGTTTTGTTAATTTTTTTTAACAACAGAAATAGATTTATGTAATAAATTGTTCAACTAATTAATCTGTACTTAAGGTATTGGTTGAGATAAAAAAGTCAGTGTCACAAGCGGGATTCGAACCCACGACCTTCGGCTAAATACGCCGCTGCTCTACCATTTGAGCTATCGTGACTTCGATCCACTCGGACACTAACTTCCCATCTCAACCCCCATTTCGTATCCCACTCGTGACACTGACTTTTTTATCTCAACTAAAAACCTTAATTAATTGATTAATATTTATTATTATTGATTAAACGTTTTTCCCTATATGTACCGAAATAGAAATCATCTATGAAACAGATCTTTTTTTATATAATAATATTTATTTGTGTTCATAAATTACACATATTACAAATTGTTCTTAACATAAAATCCCGGGCAAAACACTAGCACTACTGCCAGGAATGCACCCGGAGGACATGTGTTGAGAGATGCCAGCCAATGCTGTCACTCAGTTTGTTGTCGGGTAAAGGTCTCAGGGCGAAGTTGAGGGTTCTCGTGATGGGAAGTACTGGAGAGGGCTTGAGCAGTCGGGAGGGTGGTTTCAATGATTGTAGTGAAACTTGAGGAAGCGGATCAGTTCTTTGACGTTGAATGTTAAAGTCATTTGTGTAGAGATTAGTGACCGTTAATCGATAGTTATTCAGATATCGTGAGATGCGGTCGGGTGTGATGTAGGTTTCAGAAAAACATTTTCTTTATCGTGCCAACGTTTCGAACTTTTATTGAGATCATCTTCAGGGCCTATAAACACTTTGAGAGAGTAGAAATACTTTGTTTGAATATAAAATATATTTTGCATTGTATAAATTCACTTTTCCACATCCTAAATGTATTTGTTAAATGTAAACATTGTTTGTAAATCCCAGGCCCTGAAGATGATCTCAATAAAAGCTCGAAACGTTGGCACGATAAAGAAAATGTTTTTCTGAAACCTACATCACACCCGACCGCATCTCACGATATCTGAATAGTTAAAGTCATTGTGGATCGTTAGGTTGGAGGAGTTGTAAGCAGTTTGGAGAATTCTTCTGAAGACTTTTGATTGGAAAGCTTGGATTCAGCTTATGATATCAGAACATAATCTTTTTTTGTCAATGTTTGTCGGATATTTAATTAAAAGCAGTATTGCTGTTAGTGGCAAAATCAACATATTCAGTAGGGGTGTCGGTGCCCTCGACGGATTGGCATTGACTCAGTGTTCATCATTGTAAGGTAAAGGTCCCGGGTTCGAATCCGGCAGCCCGAATTCCAACCCGATATACAAATGAGCTTTTTTTCCCAAAAACACCAGTACCCTGAGGGTTCATATAACTCTCGTAATAAATAAAAACCGTAAAATGTCGAGGTCGATACTTTTCATCCGCCGATTCTGTTTGGATCGAAATCACTGTCTGGGATCGAAATTCAATATTTCTTTTTCCTCCTTTTACGAAACGGTACTCGATGGCGCAGCAAAATAAAAGAAAAGAAAAATTATAGGACGCTTATAGAAAGAAAAAGGATTCGTTTTGAAAAGAAGGGTCGAAATAAATTTCTTCAAATTATGTGAGCCGAGAAGAATGAGAAAATCTATAAATTGGCCAACAATGACCACCAGGTAACTCATACAATGACTCGGACCATAAATGCAAGATAACCGCATGTATGCCGGCCTCGTTAAGAATTTCTTATTTTATTTGTCTCCTACACTCCGCTCTTTCTTCTTACAGAATAATTTATGTTCTCCTTAAGAAGATTCCCTTTTGTTTCTTAAAAGGCATTAAACACGGGACCCCTATATAGAAGTTTATTTATATAACCGAGGTTATTTATATATTTAGAACGGCTTCTTTGAGAAAAAAAAGAGAAAAAGTAAAAAGTAAAGGCTGGGTTTGTGTATATTGTAAATCATAGTTCCCTTCTGGCCGTACAGTAAACATCCGGATGTTGAAAAAGTTAAAAACGTATATGTATATGTTAGCAGATGGTTTTTTAGTTTTTTATTTATTGCTTAGTTGTCTTCCGACAAGTTGCATGTGTTTTTCACCGGAGTAGTATTTCAAAGAAGCATATCGAACATCGGAGGGTCACGTATTTTTAACTTTCTCTTTGTTTCAATCATGAAAATATTTCTTGGGGTAGAAAATCCAAACAGGGATTAAAGTAAGATCACAAACAAAAAATATTTAAAAAGAAGGTTTCAGGACTTTTCTAGAGGAAAGACTCCTGCTTGATTGGAATGAGCGACAGGACCCGATGGCGAAATACGTTTATTTAAAAAAAAGAAGCAATTCGGAAACGGCTTTCTTAGGAGTCATAAAGTTATTTGGGTTATTCATATCGTAGTTAATATTTGTAAGACCGCGGTCTCTAAGGGAGGGCCGAGGTGGTAAAGTGAGGTAGTTCAGTGCCAGCACTACAGTCCAGTTCTTCCATAATGTACACATCAGGCCTTTATATTTTACACGGAGCCCGTGTAGCTCAAAAGGAAAATTATTCATACATGGAATTTAGTTGACGTCTACTTTCAGAAAGATCCCTTGGAACCGAGCTTCTATGATACCGACCCATGTCACTATCACGTAACTGCTTTCTCGCCTTAAAAATAAGTCAAACTTTAAATGTTTCACTCCAAAACTTTACCTCTAACAATTAATAATGAAAATTCACAACTTAAACTATTATAAAATTTCAGACCCGAGAACTAAGAATTTTTAACCATATTTATGATACAAGTATGGTAACCAGTAGTTTTAGTAAGGCAATAATATTCCCTTTATTTAAAGGGGGTGATAGGAGTGTTGTCAGCAATTATAGAGGGATCGCCTTTTCTGATACTATACTTTTTTAAAAGAATAGTTCCTACTCACAGTAAGTTGTTTTGCAATGTTCGATTTAGCTTTTTTTAGCCTTTTAGCTCATCATCAAGTTGATGGACTTCTACAACCACGTCTCTCGACATGAATTGCCAAAGTGAACCCGCTGATACCTCCGCCAACGCGACGTTCCAATTAGCAGCTGATTTGTTTTAATGGCGCTCAATTTGAACGTGCGAAACGCGGAAATTATAACACAAATAAATATTAGAATAATAAATACTTAATATTATTAATTATTTGGATGTTTGATATTATTTATGTACATATTTAAAATGGGAGGNTTCTGATACTATATCGAAATTGTTTTGTTGGGCTACTTTTGAAACGTTTACAACAGTGAGTAATCGAGAATATTGCTTTGAATGAGTTTCAGGCTGGGTTCCGGCAGGGTTACTCAACCGTAGATAATCTGTTCAATCTCTTTAATATTGTGAAATTAAAACTGTACGAAAAACGTAAAAAAGTGTTTTTTTGTAGATTTTCGGGCTGCATTTGATTCGCCAGATAGAAATCTTTTATTTTATAAACTGCACATGATAGGGTTGTCGAATAAATTTATAAATGTTTTAAAGAGTCTGTACGAGGAAACTGAATCTGCGGTGTGGATGAAGGAGGGAGTTTCAAATACCTTTAAGACAAACATGGGGCTAAAGCAAGGTTGTTTGCTATCTCCACTTTTATTTTCGTTATATATCATTGATCTATGTCATTTTGTAGGCGGTGAATTACTTATTGATGTGTTGAATGTTCGTTGTTTGCTCTATGCAGATGACATTGAATTATTAGCAACAGTACACTGCAAAAAATGATAAATAAGCTTTACGAGTATTGTCAGTTATGGAATTTGTTAAGTCAAAAATAATGGTCTTCCGCAGAGGGGGTAGGCTTGGGAGAGAGGTTTGGAACTATGCTGGATAAAATATTGAGATTGTGAACCATTATAAATATCTGGGTATATATGTCACACCGCAGCTTGTTATGGAAAGACATCTTAAAGAAAAATTAAATGTAGCGAAATTTGGTATTAATTCTATTTGGAAGTCTCTCTTGTCGAATAGTGATGTTCCCATTTCAGCAAAATATAATGTATTTAACTCTCCAAGGCGGTAATGTTATGTGCTCATGTTTGGGGCTAAATGGTATGACAGGGTGGAGAAATTGAACAAATATTTTGTCAAAAGGTTGTTTTTCCTAAGAAAGGATACACCTGATTATGTCTTATATTTAGAGACAGGGATTGACCCATTGTTTTTCAACACATTAAGCCTGCATTTGACATACATCCAAAAAGTTTTATCATTGTCTTCTGCTAGACTTCCTCGAATTTTGGCCTTGAAAATACTAGACAAGAAAATATTTTGGGAGGAAACAACTAAATGAAGCTTTGGAATGCATTCACTTATGGAAAACACAAAACGGACAAGAACTGTGTCATAGTAAATCAGTAGTATTCACAAGGAAACACAATATTGTTGGCAATCCGCACTATTTTGAGTTGGCAGGAATTAAATATCCAATAAAGAGAAAGGTGAAATTTCTGGGATTAAGATTGGAAAGAAAGCTAAATTGGAACAGTCATATTGAATATATAGCAACAAAATGTCAAAAATATGTAAATGTCATGAGAGCTTTCAGCCACACTACATCGGGAAACGACCTAGAGATTTCACTCCTTCTTTACAGGACCACAATTAGATCTATCATGGATTTCGGTTTGGCACATTATGGTCGAGCGTCGAAAACAAAATTAAATTCATTATCAATAATTCAAAACAAATGCATCAAAATGGCACTTGGTTTTCTGACCGATACACTAATAGATAATATCTTAGCTGAAGCTAACGAACACCCATTAGAATATAGAGGTCAATTTTTAAGTAACAAATACATACTAAAAAATATATCCAAGGACAGGAACTTTCTTGTAAAAATAAACATTCTCGCAGAAAAGGTTTTGCTAAACGGTTTTTGGCAAAAAGCTAGCACTCCATTGTTAGTTAATAGTTTTACAAACCTGGCCCATTATGCAGCTAAAATCAAAGAAACCCCCAAATGTGGTATCAGCGATATCAATTATAAAATGTACACCCAAAAGATATCTGTAGATTACTTTTTCTCACAACAAACTGTTCACATAAATTTTAAATTTGGAGCTTTTCTAACTGACAATTACAATGATTTTCATCTCTTATTCACTGATGGCTCAAAAATAAATAATGAAGTGGGAGCAGCAATATATGATTTCAACAAAAATACCAATATACAAATAAAATTTAAAAACGAATTAACGGTGTACTCTGCGGAATGCATAGCTGTCATAGAGGCCCTAAAATATGCTAGGAATTTAGATAAAAACCAAAGCATTGTAAATAAGTTACAATTCAGTAATTTGGACAGTAACACATCATATCTGTATAAAGAAATAATTAAGGAATATTACAATTTAACACATAGTATAAACAAAAAAATAGTAATAGTACTAAAAGGGCACTGTGGCATTCGACAAAATGAGACTGTTGACCAATACGCCAAACAAGCTACAAAAGATGGTACGCCATATCATTACAACGTCCCATACAGCGACCTACTACACGAACTGAAGATTCAACAATTTAAAGAATGGCAAAATCAATATTCACAATATAATAAAAGCAAATTTTACAAAATTATAATACCTGTGGTAGGGAAAGAACCTTGGTTTACAGCATTATCAAAAAATAAAAAGGACACTAAAAACATTTGTAGACTAAGAACCAATCATGCCGTCTGTGCAAAATATCTCTATACAATAAAACAAAATCACTCGAACAAATGCGAGCAATGTGGAAGTATTGAGGACCCAGAACACATAATTACGCACTGTACTAAATACAAATCTGAAAGACATATTCTTTAATAAAATCTCTAAAACAATAGACTCACCTTTCAATTACATTAACATACTGATGAAAGCAAAAACTATACACAATGAATTGAACACTTTCTTAAACAACAGCAAAATAAACCTTTAATAATTTCACAAAATATCAGTACATACTTTAAAGCAAATGAATAAGGTTTAAAGAGGAGTGGTGGGGTTTGGGGGCATGCCCAGGGGGTCCTGGCCCGTTGGGGGCGTCCACGGTCACTCTGGCTAACACACACATTACAGAGTGTGGACGGCATGGCAAGGGTTTCTGACTTCATGAATATGTTATTACAACTAATTATATTACACAAGTCTTATCAGGATATATTGGGAAGAGAGGGATCGGGATGCCCGCTGCCGGGCTGGGGCGTTTTGGGGTTCTGGAGGTTTCTGGTCCCGAGCCAATTACTCAGCTCCTCGAAAAATATACATGGCCAATCAGCTCAGTACTGAAAGAAAAAAAAATATTTTGGGCAAAAGAATTTGACAATTTCTGTCTACAACACGGTTTAACCCCCTTGAGTTACTCCGACGTAAATAAAAATAGTGTGGAAAGCTTGGTAGATGTTTTAAGAACTGATTTTAAAAATAAACTAAAATTAAGAGCACAACAGTCTGTCTTCCATGGTTTACACAAAGAACTGAACCTGGAATTAGGAGAAAATCACCATTATTTAAATAAAAATTATAATTTGAATATGATAATGAAAGCAAGAGGTCAGTTGCTGTCTCTTAATTACTCGGTCCACAGAAATGAGGAAGCGTACCGTTGTGCTTTGTGTAATTTAGGTGTATGAGGATGGCTTCCATTTTTTGGCGGTGTGCCCTATATTGAAGGAATTCAGACTTAGGTGGTTTGGCAAATTTTTTTTAGAAAAAATTGAAGTAATTTCATTTTTGAATGGGCAGAACTGGCACAGTCTCTACAATTATGTTTTGTACTCCCTAAAATACAGATTGTTCCTAATCGATAATTTCAATTATTAATAAAGTATTGTGTAAATTATGACTATTTGTATTAGTATTGTTAGTATTAGTATTCGTCTTATTAGCATTATTAATATTATTCTATGTTACAATTAATTAAGGTTTTTAGTTGGGATAAAAAAGTCAATGGCACGAGCGGGATTCGAACCCACGATCTTCGGATTGATACGCCGCTGCTCTACCACTTGAGCTATCGTGACCTCAATCCACTCGGACACCAACTTCCCACCTCAACCCCACCTTTTGAATTTTCCCTCCTTTTTGCCATTTTTCAAATGTCGTGTAATCGGATTGGATTCTCGACGACAAATGAAATGGCCACGGAGAGCTTTAGTGAGGTATACTTCATTTTAAATCATTAAATTCACTAATTTCGTGGTCCGCTTGACACACAATTTTTAAAAAATTACAAATGAAATAAATTACTAAATTGACACGTACTTACATCTAGTAACAGAATTTGGACAATTTATTTGTTACATCGCTGTAACTGACACACTCAACATGGCCTCGATCCTACTGCATCCTCATCGCCCTAAACCCTTCACTCCAGGAACCATTCACCAAATCTGCAAAATTCCTTAAAAAACCCAGTACTGCCTGGGGAAGTCCTTCTGAATCTAACACCATTGCACATCTTCATCCATGGAGAAGATAGAGCCACAATTCACAGGCTGATAAGTGACAGACTCCAAGTGCTTACTCGCAACAAGCAAAAAAAGCTTCGGGAGGGGCTTCAGGCAGGCAAGTTTCTGGGGATACCTATTGTGCACTGTGCCAAGGAGATTAATAAAAAGCTAGATTTTTTTTTAAATCTGACGGCATTAAACACCTACCTACCTCATCGTTAGTAAATCCAGAGCTGTTTGGGACAAAGGCACACAGACAGAGGGGCAACGAAAAGGCCGATAAACTGGCCAATGAAAGTTCGATGAGGATACCTATTGGTCTTGAACCTTTTTGAGGCAAATCAAACTGCCAATACTGAGAATAAGTCCTCGGTTCAACGGGACTGTATTCCAGGATAGAGAAATGCGAAAAAGTTTACCAAAGGACCATGAAAAAAAATAACGACAGCACTAATTATATGTCAGACTAAATAATAATTGGACCCTGCAGCCTGTGGAAGCATATGTATATGGACTCGGAACTGCAGAAAAAAGCCTGTGCGCATATACTGCCAGGAAGAAGAAAAAACAAAAGAACACGTCAGATGTTGGTGCGAAGGCTTGTCCAGGATTGAAATTTCTACTCCTGGGAGAGGAAAAGCCCGGGCTTAAAGGATACGCACCGGAGTCCTTAACAAAGCTTTGAGATTGGTAAAAAGCCTTAAGCTTAATGAGCAGCTCTTGAAAATAATTACTCTGGTCGCGGTACTAGGTCGTAAATAGGACTTCTTTTATCCGTTAACCTTTTCTAAAAAAATCTATTATTTTCCTTATCATCACTTACAACTCAGTCCTTAAAATTACCTACTTCTCAATCCAATTATCAATCATAAAACCCTTTCCCTAACCTCAAAAACCTCAAAGCCTGTTATTTCGGTCGATTAGTTTCCTGCCATTATTTAGCCCCTCCAAATTCCTTGCAAAATTCTTTAGACAGGCAACATCCTCAAAAGCTCCAGCAACATCCCATCACACTAATTCGGTTCATGAGACATCACTCTACCACTCAACAGTGGAAGGAAATTCTTGTGTTTTCTAAGACGTGTGACGCCCGTCCATTAACCTCATCCTAAAATCCAGAACAGTCAGACCAAAATTATCGGTAATTCACTAATTTCGTGGTCCGCTTGACCAATTAATATATTACAATTAATTAAGGTTTTTAGTTGAGATAAAAAAGTCATGGCACGAGCGGGATTCGAACCCGGGATTGAAAAATGGCAAAAAGGAGGGAAAATTCAAAAGGTGGGGTTGAGGTGGGAAGTTGGTGTCTGAGTGGATCGAGGTCACGATAGCTCAAGTGGTAGAGCAGCGGCGTATCAAGCCGAAGATCGTGGGTTCGAATCCCGCTCGTGCCATTGACATTTTTATCTCAACTAAAAACCTTAATTAATTATCGGTAATGATCAAATTACAGGTTCATGAACTTTCTTAACTTTAGCAGCTTATTTCCCGAACTATCTGCTGCCATTTTTTAGAAAAATCCTTGAAAAACTTTTGAAACATGTTCTATCCTTGAAAGCTCCGGTGTCATCTCATCCCATCAATTAGGTTCAGGCTACACCACTCTGCTCTGGTGAATGCCATGCCATAATGACCAAATTACACATTTTTCCCCCACAGACCACATTGGCAGAAAAACATCATAATATTGTACTTATGTTAAAGCCTACAAAACCTTGAATTCTTATCTTCAGAAATGACGTTCAACATTTCATCCATCATTGCATTCTCCCTTAAAAGGAAGGAGTGACATTTGAGTACTTTCTTAGACGAGTGTGGCACCCGGGCTTGCTTAGAAACTCAAGGGCCTTCCATTAAGTTATTACCTACCCGGCTATCCGATAGGTACTTTCAAGTCCTATGCTGAAGCGTGTGTTCCGTCAGGGATGGTCAGGGATCCTTGATTTTCCGTTCAGTATATATTTTATACAGATATTCCTATAATCACGATACCCAACCCCCGACAAATGGAGACGATACCGCCTTCCTTTCAGCAAGCCCATAGCCTAATGGCCGTCAGAAACCTCCAGGACTATCTGTCCTTGGAAGAATGGTCCTGGAAATGGAGGATCAGGCCCAACAAATTTCTTTCACCCTACGCGGTATTACCTCTCATTCAATCTATTACAACCAACTGGATTGCAACGACCACCCTAACTTATACGAGTTGAAGTCCTGAATTTATAATAAGTTTCGGCATTTCTATAAAGGACTCTTTTATAGGATCGTGAGGAGTATTGGTTATCTTTGTCGATTTTTTGGTGCTTTTTTTTAAATTATTACGGTAGGTCTTTTGATCGTCGGCCATTTTTAATTTTTAATTGATACGCACAGAAATTACACAGACGTAATGAAGATAACAAGAAGCCCAAACACGTCTGACAGACAAAATGATCGGAAACAACCATAATATTGGTTCATCAACCCCAAGATCTCGAGAGAAAATTCAACAATTTATTTATTTTTTGTCTCAGGTTTGAACAATTTCGTGCCCATTAGGAATGTACCTATTTTCGATGAGTTCTTGTCAGCGGTTTGTTCAAAACAGATCGATCAGGTCCATCCATCCTCGCTGAACTGCTGACACTTGAGTCTTAATCACGACTGTATTCAAACGCCAGCATTTAACCGCCTAAGTATTGTTGTATTTTTCCACTAAACGCCCCCCCCCCACGTTTATACAGTTGTTTCAATAATATTTGTCATTTTATCTGAACAATTTCACCATCAACCCACACATCAAAACCCAATTTACTACTGGTGATCGTTGTTATTGATTCATTGGACATGAAAAGAACAACTGGCAATAATTTGCTTGTATAGCGCATATTGATTATATGTTTAAAATATGAAATGAAAATAAACGGAAGCCACAGGATGGTCAGTGATTGAGACCGAGCAGTCACACTTAATCCGAAACTGGCCTGAATCGCAGCGTGTCCGAATGGCTAAATGCAAATTTATTTCGGTTTTATGCACAGTCATTCGGCCGCCCTCATTAATAGTGGATCGTAGTAAATTATTCTTAACCCCAGCGGGCTCGTTTTGAATCATATATGCATCTCTAAATTTATTTACGACCGATGGAGACCGTTTCTACGATTTAACTGCCGATTTACTGTTCGTGATTGACATCAGCGGGCCCGCCGTTTCTACTTTTTCTTTGCATCTTCGACCCCGAATTTTCTTGGCCGATTGTTAAACTTTGACCGTAAAAATATTATCGCGGAAAAAGAGTATAAATCGCCGGCTGTAAAGGGACGCCAGGCTGGACACCCTTAATATACAGTGTTTTAGTATTATTCTTGACGGTCTGTGGATGTTTACAGTCAATACTTTCATTTTAGGATCAACATTAGACGCGTTCGCATCCGAATATACATTGAAAAAATTGTTTTCAAAATTTTATTACGTCAATCCATAAAGTTTTATTTAAATGGAGGAATTGCAAACGGTCAAATGTTTTCGTTTTTTGACTCCAGTGGCTATCAACAGCTAGGTCATTTCAGACCACAACGCAATCTCAGATCCAAACCGATTCATACACTCACAAACACATAAATACATTCTTTCCAATTTACCTGGTGGTGTTCTTTATATTCCTCTATAACTCACCACACATATTATAAACTAATCTAATCGAGGGTCGATGGGGTATTCAATATTCCACCACCTACCTTTCACACTACCCATTCACGCTAATAAATTCAGTCTCAATCCACACCAAAATCACATAATCTACAAAGTACTATAACAGACCCGTTTCATCCGAAAATCGGAACGGGGGGGCAAGCAAGCACAATTCTCATTTCGGGTACGCTCCATCCAAGGGGGCCAAGGAGTGACACCCTTCAACAAATCCAGCAATCTTTCTCTTTCTCCACATACGAGGGCTTTGGCTCAAAAGTAAGTGTCCGTGTATAAATCTCGCATGGGATATCCTTATTCGGGTAAGTATGACCCTTCATGACCCTTCGATGTGTCAGACCTCCGAGGTTCTGTGGATTAGCGAAAAGTTGGACGTCCCAACCTCCGGGTTTAACCACCGCGATCCGGCAACGCTGCTACTTTCTTTTAATCATATTTTTCTTGCATTTTTAGCGTGATCTATGATTTTTCGTTATTCTACAGACTTATGTCTAGGTGTGTTTTGACAATTCACTCCAGTTCTTGGTGTCTTTCCTACAATAACACGGGTGGACGGAAAACCTGACACGGACAGCAGTAACCGCGCTAAGGGAGTCGGTACGGACTCGCCGGTCACTTCCAACTGTGCGCTCTTTTCTTGCATGCGCTGCATTTTTTCCTGCATTTGCTTGGCCTGCTTCATAAGATTGCCCTTTTCTAGAGACACCAACGTCTTCACCCCAATAGCGTGCCAAATCGCGTACAATTCCGTAGTATAAACGCTACAGTGGGGCGGGAGAGATCACGAAGTGGACACCCTCGTCGGTCCTAGACCCGTCTCTAAAGACAAGCTGAAAATCCGAGTATCTCGATCTAAGTTCCAAAAACTTAGCTCGGTAAAGGTATAGCATAATAGTCGACTTGTTGTAGTTGCTCAGCTCGAGTGCAGTTCCCTGTCAACCCTGCCCTCCCTAAGGCTTCGCCGAAGCGTATTCCCAAGGGTCGCGTCCAGAACTGAAGTATATCGTCTATTCTGCTGGACTGACATCTAAACATCGCACCCAAAACCGGATGTCCCGATTTGGTAAGGAAACCTGCCGCATACCCCAAGGTAAGCTGCTCTCCCGAAGTTCGGGCGTCAGGACTCCCAGCTCGCAGCACAGTCTGGCCAAAAAAGGCACCGGTGACCGCTATAAGGCCCTGATAGTAGAGCTTATCGAGTTTCTGCAAGCGCGTTCGGCATTAAGAATAGGCCATGCAACCACAAAACAAGGTCAAACACAGTCAAACAGCGAGTCCAACATTTTCTTTAAGTCTCCTTGTCCACTCCCCCATGAAGTGACCAACGAACTTTAAAAGTGATGACTTTTCTTCCCTTCATCTCGGCGCCGACAATGTGTGGCTGTTCTTAACTTCAAACTGTCAACTGTTTGTTAAAAACCAAATTTGTCGTAAAAATGTAATTTTAAAGTAAAAACCCCTCGCGGTTCCATAAGAACAGTAGGTTTCGTTATTTTTAAATAAAATTAGCAACTGCCAAGGCGAGGAAAACAAAAGGGTCTGTCATTAGAGAACAATGAAAATCAAACGTCAGTGGCAATTTGCATTAGTTTTTAGTACAATAGACCCAAATGGGTTTATGCAATATGCATACTTAAATATGACGCCCAAATTGTGAGGATGTGCTTAGCTGGTCGTCATTTATAATACGTTGTCATCACATGATTTATCTTCATTGATTACCGCGTTGGGCACTAATATAACACTAGGATGCACCACTATATTAACCCATCTAATGAATGATGGTAGCACACGTTTAACAATGTAACCAAATAATTCACGACTATGTGAAAATTAGGCCGGGACGCGGGTTCGCAACCAGCAAATTTTGTTTGATGGGCCGCGTGGTTTTAGGAAATTAGTTCTGTCGCTGAGAAAATTGACAATATTGGTTTTGTAAATTAGGGTTAAATTTTGTCACTCGTACCTAGAAATTTATGAATAATAAACACAAATCGATTGTTTATTTTTTGCTTTAAAAAAACCTATTATCCAGTTAGTTTTGATCTGGAATTCTGCACTAATTACCAAAAAATAAATAAAAGAGAAAAAACTGTGACAACATTAATTGTAAAAAATGCCACAACCGTAGTTATTGAATAACTTCATAGAAAACTGTAAGGTAAAGTTATTGAAAGAAGAGAATGAAAGGCACTGCGCCTAATGCGAGGGTAAATTTAAAAAAAAAGGCCAACAAACAAGAAATAAATTGCCACCAACAGTTTAAGTAAAGATTTATTTTATTTAGTTTTATTTACAAACTGATAACAACTATTCATTTTGAGAAAATACTGAATAACAAAAGAAAGATTTTGTCAAAAGTAGGATATTTACCGATGTGAGATTATAAATAACAACACCACAAATTTATTTACACAAGGTAAACTGCGTTGATTAAATTAAACTTAGATGCTCCAGAAGTGCTGGACACTGTTTCCGATTCCCTTGCCCCTAAAAGTCAAGTTGAGGAGGCCGAAGAGCAAGAGGATTGAATAGACGTAAACAAGCATCACTGACAGTTTTGGTATAAATTTGCCGAATATAATCGGGCGGACGTAATCGACGACTACGGCTTCGACACCCCTGTGAAATTAATAATCAATGGACGAATATAAAAAGCAACATAAAACCAATACATACCAGTGGACGTGCATTGTTGTGGCGATAGCGAATATGAGATCGAAGAGTATATTCGGAAACGCGACTGCCAAAGGAGCGACTACGACCATAGAGGCGGATAAGTATTTCTCAAGAGACCACATCCTGCCATGGTCGGAGCCCATGGAATGCTTCACCGAGGTAGTTGTGAACGGCCTCAAAGCATCTGTCAAGCTTACCCTTTGTGCTGGAGGACTCTAACAACAAGAAACTTGAATTTATTGGATAGTCGATTAAAGCATTTATTTCTACGGAAATTAAAGAAGAATAAAAGCTGTTAAATATAATTACCAGGAAAACATTACATTTGAATAGAGCAGATATTAATTACTTTAGAAAGTAAACTTTTCCAATTTGACTTGAATTTTTGGTTGAAGTTTGGACAGCAGGAGATATAAACAAAAATTTCTTCTGCGACCAAAATATCTTTTACTTTCAGCCCGGTGAAAATGAAAGCTTTGATTGGCGCAAGCTCCACCAAAAAAACAAGCTATATTTGTCAAATTGCGTTAAAACACCATCAAATATTTTCATATTTTTTATTTTCATTAAAATTTCAATTAAACTAGTAATTTTGTATATTGTAAAATAAATTATGGAATGTTGAAAGTTTGGGCAGTAAGAGAAATGATTAAATTTCTCTTATGAACTTTCTGCCTGGTGAAAATGAAAACATTGTTTGATGCAAGCTTCATCAAGAAAACAGGCTTTTTGGCCAATTTGGGTTAAAACAACAATAAATACTTTTTTCATATTTGTAATTTGTGTTTTTTTTTACTTTCCACGTGGTTTTTTTTTATAAAATTTGTTTGTTTTATTTTTACATTTTAGGACATTTACACCCATCATTAGCATCTTATTTTTTAAAAATTTAAATTTGTCGTTATTTACAGGTTTTTTTAAAAAATATATGACCATTTTGCATTATCAAGTATGCGGCTTAAAAGTTAAATAAACCTAAAACTGTTAACATAAAAAACTAAAACAAATGTTGGAATGTTGAAAGTTTGGGCAGTACGAGAAATTATCAAATTTCTCCTGTGAACATACCATCATTTACTTTCAGCCTGGTGAAAATGAAAGCATTGATTGATGCAAGCTCCATCAAAAAGCAGGCTATTTGCAGTTTGAGTAAAAACCATATTAAATATTTTCTTATTTTGAGCAGCAAGTAATTTAAAAAAGTAAAATAAATGTTGCGATGTTGAAAGTTTGGGCAGCAAGAGAAATTATCAAATTTCTCCTGTGCACATACCATCATTTACTGTGAGCCTGGTGGAAATAAAAGCATTGATTGACACAAGCTTCATCAAAGAACAGGCTTTATTTGCCAATGGGCATTCAAAGACCTTTTAAAAAACAAATAATGAAAGAGTAACTAGCAATAAACTAGTAATATAAAAAAATGAAATAAACCTAAAACGATTGACATAAAAAACTAAAATACATGCTGGAATGTTAAGTTTGGGCAAAAGAGAAATGTAATTTCTCTTATGAACATACCATAATTTACTTTCAACCTGGTGAAAATAAAAACAACGATTGTCACAAGGTTAATCACAAATAGGCTATATTTGTCAATTTGCATTAAAACACCATTAAATATTTTCATTTTTTGTTCATTGGTTTAAATCACAAACAATCCAGTATCATAAGAAAGTAAAATAAATGTTGCAATGTTGAAAGTTTGGGAAACAAGAGAAGTGATCAAATTTCTCCTGTGATCATACCATCATTTACTTTCTGCCTGGTGAAAATGAAAGCGTTGATTGAAACAGGCTTCATAAAAATAAAAATAAATAAAAATAAAAAAACAGGCTTATTAGCTCATTCCAATTAACATGCTATTACATGGGCATGTAATATAAATAATAAATTGGTGATATAAAAAAGTGAAATAAACATAAAGTTAATACAATAAAGAAGCAAAATAAATGTTGCAATTATTCAATTAATTAAGGTTTTTAGTTGAGATAAAGTCAGCGTCACGGCGGGATTCGAACCCATGAACTTCGGCTAGATACGCCACTACTCTACCACTTGGAGTATCGTGACTTCAATCCTCTCGGACACTAACCTCCCATCTCATCCCCACCTATTTAATTTCTCCTCACCTATTTTTTGCCATTTTTCAAAGGTGGGATTCAACCTGGTGAAAATAAAAGCAACGATTGTCACAAGGTTAATCACAAATAGGCTACATTTGTCAATTTGCATTAAAACACCATTAAATCTTTTCATTTTTTGTTCATTGGTTTAAATCACAAACAATCCAGTATCATAAGAAAGTAAAATAAATGTTGCAATGTTGAAAGTTTGGGAAACAAGAGAAGTGATCAAATTTCTCCTGTGATCATACCATCATTTACTTTCTGCCTGGTGAAAATGAAAGCGTTAATTGAAACAAGCTTCATCAAAAAACAGGCCATATTAGCTAATTTCAATTAACAAGCTATTAATTGAACATGTAACATAAACAATAAATTAGTAATATAAAAAAGTTAAATAAACATAAAGCTAACATCACAAAGAAGCAAAATAAATGCTGCAATGTTGAAAGTTTGGGAAACAAGAGAAGTGATCAAATTTCTCCTGTGATCATACCATCATTTACTTTCAGCCTGGTGAAAATAAAAGCATTGATCGAAACAAGCCCCATCAAAAAACAGGCCATATTAGCTAATTTCAATTAACAAGCTATTAAAAGAACATGTAACATAAACAATAAACTAGTAATATAAAAAAGTTAAATAAACATAAAGCTAACATCACAAAGAAGCAAAATAAATGCTGCTGCAATGTTGAAAGTTTGGGCAGCAAGAGAAATTATCAAATTTCTCCTGTGAACATACCATCATTTACTTTCTGCCTGGTGAAAATGAAAGCATTGATCGAAACAAGCCCCATCAAAAAAACAGGCCATATTAGCTAATTTCAATTAACAAGCATTTAAATGAACATGTAACATAAACAATAAATGTGTGGTGTTTAGTGACTTTAGCCAATGATTATTTGGAGATCGTGGGGTGCGGTCTGGTGTGACGTAGGTTTTAGAAAAACATTTTCTTTATCATGCCAATGTTTTGATCTTTATTGAGATCATCTTCAGGGCTTGGGATTTATAAACATTGTTTAAATTTTTCAAATACATATGGGAGGGAAAAATAATGAATTTATACAATGCTTTTTTAATCTTAAATTTTTTAGCATTGTATAAATTCATTCTTTTTAATCTAAAATTTTCTACCAATGTATACATCAATTTTTTTTAATCTAAAATTTTCTAGCATTGTATAAATTCATTTTTTTCCTACATGTATTTGTAAAATTTAAACAATGTTTATAAACCCCAGGCCCTGAAGATGATCTCAATAAAGATTGAAACGTTGGCATTATAAAGAAAATGTTTTTCTAACACTTACATCACACAAGACCGCACCTCACGATCTCCAAGTAATAATAATAAACAATAAACTAGTAATATAAAAAAGTTAAACGTAAAGCTAATATCATAAAGAAGCAAAATAAATGCTGCAATGTTGATAGTTTGGGCAGCAAGAGAAATTATCAAATTTCTCCTGTGAACAAACCATCATTTACTTTCTGCCTGGCGAAAATGAAAGCGTTGATTGAAACAAGCTCCATCAAAAAACAGGCAATATTTGTCACTTTAAGACCATATACTAGTATAGACTATATGCTAACTAATAAAATAAAAAAGTATAATTAACTGTTCAAAGCCTAACGAAAAGCCTTTTTCGCACTTGCCAGCCCACATTGTCCCTTGTCTCCGCACACACAACCATCTACGGTTAGGTCTGGAGACTGGGGGTTGTGCAAAGTTGGCACTTTATACAAAAGACATTTCTTATTGCACAGTGTTTCGGGTCTTGCTGTATTCAAGTAGAAAATTATTTTATTTCAATAACTATACTTTTTCTAAGGTCTTGGTTGAAATGAAAAAGTTAGTGTCACTAGCGATATTGGATACCTTTGGCTCAATATGACACTACTCTAACCACTTGAGCTATCGTGACTTCCATGAAGTTTTTTATATTTTTATTTGTTTTTAAATAAACAAAACAAATTTTTTTTGTATTTTACTCAATAATTGTATTTTTAGAATTAGGCAATAAACGTTTTCTTTTTAAATGTCTTATTTTTACAACCAAACACATTTTTGGTATATAAATCAACTTAAATACATTAAAATTTAAGGGTTGTGCATTAATTTTGTCTATCAGTAGAGTGCCTATGTGCGGGGTTAATACAACCAACCAGTTTGTACGGAAACAGCGAATATGTATTTGCCAAGTGCCGTGCTAGACTTCAACTTACTGCCAATCATGATGGAAACACTGAAACTGTCATTGCTGCAGCTGTGGTTACTGTTTTATGTAATGATTGCAAACTCAAGTCACAAATCTACTACAGAGATCTTACTTTTGATCCGTTTCCACAAGTCGATAATCTCGTTCTGATGTTTGTGATTTGGAAGAGAAGCGTAAGCACATAGAACCTTTACTTGGCAAATGTTCAGAGTAATCGGTATTTCGCAAATACATGTTTGGAGCCACCTTAAGGTAAAGGTCCCAGGTTCGACCCTGCATTCCAACCTGACATACAAATGGGATTTTTTTTTTTTTTTCAAAAACCCACACTATGAGGGTTGAATATGATCTCTGCTGTAGCTAACTCTCATACAAAAAAAGTTTATTTATGATTAATTACAACTATGGTTGGTGAACAACCGAGCACCCATCCTCACTAGTCAGGATTCGGCTCACCTTTGCTCAGCATTTGGTGAATCCAGCATCTGTAGCCTCCTTTACAGTGATAAGCACCATGTCAACGGCTAAACCGTTCCAACCATTGACGCCCCCAACTAAACTATTAAAAAGCCAATTTTGGTAGTTGATAATTAACTTTTATGTAGAATTTCATCACTGAAGATAGCATGAAACCAAAACATGTACAAATGCAACGTAAGAAGCCAGTGAGAATAGATAGATCTAGTAATGTTATCACGATCAGTTCAGCGTGAGTTCATCATCTAATAGACCAAATAAATTGATATGGTAAATAATTTATAGCTTTTCTAATGGCCAACTTGTAAATTTCTTTTTCGCCAAAATGAGACAGATAAAATTAAACGAACCAGTTTTTTTAAGAGTTCCGATGAGTTTCTCTTCTGTACGGCGGTGAGCTTATCGTAGGCGAAGGTCGAAATAGGCGACATCCTAGAGGCGATCCCGAGCCCCGGTTGGACTGAAAAGAAATAGACTCGTTTGAATTAAAAGAGAAAAAACGAATTTCACGATTCGAAATACCTTTACAAACGGAGACGGAGCCCCTGAGGAGGCACGACAAAGCCATTTCTTCTTCAAAAAAATGAAATTATCCTGACAGACAAAAATCGCACCTTTATGCAAATATTCAGATCAAAGGGTAAACAATGAAGAAAAGTAACCTCCCCGGTGAAAAAATGTTCCTTACTTTATAAAACCTGACAAATAAAAGAAAATACAGGCCTAAAAATAATTGCAAAACCATTTTTCTTATTATATTTTTTTAAATTACTTTTGTTACATGAAAAGGTTAAATAATATTCAAATTTTAAATCCTCTATAGAAATAAAAGTTGATATTTATAAACTTCTGTCATTAGTATAACAGCGTGTAACCTTCACAATCAAGCATACCTTCTTGAAGTTTTTTTGTATTCTAATATTTTTTTAAAATGAATAGTTTAATTAATAAAACTATTGGTTTAAGCCTCGTCCCGTGTACAGGAGGACTTACTGGAACGTTTTCCAAAAGGGTACTTTTTAAGGAATATTTCAAATATTAATGCTTAACTAACTTTGTTGCTGTTAAGTCTGTGAGCAGTTAACTTTTGCTGCAGCTAACTTTACACCTGCATGCTTTACTGCTAAATAAAATATGTTTAAGAATGTTGGTTAAAACTTTGTCAACTTCAATTGTACATTGCAAATCAGTTCTAACCGAACAAATCAATACATTTGTAATTGGGTCGTTTTTGATTGTTTTAATACGCCTATCCTTGCTGAACAGAAAGACATGATTGAAAAACAGACTAACCGCTGGACGATGGCAAAAGGACAAACCAAAACTCGATGTTAGACAGGATAAAATGATCGGAAATGACCAAGATACAGTTCCGAATAATTCCAAAAGGGTTCCTGTCAACAGGGAGAAACAGAAAAGCTGATATCGCAACTTCCAGACAAGACCCACTGGCTTTAGAGATAAATGAAGGGCTACAAGGCCTCCCACACCTCGTCCTGAGTAGATCTATTGTGCTCCTCTATTTTTTATAACTCACTTGCCAGGTTAAGGTTATTAATCAACCTACCTTGCCAGTGGCTTCTTATTGCAGAACCTTGCTTGCTTTCCTCTCCTAATTGCAAGAATCTACACCTACATCGACCCTCACAAAATCAAAATGTGTCCTGCGGTCAACTTTTTTCCTGGCAGTATCTACACAGTATTTCTTCTGTAGTACTCTTATCCATATATCCCTTCTTAGACGGCAGTGGATTGTCAAGAGTCCAACCAGAATTCTGGTTCAGTTGTTTGTTGATTTCTGACTGTTGTAAAAAAATCTTTATGTGTATTCTGCCATGCATGAATCTTTGCATGCCTTTTCCCATGCTCTCATGTTATCCCCCCTCATATATCTTTTCACGTGTATAAAGAACTGATAAAATGATTTGTTTATTACTTAGCTGTTACCATAATGTTTGTTATTTTCAGTTCACTTACATCCTTAAGAGGCGATATCCAGTGACTCGACTGCCAAAAAATTACAAAGAAGCTAAATTTAAAGGGAAAAATTATATATACGATTTGATTGAAGATACTTCTTCAAAAAAACAGAGGGATGTCCAAGTGATTCTGAAAACATTTGTTGAAGGTAACTGTGATTTATGTTATGTCACATTTACATATTATGTTGGCAAAACAACTAATTATTTATAATTTATTAACTATTAATTATTTAATTTATTTATTTATAATTTTATTTTATTTTATTTTTTATTTTTATGTTCATAAGTTTATTTCATTTTAAACCAGAGAAATCCACATTGAACAAAGTATTCCAACTGTTCTCTCTCAATTTTTTTTTTTTTTTTTTAAACCATTTATAGGACACAGGTGCATCTCTTAAACACGGTTTACTTAGCAACTCATTCCCAAATTGTTCAGAGTTTACTAATTTTCCATAGCAAAAATTGGTGTTCCAAACTCATCATAAAGAAATAATAGCAAAAGAAAAATATTCTATGAATCTTTGAATAAACGACGATATGAAATGCTGTCAAATTTTCTTCTATGTGTCTTTCTACAAATTATAAAGAGATAATGAAAAATTCCTTATCCGAAAAGTTGGAAAAGACAAATTTTTAAAACGAGCTTCTCCTGGGTCATAGGAACGTGTGGTTGACACATAATTTTAACTGTTGAATACCATGGGTATGCCTCACAGGCTCATTAACTTTTACAAAATGAAAAGGTTATATGAAATGGGAAGCAAAAGCTGGAGGAACAACACATCGTGATGAGCCTGGAAATAAAACCTGAGATTAGCGTGTGACTAGCGTGATTAATATTTCTGCCAAAATTATCTATGAAATTTGTATTCAATTCATGAATATACCTGTCGAGCATAAACTTGCTTCACGTTGGTTGTAATGATGAAATTGATACAGAAGTTAGAAATTCATAATTTCAAAAATATAATTTAGCTTTGTACATGCTGTACTGCAGAGAACACACATCTAAAGTTTCATGTGTTAGATATTTTAATTGTAAAGAGAGTCAGTCCACTGGTAAGTTCCTTCCTTTAAAAATTTTCAAGTTCAAACTTTGGCAGTTGCAAATATCAACAAAATCAAAAATGGTTTTATTTAAGTAAATAAATCATTTTAATTTTAGTAAAGCAGCACACGTTTTTTTGGAGGAAGATCCAAAAAATGCAATAATCAGAGAGATAAGATTAATTTATTTCAACAATTGTCCGGACTATCTCAATTTTTATGCTGATCAATTAGTCATATCAATCAACCTGAACTCTTAACTCTAAGATGACACCAGTTTCCACACCCTTAAGCCTGCCTTTTCGAGTCTCCTTGTTTCTGGTTTCTAGACCATCAGTCGAGTCTTCTCTGCCTTTACTCAGGTCTCGTTTTTCCCTGTTCTCGGCTGATTTGACTCAAATTTTACCTTTATATTGGTCCCGAAACAAGGTGAAGCGAAGGAAAAGCAAATTCCTGAGGCCTGGTGGTCAAAGCCCTTCTTGCAAGGTTGGGCCCAGGCCATCCGTTTAATACATTCGCACGATTGCAAAACCCCACAAGTCCTGGGAGCTTCCATTACCCAGCCCCTTGGACTCATTTGGTCCAAATGTAAGGGCCCACCCAAATTTATGTCTACCCTAACTTTTTATTGAGGCAGGTTGGGCCAATATGGCCAGAAAAAGAACCGTTGGGACAAATTTAAAGAATACCCTAGGGAAATTAAGATAAACACAATCCTGAAAAATTTTATTGTAACAGTGATCATTTATGTTTTAAAATTTAAAACTTTCCCAAATTCACCCAGATTATTTAGAAACCAAATAAAATTAAAAGAGACAACATAAAAGAAAAAGGTGTAGAGATTAGTGACCGTTAATCGATAGTTATTCAGATATCATGAGATGCGGTCGGGTGTGATGTAGGTTTCAGAAAAACATTTTCTTTATCGTGCCAACGTTTCGATCTTTTATTGAGATCATCTTCAGGGCTCAAAGTGTTTGTCTTCTGTGTAATTGTGCCATCCTTGTGTGTCATGTTGAGAGTTTTTCTGAAACCTACATCACACCCGACCGCATCTCACGATATCTGAATAATAAAAGAAAAAGGTTTTTTTCACCTTTAAAGAATAGTTAGTCCTTCTACCACTAACCAAAGTCTCGGGAGAACCTAAAGGCCCTCGGAATCTTCCTCTGTGGCTCAGGTAGTTTTTTTTTCTTTCTTTTTTTTAGGACATTCTATTATTTTAACGTATATTAGGATTAGACAGTTAGCATGTATGCATATATATTTTTTTTTTTCAGGCATTGGAAGAACAGGCTCTTTGGTGACATTACAGCGAAATTACGCTTATAACCATCTCTTACTTCCTGGCCTGGCTGAATATGCCTCACCTGAGGCAATTGCAAAAGCAGCAACTGCTTCCAAAGAAGAATCAGATGCCAGTTCACCATTTGCCCCGATGGTAACAGAAAAGAGTATAAAAATTCCAATCTATTATTAAATATTTGTTTTAATCCCAGACCCAGAAATATCTGAATCGCTTAATTTTAAATGTCATTATGAACAAAGACGTCGAATGGACTCTTGAACCATGGCACCTTAGAGTCGCCTTTAGAAAAGCAGGCTGCATTCTGCCACAAAACAGTATCATTCTACCTGAAAAACCGATCAAAGGCCCTGATCTCTCCTTAGAAAACAAAATGTTTCTAGTCAAAGTGAAAGTAAGTTTTGATTGAAAAATTCAATTGGTTTTAATATTAATCAAGTTTTTTATGGTAGATTAATAACAAAGAAATAGCTACGGTGAGATGTCTGCTGCATCATTGGAGCACCAACCCTGCAGACAAACTTCCCTATATCGTAAATCCTTGGTTTAATGAGCCTGAACCAATGTTTGAGGAAGATAGAGAAACAATAAACAATTTGCCTGTCATTACTCCCAAAGATAGGACTGCCAGACAAAATTAAATGTGCTGTATGTTTTAAACAATTGTAAATAAAATAGTGTTATTATTTTCCAAATTATTTTTACATTTTTTGTATTTAATTTTTATATATAGGGTTGTTAAATCAGTAACAAATTACTGTAAGTGGTATTGGTTCTACAAATCTTTCTGTCAAAAACTATAGTGTAACATTTTTTTCTCCCTTGAGATTTGTGGGGGGGGGGTTGAATACGTATTTTTTTAAACCGTGTCTTCCAATGTATTGCAATGCTAATATTCCATATATCCCTCAATGGAGAAATTGGGGGAAAAAATGAAAGAAAGGATGTTTAATTTGAACTGGTATCAAATGATAACTACAATTTTTAAAAAACTAACAATTAATAGAAAAATAAGATTAAACTTTTTGCCAATAAAAATAAATTTAGAAAACGACTAAAATGGAAATAATTTTTTAAAAAATGAAAAATTGCGCTAGTGCCAATACTAATCTAATTTAACAAAATTAAAAAGGTGATTTGAATACTTAAACACTTATGTTGAAAAGGAAGCAACAAAAACGTTTTTTCAGGGCTAAAAATGTTGGTGACTCTTCTTATTCTTCTTTTTTCTCTTATTTTTAATCTTTGGGTTATGTCCAATTGTCCTATCAGATATCAGATCTCTCTACTCTCTCGCTTCTTACTTCCATACTTTTCTTACACTTCATACCAGCGGGTGGGTATTTTCAAATGTATCGTCATAAGCCTGGGAATGATATACTACCTGTATAGAACTATTGTGGAACCCCTATAAATTATAACCACACCTTGGAAAGAGCACTTTTTCCTAAGCCTATTTTCCCTATAAATTATAAATCAAAACACTCGAACTACCCTTGTAAAAAAAAAGTTTTGGTCTGTTGGTCTTTTTCTAAATATTTTCATAGCACACAATTATCATTATATTAATTAGACGTAAAAAAGAAAAATCTTTTGTTTTGTTAGTTCTTTTCTATCTTGATTCTATGTTGAGATAATTGCGATCGAGAATTTAAGCCGCCTTAAATTATCATCGTGTATACTAAACCCGCAAGTGTTGCAGAAATGTTGATCTTGCACGCGCTATTGCTGACGAACTACTGGAAGTATAAAAAGTTGAAAAGAGACCCATGTTATTGTTTGAAATTAAAATATGAATTCAAACAATATCATGGGCCCCTTTTCAACTTTTTATACTTTGATTTCTGAATTTTTATTGGTAACTTGTGCAAGCAATTTTTTCTCTCTCCATATCCGAAATGTTTTGTGTGATGAAGGCCTAAAATAATAAGTCCGAACGTCGTCAATAATAAAAAAAAGTCATGAACTGATGAGTTATTCATTTTCTAGCTGCCACCTTGACAAATCCTCCAATCATATCTCCATCATTCATCCGACAAGAAACACCAACTATAAACTGAAATGTTTTATATAAAAGATAATCAGTTAAAAGTATTTATTATAATCCATAAATTAGATTTGAAAATTTAGCTTTGTTTACATGACAAGCACCTGCGAAAAAAAAACAAATATTTATTTTGCACCAACCCTACGAGTGGGGATCAGGAATCGCCTTAAATTAACATCCTGTATACTAAACCCGCACGACTTCCAAGTGTTGCAGAAGTGTTGGTCTTACACGCTTAAGAATTGACATTAACTGCCCATCCCCATTCTTTTTTTCATTAAAATTAAGAAAATCCTCAAAGTAAAAGAAGAAAGGATTCATATTTTAGTTTCATTATTTTTTTGGAATAAGCATCAGAGAAACTATTTGTTATTGTTTTTTAACCATGGGTACCGGCCCTGGAGGTCAAAGGGACACTGCTGGCTCAGTCCAGTTAACACCATATTTTCAATTTCCTTCCTTATTAATTTTAATCTTTTTTTAATTTAATTAATTTTATTAATTTTTTTTTTTTTTAATTGGGAAAATCTTTGAAGTAACAGAAGGAAGGATACATAATTTAGGTTTAATGTTTTTTGCAACAAGCGTTGGAGAAAGTCTTTCTATTGTCATTATTTTACTGGGGGAGGGGTACCAGCCCGGAGGATCAAAGGGCTGCCGTCGGCTCAGTCCACGATCGTCCATGTTTGAAGACGGTCATCTCTTTGTTATTTGTCGATTGGGGATTATCATCCCTCACACCAAGCAATCTATCAATTGTCGTTATCATCTCAACATCAACGAGATCGTGGTGTCGGATTTTCTCTACCAAAAATGGCTGGCAGACTCTTCTAGAGACCTAGTTTAGTCATCAGCCTTTGTTCATCGTGCGCCCCTTCAGTTCTCATAGAAGACGGTGGTTGAGAACCAACCAGCACAACTGTCTCGTCAGAATATCGCCATGAGTCGTTTCACTCTAAATCGTTAAAATCCAGCCAAAAAATGACATTTTCACCAGGTGGATTCATCACTTACCTCGTGGAAATTTCGTCATACCCAGGTGGATCATATTTAACTCGGATTTGATTTTCTAGGACATATATTGTAATTTGATTTATTTCATAAAAGGAATCACCATTTTAAATTAACTTTAACCTGCAAGTATATATATATTTGTTTGCATGCTAAAGAACACGAATTTTTTTAAATATTTTCTTTTGTATTGTACAGGGAGAGTTTCTCCATTTCAATTTCCCTTTTCTCTTTGTTGCTTGTTTCTTGTCAGTATCATTTCTTCAATAAATTTGTGGTTTTTCCTAATCTTTAAATTTACATCGCTTGTTTCTATACTCTTTATCACTTTCCTTTTCTCCAGCGACAGTGACCGGCATTGTTGAAACGGAGGAGTGGTTGTGTGAGAAAGACGATCACCCCCCTCAACAACAATGCTCAAATACAATAGTATATAGAATTTTCTTGTCGATCAGGGATTTTCTCATCCCTCACACCGATACAATCCAACAAGCATCATCATAATTGATGCCAACGAGATCGTGGTAGCTGATTTTCAACCAAAACGGCTTGCGGACCCTTCTGGAGATTGGAGATAATCACCAGCATTTGTCATGCCCCTTCATTTCCCATTGGAAACGGTTGTTGGGGAATCTACGACCTTCTCTTCAGAATGTCGCATTGAGTCGTTCCGTTCTACATTGTGAATTCTGGCAAAACGTTTCGCATATATAATTAAAATCTTGTTGTATCCAGGTTGGAATCATTTGTTCTATTATTTAAATCTTGTCTGAATTCAAAAGACATATATAATTTTGATTTATTTTATAAACACACTACGATTGGAACACACTTCTGAGACATATCCTCCAATCAACTGCCCAAAGCATTTCCTGTCTCTTCAAGGGATTTATATTGAACTTTTAACACAATTTTTGCACTGGCAGGAACACTAGCCTCAACACAATCCTTTTTTTTAATTGAATGCAATGTCGACTTGTTGATGTTGAAGAATCTCCCAATAGCAGTTGCACTTTCGCCGACTTGCAATTTATCTAAAACCTTAATTTTAAACAAGAGTGGCATTACTGTTTTTTTTCCATTTCAGTAAAGATGCCATAATGTATAATTAATTACATACTTAGAGATTGTGAGATGTGGTCTAGTGTGACGTAGGTTTAGAAAAATATTTTCTTCATCGTTCCAACGTTTTGAGTTTTATTGAGATCATATTCAAGGCCTGGGATTTATAAACATTATTTAAATTATACAAATACGTGTAAGATGTGAAAAAATGAATTTATACAATGATACGACATTTAAGATTCAATCAAAGTATTTGTGCTCACACAAAGTGTTTGTTTGCTGTGTAGATGTGTCATTACTGTATGTCGTGTTGAGAGTGCCAGTGTGATATTAATGTTTTTTGTTTATATATGTTGGATTTTGAAGGAGTGTGGAAGAAAGTGGGAATAGAAATCCATTTTTCTATGAGGAGGTCACAAAATGCCACAGATAATGTATAATTTTTATTGCAGGTTACCAAAAGATGAACAATATGAAATAAAAGAGGAAAACTAAAAGTATGTCCAGGCAGCAAAACACTGAATCATAGTGGGGGTTGTTGATTTTTCTTAAAAAATTATTCACTCGACTTACAGAACCAATTAGGGATTTCTGAGAATGTTTACATATCTGAAAAAGCTATTCAAAAGATTGAATTTTTTTTTTTTTTTTTTTTTGTTCAGGAATTAATCAAATCCATAAGGCGCGAATGTTGAGGGACTACTGTATTTAATTTCATAGGTCTCTTATAAAATTCAATTATAAACTTCAATAAAAACTAAAATGATTACTAATTAATTGAAAAGAATTTATTTGGTCAATCGGACCATGAAAACTAATAGATGTAAAAAAATAAAATGTTTTGTATAGAAGAGGATTTAGCTTTGTTTACACGACTAGCACCTGTGCAAATGGAACAAATTTTCAAAACTAATTAATTTTACAAAATAAACAATAATTAATCAATTAATTTTACACCAACCCTAGAGGGGGATCAAGGCTTCAAGGATTAACATCCCGTATACTAAACCCGCAAGACTTGCAAGTGTTCCAGAAGTGTTGGTCCTTACATGAACTGCCCATTCCCAAACTTTTAGGACCCTTATTGGATCTTCCTACCCTGTCGGACTGTATGACGCGAAATCCGCCTAGGGAATTGGAAATTAATTATGCAGTTATGGCCTACATGCAAGTGAACATGAATGAAATAAATTGAAAGTTCAGTCGTTTTATTTGTTAAAATTAAGACAAAAAAAAGATTCAAAGATAAATTAAATTTAAAAACTCACTACATTCTCTCTCACACTGAACCTTTAGAAACAGAGCTGGTTTTATATTCGATAAAAAATAAATTAAATAAACTAAAATAAACCATCATACAAAAAGAATTCACACCTTTATCAACAAACAAACTAAAAAAAATTGACATTTTTTCTTAATGATCACAGTGCTTAACCAATAAAATAAAAAAAACTGTGTATCTCTACTGTGTACACCATATTACAGAAGCAAAACTTCCTAATGAAAAGTTCACATTTAATTAACACGTTTGGAATCAATATTCGAATTTTAATTTGTAATCATTATTGGTTCATCATATTCTAGAAAAGAGATTATTGGCTTATGTCGTATCATTAATGTTGACACCGAAACACAATTCATTTTCCTTTCTTATTAAAATTCAAATTATTTCTCTTTATGTAAAGCCCTCTGATTGGCCTGCCGAATGATCAAATATAGTCCGCTTTTGTTAGTGTTTTGTTTTTCTCTAGCTGTTACACTTTTGCCTTCTTGATATTTAACCGTCAGTCAATGTTCTTTCTCATCTCAAAACAGCCGGTAAACGACTTTCTCCTCTTACAGAATTAGTTCTCCCTTTATTTCAACTTGAGAAAATTACCTACAGAGAAATGCGGTGTATGTTTCACAGCCAAGGTGTTCACTGCATGTTTATTTTCATTCCTGGAAGCAAACTCTAAGGCTTTGGAGCAGACCGATGAGCATAATCCACAAGAGCATATAGGTGAGGTGAGTGGAGCCCTTAAAGAAGTAATTTTCCATTTTTCTTTTCTTTTTTTTACATTTTCCTTGTTAATTATTTGAAGAATTTAATTTAATTTCAAAGTTTTATTTCAGTTAGTCTTTTTTTTATTTAATTATAATAGGCGCTTGGCCTAAACAACTAAAATATGTTTTGAATATTCTTGATTCTAATTTCTCAAGGTATCACCTAAATATGACATCAATGCTGCTTCCTGATTTAACACTTGAGACGTTGGTATAATTGTTTATTTTTAAGTTAAATTCAGTTCTTAAAAAAATAGGAAGCCCTATCATAAACGTGTCACACAAAGCCCTTTACTGTGATATACTTGGAAAAGATAGTTCTTCAGCATGTTCATCAAATAGCAACTCTGTTGAATTTTTTTTTTTTTTATTTATTTTGTTTATTAGTTCAAATATCCATGAAGACGAAAAACAAAAAAAAGGTCTCGGGGTCCAGCTGGCCAGTTAGTATGGGAGAGTGGACGAACGCGTTTGTTTAATTCCTTTTTTGATCTCGATTTGTAATTGAAGTTACAATTTACGAGTACCCCGCCGGATTACGAAGTTATTTGTTTTCTCTTCGCCCGCTCATCGTTGTGGAATCACGTCACCTGTATTTCTTCGCCGCACATCATTTTGCTGTTCACAGGTCAGATCTTTCCTTTCAGCTGCTCACGTCTTCTAATAAGACTTTAATATGAAGTGTTTATTCTCTTAATTGTTAACCACTGTGAAAAACATTTAAAACCAAGTTTTTTGTATAGTTTGATTAATTTTCTGTAATAAGTCTGTCACTATTCTCTTTAATCTATTGACCCTGGCCAGGTCACTTTAATGTTCAACTTATGTAAATTAAATTAACTTTATCGTCCAATGTATGTATATCATATTAATTTAATTTAGTTTAATTTAATCTATATTTCTTCATATCGCGTCCTGATTCTGTCAAGGAGTCAACGTGAAGGAACAGGTTCCGGCAAACTAGCAAAGGTAAAGGAGCGTTGCTGCCAATTAAGGATAGCCCCTTCTTCCAACACATTTAACTGTGTGGCACATTTTTTGTCACTTGGTGCAATTTGTAAATATTTATTGTCGCTCGAGAGGAGAGTATTTTGTTGAGTAGTCAAACTATCTTTGATCATTTTTTCTTCTCTATCATTTTGAGGAATTACATTATTGGAATTAATACTGAAAAACGATTAGTTTATTTTTATACCATACTAAAGATAGAGTGGAGTTGTTAATAAGTATTGAAATCATTTCTTAATATTTCCTTTATTGACTAGACCCGTTAGATAACTTGATTTATGATTTTTTTATAAACATATCACAAAAATATAGGTCCTAAAATGGATCCCTGAAGTATACCATACTTGGTTACTTCATGACTAGATAAGTTCCATTAATTATTAGTCTGTTTCCTGTTTTTAAAAAAATTTTCACAAAATTTCAACGATGTACCCCCATGCCAAAGTGGAGTAACTTTTCAACAGAATTGTATGATTAAATGTGTCGAACGCCCTAGATAGGTCACATAGTCACATTGTAATTTTTTTTTTTTTTTTTTTTTCAGAAATCGTGAGATGCGGTCTGGTGTGATGTAGGTTTCAGAAAAACATTTTCTTTATCGTGCCAACGTTTTGATCTTTATTGAGATCATCTTCAGGGCCTGGGATTTACAAACATTGTTTACATTTAACAAATACATGTAGAATGTGGAAAAAACGTTTGTAAATCCCAGGCACTGAAGATAATCTCAACAAAGATCAAAACGTTGGCACGATAAAGAAAATGTTTTTCTGAAACCTACATCACACCAGACCGCATCCCACGCAATAATTATCGATCAACGGTCACTAATCACCACACTTTTTTTTCATAACCATTAAATATCATTTTTATAACATCGTTTATCAAAGCAATGATCCCTAAGCCATTTCTGTATCCATATTGTGATGGAAAAAACATTAAATTTCTCTAGAAACTTGTACAGACTATTCTTGAATGCTGGTTCAAACACTTTTGACAATGTTGGACTGTGATCAGTCCATAGCGCTCGACACAATCTCTCTGGCCTTTTTTAAAAACAGGAGATACTTTACATAGTTTAAGTTTATCAAGAAATTTACCCTCTATAAAAGCTATGTTAATTAAATAACTGAGCAGATCATAGATTGCTTCATTTACATTTTTGACTAGATTTTTCACACCATATTTCTAGGGCATCAGAACTTCTTAAGTTTAGTTTAATGTCATACACCTCCTGAGCTGTAACCAGATTCGAAAAAATTGATTGACATATCTTAAGCTGCGTACCTACTAAGTTCACAAACCAGTGGTGAACCAGGTTCGTCTTTAGTGTGTTCACTTCTGCACTCTGGGTGTGTAATAGTTTGCGAACATTCGAAAGCGTTCCAATGTCTCAATTTTTGGGCGAACTCAAAGGGGAGCGCATTAGGATTTGTGGACAGCAGTGACGAACGTTATATAGTTCACTCTTGGCAAGCTTATCCTGAGCTATGATATAGCATCTCTGAACTAAGTTGCTACCAACTTTAGAAGGTCTTCAAAATTGGAGGAAGTCATTGACCGCTTAATTCTCACGATTTTAGGTCTTTTTTATAGAAATTTCCTCAGTGGTTACAGGATCGCGGAGAGCTACTGGTTTGTGAACATAGTGAGTACGCAGCTTTGCGTATGAGTCCCAAATACTATTAAAACTGAATTTACTCTGGACAGCTAGAGTAAGAGAGCTAAGCAAGAGATTATTTGGAATTTCAATAAAGTAGTTGTTAAAATCATTTGCCTTGATATTAATATCTGTATGGTATAAACTCAGCTATAAGTATAGTCCAATTTTTTGTTTGTAAAATTTATACGAAGCAGTTTTTTGCTGATTTCGTTTGATTCTCCTTTTTTTTATTTTCTTCTTGTCTGTTTATTTCCCTTATTACAAGCCTTTTGAAGGATTTTGGATGAGGGTTTGGATATGGTAATAAATTAAAATGGCATTATAGTTGATAAATATCCTTTCATTTAATTATTTTAGTTACAAATTTACAGCAAAAGGATCAAATATTTGAATGCGCACAGCTCTCACTGCACCTTTAAAATGTTTTTGACTTGTGTAAACATTATATTTCAACAATCTAATTACAAAATAATGTTTATTCACACTCTACCAATAACATTATTAATATACATTTTATTGTGGTTTTAACAACTTAGATAATATAAATACGTACTAACTCACAGGCCAGGATTAAATTAGAAGGGTCCTCAATTAACGAACCCGTTGTTAAACTTTTTTTTATATATTTTTTTTATTTTAATAGAAATTTCAACAATATTAAGGTCGTGAGAGGAAAAATATATATTGCAACAATTTGAACACAGCAAAGATCAAGCTACTTGTACAATGTGGCCGACACAGAAAGAACGGGCCAAATATTTTCTTTACTAATACTATTATTAATACTTTGGTGTACTTTTAACCTATTTGGCATCTATAGATAAAACTAAGATTGCGATTGAATTGTAAAGGAGTGGTCCGACCAGTCCGCGAGACTTTCTGTATTGACCACATTTTCGTCGTAATGGATTTTTACCCTTACCCTAGTAGGATTTCAACCCCTAAATGTCTTTCAGCTTATTTAATTTTTTTAAAAACAAACTATTTACGTTGTCATCTAAACATTATTTCATAAATACTTTCCAAATACTCTGTTCTGGTTTTTTTTAAAGTGTTTTTATAATACTTAATTTATTTTTTTTAATTGCATATGCAAGAATTTCAGTACTTATTCAACTAGGGTTTTTTTCACCTGGGCATAAAGTGAGTAAATGAGTGGAATAATACCAGGGGAAATATCCTTTAACACATAAAACAGCAAAAAAACAATATCGAGGCACACATTTTGTAGATTTGTAACTCACCTATAAAACATCTCCAGTAATAAGAGAGGTGAGCTCTTTTTTATCAGTGCAATTTTTAATTATTGTACATTACCTAAAACTAACAAACCAACACATAAAAACAAAACAGAAAACTCATTTTATTTCCGAACGGAAAACTAAACAAGTAGAGTACATAGAACCACTAGTTTTACTATTTTTTTAAATTAGGCTTTGATAACGAGTAAGTCTCAAATATATTCTTTTAAATTAACAAAAGCATAACCACACTCAAATTCAACTTTATTACTTTTTTATGTTAATACCTGAGGGTTTTTTTTAAGACTAAAACAACTTCTAAGTGTATACATCTAAAGAAGTGAATTATATAAATTGCAAAAAAAAAATTGTAAATCAGGATTTGACTAGAGTTAAAAAGAGTTCATTATTTTATGCAGTACTATTATTATTTAAATTGAGAACATGAGATTTTCATTAGTAATCCTATATAACTCATCTCAGAGGTAGAATAAACAGATAAGTTGATCAGAACAAACACCAATAAAAAGTTTTAAAATATAGATTTAAATTATTTTATTTTCGATGATTCAAAACTTTTGTAGGCTAAAAGTGAAAACCTCATGTGCATTCACCGCGCCGAACTGATTGCAATTTTAAAAAATCACAGCTGTGATCACTACAAGGCCAATTGAAACTGTCCTAAAAACTGAGACGAAAAAGCCAACAATCAGATCGTGAAATGGCCTCTCATTTAAAAATTAGAAACTGCCTTGAAATAAAGTCATAGCCGAGCTTACAATGCGATTACAACTAAGCCATAAACTATTCTTCCCCACTTATGGAAGACTAATATGGACTAATGAACTTTTCCTGGACTCGTTTGTAAGGGTGCAAAATTGGTACACAACCCTGGTGGGGACCTTCTTCCCCGGGAGATAAGAAAAGCGGGGAGAAGGGCATTGTGTGCCTGGACACGAGCGAGTCAACAACAGTGAGCCAAATCCTTTATTTCTCTGTAAATTCCTGAATCCTTGTTCCTTCTTTTAATTGAGCGTGATTGTAAATAGTATTTTTTTAAATTGATTAAGGTTGAAATTTGTTGTTTTTTTCTTAAGTTATGTTATATGCATATCACTAAAACCATTGTGACATGTGGAATGCACTCTCACATGATCAATGTAAGAGACAACATTTATAAAATACCTCTACGAGCCTACTAGTAAGGAGTGTATAGAAATATATAGTTTTGATATATTCAGGAAGTTAGTCTCCAATGAGATCAAATTAGGTACAATGATTAGAGCTCACATTATGGTCGCAGGATCAATAAATATGGATGATACCTGCATTGGTACTGACTATAGATACAACGGAGTTTATTACAAACAAGTTATAGTTCAGGCCCAAGTAAACGCCATATTCGACCAAAAGCCATCGAATGTTGACTTACAAAAAAATGAGATGCAACTGCCAGTATGATGGGTTTGGTTTTCTGGAAAATTCTGGATATATCACAAGGGACAAAGATATAGATTCTAAGTCCTGTGAGAATAAGCAATATGAAGTTATATATGAGGGTGAAGGAAAACTTGAGTCGAAAAATGATGGCAACAAAATAATAAGTGTAGTTGCAAGCGACAGCATATTTTATGCTCAAGGGTAATATTAAATTATGTAATCAGCTGGGTATTGCTACGGAACATCCAAGACTATACATTGTGTATATTAAGAACAATATTAAATATTTCAATTTCAAATCTAATAAACCAATAAATACAGATCTCATTGCTTATTACATTTTTTTTTTCTTCTTCTCGGGGAAAAAAAATTAATAAAGCTTATGAACCGAGAAGAGAAGCGCGAGAAGCAGGAAGCAATTCGCGGCCTGCAAGATCCTGATCGGGAGGGCACTGGGTCCGAGATTTAAAAAAAAAAAAAAAAAAAACAAGGAGAATCAGTTGGATATAGACGTTCCGAGGAAGAGGTGGTCTCCGCAAGGAAAGAAAATATTCTTTAAAACAGTGTATGTGTTTGTGTGGCTTGTGATCCTAGTCGTGCTGATCGGAGAGTTCCTACGAAGAGAAAGGGGCTAATCCCGACAAGTGAAGAGTGATCCCGTGAGTTGGTTCATTTCCAATTTCATATCAGGCGTGATAATTCCGGACTAGAGACATTAGGTAGAAGTTTCGGCCTTTTGTTAGCTTTTAATTTAAAAGAATTTGTCTATGAACTTGTAAATAGAATAGGTGTGATTAGTATTCTTTTTTTTTTTTTTTTATCATAGTTTTAAACCCTAAGTAAGCTAAATACCTTAAGATACTTTGCTTGTGTTAACGAATTAACTCGGATAGAAGAAGGAAGAACTTCATCATTTAGCTCCCATCATAACCCTGGGTGGAAGCGTCATCCACCGAAGCGCTACATCGGACGTCTGGGGCCTGACACGGAAAACGTATCTGTCCTTCCTTTTCCCTTTCTTTCTATTGTTCTACTCATCTTTTCTTTTTTTTCCCCCCTGGTTTCGGTATATATCCTCCTCCAAAAAAATACCGCTCAACATAACAACTAAATAAACTTTCACCTCCTCACCGATCATCACTTGTCTATCTCTTCAACACATCCCCCCCTTCTCCACTGGGCTACCGCCAACATACGTGCAGCCACAGTAAGGAAGCTGTAACATGCTTACATCAACACTAAAATTGTTTATGTTGAAAGGTATATTGGTAATAAAATGACAAGCATGTATGATAACTTAATGCTCCAAAAATGTCCGAGACTACAATACTTACAAACCAGTTAGTGCTGGCTTATACTTCTGAAGATGAATTCGCATATGCGTACAAAAAATCACCTGGTGACACTGCATTAACTAGAGGAGAAATAATACATCTTATAAAGTATGTGCCAGTAGAAGTCACTGCAAAGACCTCTAAGAATTGTTACACAGAAATAGTAGTTGATTACAAAAATACTACAGCATATCTCAGTCCGAGGAATCGCTCACTAAAAATGATAGGAACACCTCTTCATTGCAATGCTTTAACCCCTGTTATGTATCACCTGGCGTTGCACTCAACACCACATCAAGTTTCTGAGCCAGTAATTTTGGATCTTAACCCTACGTCTAATTGGACATATGAGCCAATACAAGATTTGATAAGTTCTGGACTGTACTCTATTAAAGAGATAGAAAACAACATCCTTGCAAAAACACATGTTATTTGCTGGTGAATAGAAATCATTAGATAACTCAATCGTCAGTAAGTTTAAAGGTGAGATAATTGATATATCAATAGGTGACGGTATGAACTTTCTGAATCCTGATAAATTAAATAACATAATTTCTGGAGCTAAAGACAAATTTCTAAGTGGTCTTAACACCATAGGACATCTATTATTATAGGAATTGTCAAGATATGCAAAGGATCATTGATGATCCTTAACTGTTCTTTTACTATCTCATGCTTAAGGAACTTTTTCAAGGATTCGACTGGAGGAAATTCTGCTTTTGTTCAGAAGCCAACACACTATTGGATGGTTAAATACAGGCAAGGAAAAGAGGCATATGATGAACAATATAATATAAGCAAAACATAAGGACTCACACTGATCCTACTTCTTATATTCAGAATACAGCGAATGCACCAAGAGAAAGGTTAATTGTAACGGATCAACCATCTGACCAGATTGTAATCAATCCGAACCTATATCCGAAAGTTTAAATACACGTAACGAAGTATCTAGATTGAACATATCTTACTTTAAAAAATAATCAGAAAAAAAAATTATATTGTTAGTCGTCTCAATGGACCGACGGTCCTCGACTGAACAATTCTAAGTTTTTTCCAAAAAGGAAAACAAGAGCGGGGAAAAAGGAAATATTTAACCACACACATAAAATAAAAATGTATAATTTGACCTTTTGAAATCTGATAAAAAGTCATATTTACAAAAAATGCCGTGTGAAACAAACTAAAAAAAGTCTTGTTAACAAAAAAATAAAAAATTCCTCGTACGAAAAAAAAACACAATTTCAACCTTAATCAATTTAAAAAAAATACTATTTACAATCACGCTTAATTAAAAGAAGGAGTGGGCACACTCCCTGAAGGAACAAGGATTCAGGAATTTATAGAGAAATAAAGGATTTGACTCACCGTTGTCGACTCGCTCGTGTCCAGTCACACAATGCCCTTCTCCCCGCTTTTCTTATCTCCCGGGGAAGAAGGTCCCCACCAGGGTTGTTTGTGTACCAATTTTGCACCCTTACACGTTATAAAAAAATTCAATAATCAAAAGACAACATGGGAAAGAATTGATTAAATATCTTAATAGGTTTGTACATTTCGTATTGGATCAATATTTTGAAAAAGAACGTATTTCATCCACTAGAAAATATTAAAAAATACTGTCTTGAATATATCCGTGTGTGAATTTTTTCATATTTCTTATTTTAACAAGTGTGAGTGAATAAAACACAAAAACATCGATTAATTTTCAATTTGAAAATATAAACTGATCCGTGATTATTTATAAACTTGAAGCGATATCCGTGGTAAAAAATATTTAAACTCCTCTGTGTTTTGTCCTGAATGTTACTTGTCATACAGGCAAAGCTTGAGCAGGTTAAAATATATCCAACTCATTCAAATTTCCCAAATAACCACATTTATTATATAAGGCACAATAGCATTCAGTATCACGATTCAATTTTTTTTTACAACTGATTGCAAATTAAACAATTATTATTTTATTATTTAAAGCCAAGCCGATTCAACTGCTAAAGGTTTTTGACAACAAAGAATTAATTTATTATCTCTTTTTTTAATTAAATACTTTGTTCAAAAAGCTAAGTTTAAGAAATTATAATAAATCTTAACAAATACTAAAATAAACGTTTTAACATTAACAAATAAACTTTAAAAAACATTCCTTGGAAGAAGAAAAAAATCGCTCCAAATTTATAAATAAAAAAATAATAATAATAGTGTCCAAACGAAACTATTTTCATAAATCAAATAACAAAATCTTTGTGAGACATTCCATTCGCTTAAAATGTCCGAACCTTCTTTAAAAATCATACATTTGTACAACCAAATACAAAAAATATAGATTGCTGAATTCTCCTTTAACTTGCTATTTACATAATATATAGCATCTTCGTTTATTATTCTTAATATAATATCAAAATACTGTTAGGAGGCATATTTGGTTCCTAATAAACACTACAATTCAAGTTTAGAATTGTCAAATATGTATTAGTAGGTTAAAGCTGATGAAATAACAAAAAAAAAGCTTTTGACTTCAATTAGTTGACTAATTGTCAGCAAAAAAACTTTACTAAAGGTAATAAGAGAGCTTAAAAATCAATAAACAGACGATAGCAGTAACATGACTAAAATTATGGAGAGATCTTTGATTTATTTAAAGAGCATGCATTATTTTGAAGATTTAAAAAAAAAATTCAAAAGAGAACTTAATGAAAGCCCAATTGAAGCAAAATAGATTAAATAAATAAAAAGAAAACGTTACTTAAGCATAAGTGATCAATATTTCAGAGAGCATTATGGAAACTATTCAAAGCAAAATTCTAACTTTCTTGTACGTGAGACTTTCCTCTAAACTTATTTTGTTCAAAGAATTTTTTCAAAAGTTGATTTTTTTTTCAAAACCTACCAGCACTCTGAAAAAACAACTTGATTAAAAAGTAACATCTGGTTATCGAGTACAAACCGAGAAATGCAGTCACTGAACCCACGACGCTGGAACCCATTGCGGCTCCGTCTCCACAGCAATAGCTATTCTAATTAAAGTCTCGAAAGCGGCTGAAAGGTCAGAATTAACGATAATGTCGTCGAACAAATGAGAGAACATAAATTCTATTCTTTCACCCCTGTGGATCATCGCTGCCAATTCCTCATCCTAGAAGAAGATTTAAATTTAATATTTCACACGTAAGAAATTTTCTGTATTGACTTACAGTAAACGCTCTCGAATTATTTTCATCAAAAGTCGATCTAGCGTATGAGGCAGTACGAGTTTCCTTGAGCGTATCGAACAAAGGTGGTTTTACATAAATAATATAAGGCTTTATTTGTGCTGTACGTATCATTTTTAATGCCTAAAAAAAAAAAGAAATTTTTTATTATATTCTAATAGACTTTTCTTATGATTTTGGTCTGCCTAGACATGAAAATGTGACTGACAGATCAGAATGATTGAAAGGTTGAACTAAAAATATCTTACAATAAACAGTCAAACTTCCCATAAGCAGATTTTGTCCGCATTTAGAAGGGACTACACATAGAAAAAAATCTTAGATGCATTAAATGGAAGTTGTTTGTTAAAATAAATGCTAAGTCTCCCCCCCCCCAAGCATTGGAAAGTATCGTGTAACCCTACAGGGAGAAGAGGAAGTCCATGTCAAACAGCCAAGTCAGAACCGAAGTCGATCATATTTGAGGGTTAGTTTTGTACAAAAATTAAAAAATGAGAAAATAGAGGAAATACAGCGGAGGTGTGGATCACCGGTAGGAAGGAAAGCCATAAGAGGGCAACGATGACAAGTTGAATCTCATTGCTATGAGAACCAAATGTTTATGCTTTTGGTTGCTATGAGCACAAAGGTTTACAGGTCGCCGTTGCCACGGCAATTTGTTTTGTGTTTTTCATTGACATAGAAACGGCCCTTCTTTTTGTCGAGTGACTATCAGTCATGTCTCAACTGCCAAGAAGACAACACACGCTCTTTTTTTTAATTAGATGTTTCAGGCAGTAATATTTTTATATATAAATTGTTTTGTATTGTGAATCCGATAGTTTAAGTTCAGTTCAACAATACACTACAATCAGTAGTTTTCTACGTCTCAATACACAACGGACTGCATGATTGACGGTTGGCAGTTGAGATGTGACTGAAAACATGAAATAAAAAAGGACCGTTTCTACGGCGATGAAATTCTACACATGGACCCCCAACTTCATCAGTGAACTTTTAGCCTATATATATTCTTTGTATGCTTAATCTAACATCGTTTTTCTTTCTTTTTCCTTAATGTCTTGTAGAGCTCTTTCATTGTTGTTTGAATTCTTTCATTAATTTTTAATTTAAAACTAATACATAATTTTATTTATTGGTTTTATTATTAAAATTTAAAAAATAACTTTGTTTACTTTTACCATAACCTATCTTTATCATTCTTTTTTTATCATCTATTTTTACTTGCATTAGATAACACTATTTTGTAACTTATTGCCTATTTACACTATTTTAGGATTATTTTAATATATAGAGAAGCTTTAGATCCAACCAATTTGAGTTTGTTCTTTAAAAACAAATGATTATTTGGAGATCATGAGATGCGGTCTGGTGTGACATAGGTTTAGAAATTGTTTTTAACCCAAATAATTATTAATTAACTGTCACTAAACATCACACATTTAAAAATAAAGTATTACATGCTACTGTCTGCAGGAGAAAGACACATGAATTATTAGAAGAAAAAAATTTATAAATATAAACTGGCAAAATTGAGCAGTTCAATACTAAAAAAATATAAAAAGTGACATAGAAACATAATAGCATAACTAAAGTTTACAAAATGAAAGAGAACGTAAGACAAAGCAGAAATTATTTACAAAGCTGTCGTCAGACCTTTATTTTTGTTAAGGAAGTGTATTTAAATGTTTCTTGATTCTATTCCAGGTATAGTGATGACTGCTTATAATGATATAAATATATGCATAGCTTCAACATCATTATAAACAGAATCAACTATATTTTATTTCTTTATTTACTTTTTTATTTTATTTTTTATCATTGATACCAGGAACTTGAGGAGTTTACCCTGAACCCGACAGCTTTACAGCTTATTTTCAATTAATTAAGGTTTTGGTTGAGATAAAAAAGTCAGTGTCACAAGCAGGATTCGAACCCACGACCTTCGGCTAAATACGCCGCTGCTCTACCACTTGAGCTATCATGACTTTGATCCACTCGGGCACCAACTTCCCATCTCAACCGCACCTTTTGAATTTTCCCTCCTTTTTGCCATTTTTCAAATGTCGTGTAATCTATTTGATTCTTGGCGACAGAATTTTTTTATCTCAAATAAAAACCTTAATTAATTGAAAGATATTAATTGGTCAAGCGGACCACGAAAATTAGTGAATTGAGAATATGTTAATTTTTGCACTTTTTACAAAAATTTCAAATCGAGCTGCGGAGCCAGGAAATCATCCTGGACCGGCGCTCATTAAGAATCGATAGGAAATTTTATAAAGCTTTCAATTTGTCACTTTCCACTTTGCCCGATTTCTCAACCGTTTTCGAGTCATTCGCGATTTTTGGGCAAAAAACTTGCTCATGGAAACAACCGATCACTCTCTCCCGATTTTACTGTACATAAACCTATTGTTTCAATACGTTATTCGAAGCCAAATGGCTAACAAACACCTGCGAAATGGAAAGGAAAATTTGAATTTCTGTGATGAGGTAAACATTTAATATACTTAAATGTTTAAATTTTAAAAAGCCATCATGTTGTGTAAAATTTTCTAAAAAATGACACTTAGCGCAGGTCTGTAACTTAAAGGGCTTAGAAAATATACATTTCCAAAGTCCATTTTTTCGTGCAAAACCCAGGTGTTCGGGTTTTTTTTCGGAGCTATAGAAACTCATTTTGTAGCATTTTTGAACAATTAATTTTAAATTGTTTTCAAGGGATAATAGATGAAGTGAACTTAAGTCAGATTGAAGCAGTCGGCAATCCTCATTAGATTTAATCGTTCTTAATATTTTTATAGGCAGAATGGAAAGAATGGAATACAGAATAACAGAAGGAAGATGGTTAATACATTTTGTTTCAATTAATTAAAGTTTTGGTTGAGATAAAAAAGTCAGTGTCACAAACGGGATTCGAACCCACGACCTTCAGCTAAATACGCCACTGCTCTACCATTTGAGCTATCGTGACTTCGATCCACTCGGACACCAACTTCCCATCTCGACCCACCTTTCGAATTTTCCCTCCTTTTTGCCATTTTTCAAATGTCGTGTAATCTATTTGATTCTCCACGACGAATGAAATGGCCATGGAGAGCTTTAGTGAAGTATACTTCATTTTGCCTATTAGGTTTCATGGTCCGCTTGACCAAATAAATTCTTTTCAATTAATTAAGGCTTTGGTTGAGATTAAAAGTCAGGGTCACAAGCGGGATTCAAATTGAAAAATGGCAAAAAGGAGGGAAAATTCAAAAGCTGGGGTTGAGATGGGAAGTTAGTGTCCGAGTGGATCGAAGTCACGAGGTCGGGACCTAATTCAGGGTCGCTGAGATCCAATTCCGCCCCAAACCTTCCATTGATGAGTACTGTGTCAACCTTGTGGCCACTGCTCCCATGTATGTAAGAAAAAAAAGGTCCAGGGGCGACAGTGATTAATGAAAGCATGACTAGTCGAGAGATGAGCCTTAAACACTCAGCTACTGCAGCCCCCACTGTATTCGATTAGTGAATAGTTATTTTCTCATTATATTTTCAATTTCTTGTTATAATTAAAGGCAAATGTAATTGGGTCAACATACCTGGTAATGCGGGCTTAATATGCACACATATCCGGCGTTGATGAGAGAAAGTACGCTTTCCATCGATGTACCATACAAATTACCTTTGTATTCGCCGTACTCGATAAACTTGCCGGCTTCGACATCCTCCTCCATTGTTTCGCGACTTACAAAGTAGTAATCTTTGCCGTCTACTTCACCGGGTCTCATCGTTCTTGAAGTGACTGTAATATTTGTCATATTTGATCAATTTCCTTTTTTTTCTTTTTTTTTTAACGCAAATTCATACATGGAATGGGTGAACGGTATTTATTAGGATCGGTGGCGATGAGCCTGCGCTTAAGCTCGTTCCTGCCAACACCAGGAGGGCCGACTAGAGCGAGGGGCCGGTAGAGGCCCGGTCTGGGGTAGAGTTTCGCCACTTCTTCATACGTTGCCAACTCCTCCCGAGCGAAGTCATCAGCTTCTGCTGTGTCATACAGAATCTTTTTAATTTTAGGTGCGGCACATTGGGAGGGGGAACACGGGGAAAGGAGCCTTGATTCTGGGACAGCAGCATAACACTTGACTTTAGCGCAAGAACCTGGCAACAACTCTGCAAAACCAGAAAAGACAATATTAGCTCAACCTAATCCCCTCGGATTCTCCCTTCGGGAATGATGATACTACTTACAGAAACAGAGGGCCTACAATACAATTAAAATCCTTCTTAGTCATTAACATGCACAAGAAGATTCAGGCCTGAAACAGTCACATGCACTTTGAGGAAAGTATTCGGTGTTTTGACATGCGCCAACACCAGAATCAGATAGATTGGGATTGCTTCCACTTTGAGAATGGTGGACTACAGCACAACTCCGCAATCCAAATTAACAAAAGCAAGACACTTTTACAACCTAAATTGTGTAGATACATGCTTTAAGCTTAAGACTTGTTTAGTGCACATTTAGTGCAACAACGTTAAACCATCTTCGTCCAAAAGTATTATCTCTTTTATTTAAAAATGGACACAGTAAAACAAACGAGAATAAACCTAGACAATTTCCTTCTTTTTAATAGTAATATAAGTGACTCTCTCATCTAGCTTAAGATGAAATTCATGTCAATATTCTTGCTGAACTCTACTGACAACATACAAATTCAGACCAGTTTAATCAGATCATAGGAAAATATTAATTTTGCTAGTTTAAGCTGAATGCTTTGTGCGTAACATCATTGTCAAGCCGTACAGGACCTAAAAGATCAACAAAGAAGAAGAAGAGGAGGGCAGTCCTATGCTGAACACAGTCCTAGGCTGAACAGAGTCCTACAACGAACACAGTATCAAAAAACTTCTCTCAAAAAATAAAAACACGGATTTATCGACGGTGAGCGATAAAGAAAAATACCTATTCACAAGAAGGAATCTTTTTTTGTTCGTTAATTAGATAAAAAAATTAAATTTTAATTTATAATTATTTCTGGATGGCGAAAGAATTAATGTTTATTTTTTTAATTATATTTTTATTGTAAAAAGGAAATTTTTTTTGGTTAGTTTTAAAGTTACAAAACAAACAACTTACAAGCTGTTTATTTTTGTTAGCTTTTACTGAAATTTGATCATAAATGTAATTGTTAACATCATGTCAATTTTATTCTATATACTTACTCAAAACTCTTAGTTTACAAATTCAAGAATTTTAACAACCAACTTACAGCTTTAAAAATCGATATCTCGAATATTGAGTAGACTATTTGTAGAAGTAGAAAAGGCAGATAAGACAATAAACACTGAGTAATCAGAGCATAGCCTAAAGAAAGAATTTTCATAAACAACCCAAAAGAAGAGAATATACAACCATTTGTGCAACTAAATGATATAATATCTTGTAAGAAAGGTAATATTTTTAATTGAACATTATTTTTCATTATACTATTTATTTTTATTTTTAACTCAGGTAATTCTTTTTTTTTTTAATTACATCAATGCTGCCATATTTGGGTAGTTTTTAAATTTTATTTAACACTCGCACTGTTTTTTTGTTTTTTTTTAATATTTATTTATTTGGTATGTACATAGGTAACGTAAATAATAATATTCATGTGTACTCTAATATTTTATCTACATTATTTAATAGACAAAAAGAGATTAGGGTGCGAGTAGTCTTCTGATGCCTCTGATATGTGAATGTTTGTTACCACTTCTTACCCGTGCGTTGTCAGATCCCGTCCTTTCAAGTACCTTGCTGTCTCTAGATGTCACGTTGACCCCCCCCCATGTTTCTCTGACATTGCGGAGAGTAATAAGCACCGTTTGTTTTCTTAGGCTCGTTGTGCTCCATTTTGTTATATTTTGATTTGATGATTATTATTTTTTTATTGCTTAAAATATAATACTGCCTTACTTTTAGCCAATACATTTAATAAAGTGCTTTACAATATATATCTTGTCATTTTTTTAGTTAGTTTTGGACTTATGCTGTGCCGTTTCAAAAGTTTATTACTTTCTGTTCCATTTCTTAAAATAAATATAAATGATTTTCTAATGAATAAGCATATTTTTTTGCACAATATTTCGATTCTATTTAGTATGTATCCTTATAAAGATAAGTGATTAATTTTGGGCTGTTAAAAATAATATTGGTAGCTAAAATTGGCCATTTTCAAACCAGCCCTCAAACTGAGGTGTCCCAGAGTTGCTCCTAACAGAGGGTTAAACACTTACTATACTTGAAAAAGACCAACAAAAAAAATTTGTACTTTACAAAAATACAATATAGGCTGTGGTTAGCAGGCCTATATAAACCCAGGCATCTTTTTATCTACAAAATAAGTAATAACAATACATTTCTTTAAATTTTCAAATAAAATTACTTTCAAGAAAGAACTAATAGAGGAATTCACTAGAAGGTAGATTTTAAAAAAATAGATGACACTAAAAAAAAAAAAATCATTTCTGAGTCTTAAAAGATAGGGAACGGCAGGGCGAGTGTTAAATAAAATCAAATTTACATTTAATACCTGATAAACCATCATTAATATTAATAAAAGAACACAATAATTAGAACCATGGATTTATAAAATTTTATGATGTAAAAATGAGGCGAGGAATAAAAAAAGATGTCAAGAATCAATGTACAATGTAAAGAATGATAACGAAGGGTGAAATGTGCTGATCATTCTATTTTATAGATTTTTTTTCTTCGAAGCTTTAAAGTAAAAGCATTATTAACAAATGCTTGTTAAGTATGTAATGATTGTGCTGATGAAAATATAAATAAATGTTTGAGCATGCATGGATTGAAATGACTGAGTGATAAGCTTGTAAAAAAAATTACCGTCATTCTCCAATTTTTCTTCCGTTTGTCTTTCGTGTATGATTCTCCTTTCTTGAAGAGCCCGGCTGGGAATCAAACCCGCTCGCATATTCCGATCTCCTTCTTTCCTTGCCTGCCACCTGTTTAAGCATCGAATTAAATTGATATTTCAAGCTTTTTTATTTTATTTATTTTTTTTTTTACAAACCAGTAGCCGTCGTCCTGGCTCACTATGTGCAGAATATCGCCTTTCAGAAAATCGAGCCCTGCCTCTTTGCAAGGTATGAACGGATCGGAAGACGCTATGTAGTCAAAATGCGCCCTGACTCTCACCTTGCTTTCTCTACAGCCGCCTCTGCCATCTGCCGGGACCAGTTTGAATGTTATCGTTCCCTCCGAGGCTTGCTGTACAATTTTTATTATTTAAAAAAAAAGTTTTATTTGCTACAAAATTAGTGATGTTACCAGTATGGCAAGGACGTCATTTGGCGTCTTCCCTTCGACGTTGATGTTATTGACTTCTACTACTTCATCACCGACATGAATAAGGCCAGATCTGTCTGCAGCACCACCATGCATTACACGCGCAATAACAATTTTCCCTGTTTCCTCATCACTTTTAATTGTAGCACCCTAAAATAATGAGTACGTCTTAATGTAAATGTAAAATAAAACTACTCTAAATCTGTAACCTCTTGTTACAATAGCTTCATGTAAAAGCCTAAGCAAATTGTTATTCCAAATGAATTGGTTCATGAAATAAAATTTAATTTAAATGCCTGAAGCTTGATTAATACTGTATTTTTTTTTTAAATTTATCTTTTCAAGAAACCACTTTCTTTTTTGTCTATAAAACAACAGTTTGAATTTATTACAGCAATTTGGAACCAGATGGGCAAGCAATAAAACATGTTGTCAATAATATTCATCACTCAAGTGAAACCAGGCCAAAGCCAGCAGATAAATCAATAACAGTTTTGGGAACTGATGTTGCCTCTCTATCCTAATTGATGAGATTTCACAATCTTTCTCAATATAAAAAATGATACATGAAATGCTAAAGCGACAAAAATTATAACAATTTTATGTTGAAAATGTTTTATTTACTTAATGAGAATCAAAGAGACAGTTCATTAACTAAAATAATATGTTTAAATTAATCTGCCTTCGAACAAAAAACTTTAAAACTTTTTCATTTAATTAAACTTAATCTGTATAAAGAAAAAGTGACGTTATTATACACCATCAAGTAACTTGATTAAGCAAGAATGTGTTTGGACCGACGACTTACGAATGTGAACGAGTCATTCCAATACATTGTTCACATCTTTGCTTAACTGTATAAATTCCTGAAGTTAACAATAAAATCAATACCGTACGCTTTAAAAAAAATATATATATATACATCATGACTCAACATATCACACTGCTGACCCATCATATATAAAAAGTTTTCAGAATATGAATTTTTAATATATCATAGTTTTATTTATGAAAAAAGATGCGTGTAACATAATATGTAAGTTACAAATAAAGATTTGACCTGTGATGATGCCTTAACAAGACGACAGTTTAAGAGGTCACTTTTTGGCCAGATCATTTTCTATTGGCTATTATCGTTCACCAACTTTGCATTACACTTTGAAGCAGTTTTTATATTTAGTGTGAAACCATCTTTTAAACGTGCACCGTTCCTGGATAGCGAGCAAGGATAGCCCCTTTGTCAAATGAAAATTTTTGATTTTTTTCTCTCACTCTTTTGCTTTTTTTTACAGTAAAATTTGATTATTTCGTCTTTATATAGAAGTACAGAATTGTTGGATGCACTGTTAAAATTATTTTAGCTGAAGAACATGGTAAAAAGTAAGGACGATCATCTACCGACCAAGTTGCTGGGGGCGGAAAAATTGGACTGTCTTCAGTGCTTCCAAGAACATCATCCAACATGAATCATTTTTTGTACTTTTTTTATGTAAATAATTTTTAATAAGTAAATCATTTTTTATGTAAATAGTGTAGTTTGTAAATAATTCGCATAATTTAGTTTATAAACGATTATCAATCAAGGTTTGTAAATGATGATCAATTTTATTGTAATTTGTGTGATGATTAGTGACCGTTAATCAATATTTGTTTAGAAATCGTGAGATGCGGTCTGGTGTGATGTAGGTTTCAGAAAAACATTTTCTTTATCGTTCGAACGTTTCGATCTTTATTGAGCCTTATACAAAAATGTCTTTTCTATACCGACATCCTTCCCCACCCCTTCAAAATCCAACGTATATAAACACAAAACAGCAAAATCTCACTGGTACTCTCGACACGACACACAAGAATGGCACAATTACACAGAACAAACACTTTGAGTGAGTAGAAATACTTTGATTGAATATATAAAAAATATATTTTGCATTGTATAAATCCACTTTTCCACATCCAAAATGTAATTGTTATATGTAAATAATGTTTGTAAATCCCAGGCCCTGAAGATGATCTCAATAAAGATCGAAACGTTGGCATGATAAAGAAAATGTTTTTCTGAAACCTACATCACACCAGACCACATCTCACATTTTCTAAATAAATATTATTGTAATTAGTAGTTTCAATTAATTAACCTTTTATGTAAGGTAATTACTAGTATTTTTTATGAAAATGTTTCAAATATATTTATTGATTTTTTTTAATGATGGTTTGCAACAGCAAGGGTCATATCAACCCTCAAGGCGTTAGTATTTTTGAAAGAAGCTCATTTATATGTCAGGTTCCAATGGCTGGATTCAAGCCGAGGACCTTTACTTTTGAGTATTGAGTGCCAGGTCAACACCTAAACTGTTGCGGCCACCGACACCCCATTATTATTATTAATTTTTAAGGGCGTTTTAACGGCTACGGTCATTTCACGTCCTAATATTTAAACCATCTATCTTAGATAGCTATGACTCCAAACATTCACTCATAAACTAATCAATCCTATTGCCATCCAAAGGTTCAATTTATCTTTAAAAATACTTAATTTGGAAAGCCAAATGTACACAAAAAAAATTAAATTATAAAATTTATTCCTGTTCTTTAAGTAGAATTTCGAATTTCTGTTCCATAATTTAAACATTTCCAATAGGCATGGGTGGCCAAGACAGTGGAGTCAGACTGGCAACAGTCTGAGCATGAGTATAGGGCTCTCATCATTATCCTTTTATTCTTCCATTATTATTTTATTATTTATTTATTTTTTTAATGAAATTTCAACCTTACTACTACAAATAATAGTAAAAAAAAACAAATTGTCCGTTATAAAAGAAAAATTAGAAAAGCAAAATATAACAAATTAAAAAAAAAAAAAAACATTTTTTATGAAAATTGGAAAGTAGGTGCTGTGCGGTTTGAAAAACTTGGGCGTTGCTGAAGCAAGATAAAATTTGAAAAATATTTTCCCTTGTTTTCTAATTATTATTATTAAGGACATTAATGAACAAAATAATTTTTAAAAATTTTCACCCCAAAGAAAACAACGTTTCAAGTTCCGCATTCAGTGGTTATAATATTGTTTAAAACAGTCCCATCAATAATATTGCAGAATGAAAAAAAAAAATTGGCAAGGATAATTAAAACCAAAAATTATTATACTTATTACAATTTTATCAGAAGAAATTTTTAAATATTTTAAAACCTTAATTGGTACACCCTTTTTGTGCATCCGAAAATAAATTGTTAAAACACTGAACGACATTTTATATTATAACTTACCACGATCGGCTCAGCGCTCTGCGCACCAAAGAATTGTAAGCAATACAAAAAAGTTCATTGTTAGATCTGCCTTTATTTCAATATTGGAAACAACGAAACACCTGCTAAACAGAGGGCTTGGGATACAATCGGACACCAATTGGGATTCTCTGATTTTACAACTAGGATCTTAATCGAATTAAAGTCCAATAATATCTTTTATTTTATAAAATTCTCTAAATTAAAATTTATCTCTTATTAAACAAGAAGTATTGTTTAATAAATTGGTATTTTGATTTGATGCTAAATCCTATTATACCAATTATAATAATTATTTATAAAAATAATTCATGCAAAATTTTGATTTTTTTTTTATATAAAACCAATTGGGTAAGGAAGTGTGTATTTTATAAGCTAGTCTGTATTTGATGAACTCCCTTGTGCTTGAACTTCTAAATAAAGGTCACATGCAAGAGTGGTTGACTAGGTGGCTCAATCACTACTGATATATGGCATAATGGTGTGACGGTAAACTAACTCATGACTTACCACAATTGGCTCAGTGCTCTGCGCCCCACTCTAATGTAAGCAATGCAGAGAAAATTATTAATGTTAACTCTAATCCTTTTTTTTACAATTTTTTCTACTGTTTCTAGACTAAACGGTGCTTCTTCTTTTCTTTTTTCTTTACTTTTTCTAGTCATGCAATCTGATCTCAATGAAATATACAATATATGAGATACAAAATATCTTTTAAATTTTTTTTTTATCTTTTGAAAATTGAATTTTTTTGTAACCCTTTATAAATGGTTAAAAAAATTAAGTAATTCTCACCAATGGTTCATTGCTTTTAACGAGTTGTACAATTTTGATTGTCTCCTCATCATCTTCGACATCTGGGGGGATTTCTGGAAGGCGGGGATAGTAATCTTTTTGTGCTACCGCATCGTGGGCGCACATTAAACCCTGTCAAAGGCAAAAATTATTAATCGATAAAACAACCCGGACAGCCCAATTTTGTTATTTTACACTAAAGTACCTGTAAATGGGGTTTTTGCAGAAGTGTGAACAGCTCTTTGCAAGTTTTGCTCTTCTCTGTCAGGGGTAAAAGCAGTTCGACGACCTCGATAGCGACCTGCATACAGCTGGAAAGGACCGGATTCAACTTGTCGTCCCGGCCGTTTTCCACAATTTTATTGTGGACTTTAACCAGAGCGTGGAGCTCTTTGGACTGCAGCAACTCGCTCAGAAATCCAAACTCTTCCTCCGAACTTGGCAAATGGCGGCGAGATTCTTCCAACGAGGCCAACAAGCCTGACAGAGCTACAAAATAAATTTACAATAATAAATTATTAATATGCCAATATTTACCTATTGAGTTTTATATATTAAACAATTTCCAAAAACAAATTCAATGAATTTGAAATCTTAAGTTTTCTAAAGCAAATTCAAGCTGTAATTGTTATTTAATGAAAACATTAGCATACAGTACAAACAAAATCTACAAAACTGATCAAATTTATTGGGAGAAAAAAGCCTCTAAAACTTCTATTAAAAATAAAAGGTTTTTATTTCTAAAATAAGGTAATAAAACCAACTGAATTGTTCTTATGTTTTTTTGAAATCATAAGGCAATAAAAGAGCAATAATAATAATAAATAATTAAATATTATGCAGCAAAAATACATTTGGTGATGGAGATACTGTTCTATCATCTATCTACAAGTTGAAAAACAAACCAAATGTGTTTATGAGATAGCCAATAATTGCTAAATGTGAAATCAATGAGTTACCAAATTTACTTTTAAGGAGGACTACAACTTGACGATGGCACATCATGGTTGCGTTTCATCAGTTCAGTTTGAATGAATCAGCCACTGAACATTTTAATGATTACATGACAGATCAGGTATAATTCACCCAGAACAACAAAAATATAATGCTTGTAATAGTTTAAAATAATCAAAATGGTAATAAATTTTCTAAACATAAGAGAATAAAAATGACTGGGCTTTTATCACGACAGCTGAAAATTAACAAGCTTTTTGTATCCAATTATGTATGTTGTTTGGCTTCAAAAGCCAGAACAATTATCCTCACAGTGAAAAAAAAAATCTCTAATATTAACATTCAAATTAATTAAGGTTTTTAGTCAAGAGAATTGGTCAAGCGGACCATGAAAACTAGTGAATCTAATATTAACATTAAATTAATAACAAAAAAAACCATAAAACAGTATGTCCAAGGTTGTTTTGAATTTCTTTTGACGACAGAGCATCAGAGTATTGATCCAAAAACCATGGATTTGAGCCCACCCATGGGACACAAATAAAGTTAAATAATTAAATAGTAACCAATAAAAATTACACCACCTGATATCTTTTTCCACTGTATGTTTGTTGTGTTTGCAATGGATAAATCCAAAATAAAAACAAAGATCACAAATGGATGGGGCATCAGACATCCTAGCCCAAAAATGGAGCCTCAGCCCAAATCCTCTGTCTCTAGGTATATAGACAGATTAAAAATAAACTATAATATTGTAAAATTGAAATCAACCTAACAGGAAAAACGAGAAAATCCTAACAGAAATTAATTAAACAACAGGGCATGCTACAATAAAAACCACCTTTAAAAAATGGGACAGATGATCAATGTTCAGCACGACCTGATTTTTCAATTTTCATCCTGTCGTACAGCGAACATTTCCTATAACATGCAGGTCACCTGCAACGAACTTGTTATGTCTGGAGAGAAAAACTTAATAAAATATTTTACTGCTCTGCAATAGCTAGATGACAATTCTTGAGCAATGTCTGTGCTTTTTTTAATGGATACCGGGAACTGGAGGAGTTCCCTGTGAGCACTGCAGCTGTAGTATTCAGTTTATTGTACTTCCTTCCTGGCTCCATTTTCGGGAGCTCGCATCAGGCGTGTGAATTTGAGCCCCAGGTATGGTAACGTTCTTCCGTCGAAGAAACACATTTGTGAACAAGGTTGGGACCAAATTCCGCGTTGCTGAGATCCCCAGACCTTCCATTGTGTCAATTTTTTTCAATTGCGATCACAAGTCCCCTTAGGCGCCAGAAAAAAGTCCGGGAGCAATGGTGGGAATTGATCTGACGCCTTAACCATTCGGCTACCGCGATCCCCCATGTCTATGCCATACTCCTGAGATAATTCTATACTTAATTAAAGAAATTAAGATCTTCCAGGAAAATCATTAGCAGAGTTTGGACACAATAGACGCAAGGCAAAAGGAAGAAACTTTATGATTCCAAACAGAAAAAAATGTAGATTCTTATTCATGGAAGGAAAAGGCAAGGAAGACCTTTACAAACTTGGAATCTGATAAGCCTTAGGCTTAATGAAAATCTCTAAATAATAATAGTGATTGTACAATAGACCAATATTGGCAAAGAACCTTAACCTGACCACAAAATATTTTTTGTAATTTGACCTATTCTAAGGGGTTTGGTCAGTCAGAAGTGGTTTGTGCTTTTCACTTTCAATTCTGGGTCTGTGGTGAAAAAATTATACGAAATGACTGGAGGTCTACATTGCTTGAGAATGGCTTTCCTAGTTACATAACCTTATGTGCTCTGTTCTATCTTCTCTAGACTTAATTGACTTAGTCATTTATTAATAGTCCCATTTTTTTAAATGGTATTTTGCTGTAGCATATTTGTCACAAAAGGGATTTGGGCCTGTTGTTCCAAGGTTTCCTTTTTAGGATTTGCAGGCAGTAGTCTATTTGCAGATCCCAGTTTTTTACGGTATTTAGGAAGTTCCAGATAAGCTTTAATTTAATCTCGTAGGCTTGGAGAACCTTTAAAACTGCCTAGATATCTGATAACATTATAATTGTTGTACCCTTGAGATGTTGTGATTTATTTCATGTACATGTTTCTTGAAAGATGTGTGGTGAGGACAAAAATACGTGGTGCTCATAGCTTCAAGACCTTTTATGCCCTACCTTTACCATTTCCCGTCTTTCAGTCATCTGTATGTCATAGAAAAGCTCAGAAAAGGTTTTTTTTTTTATCTGTACATTTAGCTCTTTTTTCAATAATAATGTTGAATGGTTTATCAAAATTTAGAATTTTCTCTAAAAGGTAAGAATAGTGTTAACCAAGAAAGTTATTTTAATTTTAAAAATTTTGAAAATTGAACCCAACACTCACTGTGAGTACACCTGTACACATCACCTTAGAACCCACACTCATTCATTCACCATCTTATTTTTTCTCAATCACACTTGTACTCATTGACTTGATACTTGAGTACCCAAGCTCACTCATTCACCCTCTTAATTACCCACACATTTATTCAATATCACTTTAGAACCCACTTAAGTAATCATTCCATCACCAGCATTCATTCACATACTCCCTTTAGAACCAAAACTAACTCATTCACTTATTCCCACCTTCCCTCTCCTCTACTCATTGACTTTTCAAGTACACACGCTCGCTCATTCACCCTTTTAGTTATCATTCCCTCACCTCTACCCTTTCACTATTTTATTTTTGATCTCATTCTCTCACCTGTAGTAATTAACTTGCTCACTTCAATACCCAAACTCACTCATTCACCCTCTTAATTATGCCCACATTTTTTCACTTTTACTCATTCACTTTCTCATTGCAACTCCACTCACTCATTCACACTGTTATTTATGCATCCGTTCCCTCAGTAATATTCATTGGCTTACTCACTCGAGTACTCACACTCATTGATTCATTCACTTACTTATGCACTCATTCTTTCACTTCTACCTATTCACCCCTTTAATTATTTATTCACACGTTGACATACTCCCTATAGAACCAACCCTAACTACTTCATCCCATTTACTTATGCAAATATTCCCTCTCCTCTACTCGTTGACTTACTCACTTGACTACCCAAACTCACTCATTCCTTCCCTTTACCCATTCACTCTTTTATTTATGTACTCGCTAATTTGCATATTCACTCGGTACTCACACTAATTCATTAACCCCCTTCACTTATGCAAACATTCCCTCTCCTCTATTCATTGACTTACACACTTGTGTATCCTCTCACTCATTCCCTCGCTTAATTGCGCATACATTTTTTCTATTTGTCTTTATTCACTTTCTCACTCTGGATATTTCACTCTATCATTCACACTCTTACTTATGCGCTTATTCCTTCCCTTCTACCCATTCCCAATCTAAAAGTACTCATTCATTCACATACTCCCTTTAAAACCAACACTAACTCATTCATCCACTTATGCACTCATTCCCTCTCCTGTACTAATCGACTTACTCGAGTACCAACACTCAACGATAATACAATTTATTGTATTTTGTAGTATGATAATCTTTCATTGATAATATTAGTGATAAAGGAAAAAAGCGCCAAAACATTCAGCTTGAGGTTTTATTTCTTTGTCTTTCTTTTATCGTAGGAGGTTATTTTGGATTTTTTTAATTATTTATTTTAATTTAAAAAAAGAAAAGTGTAGTTTGTAATAATGGATGTTTGTAAGACGAATGTTCCGTCGCGGCGGGATGTACAGAAGCAGGTGCGAAGTGGGCAACGGTAAATGGAGCCTTAATTAAATATAAATTTGTCCGTGTGAAAATAGAGTGATTTAAAAAAATTCTTTTGAGTACTCACAAGGATCCCAATTCCCATTGGCCATGACTGCTGTCATTATCGGTTTCCTATAGCTCTGAACACCTAATAATAAAAAGTTTATTATTGCAGGGCCGTGGTAAGTCTTATAAATAAAACATTGGAGGCCACAGGGTGAAGAGTCGGCAAAAGGGGGCTTCAGACGGCGGCCGAGACTAAAAATACGTACCGCGCACAGACCCGACCCGGATCGGCCTTTCCTGTTATACCATCTCACGCGTCGTCAGCCTCCTTTTCGGCCGAGGGGCGGCATTCGTCCGGCCGGCACTAAAAGCGGTCGCAACGCTTTCTCACGGGCCGCATCCCACGGCGGCCGGAAAAGGAAGAAATCAGAGGGACACCGGACACGGTGACGGTTCGCCAGGAGGACGACGACACTCACACTCGACACTCGACAGCCGACACTGACAGCGTATTCCCGATTCCGACCTCGGCCCACTCGGAACAAACGCCTTTTCGATTTACTATCAACCACCGCCGACTCGATTACGCTCGAGATAACGGCTCGACGACGCCCACTCCCGGCCGCGAGACAGGCGACCGCGCCTACTTCAATACCGTTTATGACAAACCGACAAGTTTCGACACAAAGATTATCGGAAAACAAACAAAACTTTTTTCTCTCTCCTAATATTTGTTCTTTACAGCGAACTCATTCATTTATTGACATTATTTGATACATGCTCAATCATTCACATTCACGCCTACTCATTCACACTCATCAATCACTCTCGTGCAAACACCTGCGCACTTGATCAATCTTCAATTCACTCTCTCTTTCATCGCGATCTCTCAAACGTACTTGCTCATTCTTTCAGCATACTTTCCCCTTTCACTATCAATTCATTAGTTCAATACATCACTTACTAATTACCTGCTCACTCACAGACTTATTCATTCTTTCATTATGTACCCAAACATTCACATATTCCCTATAGAACCAATACTAACTCATTCACCCTGTCTTGTACAATATTCCATCTCCTTATTCATTGACTTACTCACTTGAGTACTACACTCAACGATAAAACATTTTATTGCCTTGTTCATTCACACAGTTTTTTACTAGAGAACCCGTACACATTAATTTAATCATGCATTCAACCTCTTACACACATTCCCTCACCTGTATCTGTTGACTCAATAACTTGAGGACTCACACTCACTCATTCACCCTCTTATGTACCCATGCACATACTCATACATAGAAGCCATACTAATTCATTAACCATTTTACTTATGCATTCATTCACTAAACTATACTCATTCACTTACTCTAGAAACCACATTCAATCATTCGCTCTCTTACTTATGCACTCATTCAGTAAACTAATTCACCCTTCATTCACGTGTATTCATTCACTTATTCACTCCAGAACTTACGAATTTTACTTACTCACTCATTCACTTTTTTACTTATTCACTCATACTCTGACCTGAAATTGTTCAATATTAACATTAGAATCTACATTCACTCATTCACTCTTCTACTTAATTACTCATTTCCTCACCAATGCTCATTCACTTATTAACTCTAGAACTCGCACAAATTCACCCTCTAACTTACTCACTCGAGTACTCGTTCTCACTCATTCACCCTTTTACTTATGCATTCATTCATTAAACTATACTCATTCACTTACTCATTCTAGAACCAATCAACTTTGTTGGCAATTTTATTACTTAATCTATAAAGTTTTGAAGTGCGAATGATAAAACTAGTTGAAGAATTGGGGAAGATTGAGTTCAAAACAGTATGGCCGTATGATCGAGCATGTCGTGTAGTTGAGAAGTGTGTGAAAATATGGTTTGATGTGTAGTCCATCAATGCGCAGTTGAATGTATTTGTAAGTGTTGCTGTATAAAGTCAGTGAGGAGTTCAAAGAAATTTTGCTTTTGTTGTTGCATTTGCTTGATTTGTTCAACATAAATGTTTATGAATAGATTTAGGAGAAGTATTTAAAACCGCGACAAATCTAAATGGATTCCTTCATTCTCAACCCCTATTGTTGGCAAGATATATTACATTAGTTAGAACTTAGTGCACAATATGTTGCTATTAAAAATTAACATTTACATTATTGTTTAAAATATTGGTACAATGTCTAGGTCGTGGTTCTTCATCTCAAACCCTGCAGTTGACATAATGTATTACTTTTGTTAAACATAATAAGCAAGAACAATTTTTGATATTAACAGTAACCATTTATATTAGCGTTGTTTAAATTATTGATAAAAATTTCCTGGATTATTAAATTAAGCATTGCAAGTTTTTTTTGGAAATATTCAAATGATAACACCAGAAGAGGGAAAAGATAATAACCTTCCATCGAGTGAACCTGTATGATGTACTGTCAAATGTCAAGTTTGGGCATGTGAAGGAGATAACTTATCCAGCCCCTAGTCAAATGTGACACTTTTCTGACCATAAGAAGAAATCCATTTTTTAATTTTTTTTAGAAAAATGGTCAGGAAAATAGTCCTAAGACCTGTCATAAGCACACTCCAGCGAATGGCAGTGTTTGACGTTAAAGATGTGAGTAAAAATTTGCCTTACGTTGTTCAAATAATTTGCTATGATATCGTTTCTCTCACAGAAACTAACTATTGTCGGTTCGAACAATAACGAGACCCTCTTCAGAATCCTGCACATCAACCGCATGGTGCCTAAAGACTTGGAAATCATCGATGATGGCGTCGAGTACACGAGGGATGAGATAGACACATTCCTCAGGGGTATTGGAAGGTCCAATGTGAAAAAAGTCTCTGCTTTTGGAATTGTCGGTAAGTACTTAAATTATAAGGCTTAATTTACGCTTCTAATATATTTTGGTTGAAAACTTAATCATATAATAATTTTAACTTAATTATTTACCAATTTTTGTTCACTTCATTCCTTGAAATTAGTCAACCATTATCAATATTGTTACATTATGGGCAACCATGTTTAAACAGTGGCTCAAATTTGTTAATTAAATTTAAAAGGCATTAATCAGTTTTTGTGACTTTGCTCACTGAAAACTGCCGCTTATTCAAAACATTTTTTTCAAATCGAGTTTATACCCCAAGATTCAGCATGCATGCACATACATACATTCTTTAATAAACTAGAGAAGTTTTACAGCTTTTTCTACATTATTGCAATTGTTCAACTCATACAAATTTCCGCTAATCCAAACAGCCTTTGATCAGAGATATTTTGCTGTACCACTATATTCAATGCCTTTTTTGGTTTGTTTTCTTTTATTGGCATCTTTGACATATTAAGTCTGAGTTTTTTCATCCTATGGACATATAAAACAGTTAAGTAAAATAAAACACAAACCCTCAATGAAAAAGGCGAAATGCTGAAACGTGCAAACAAAGCAGCAAGTATCAGGACGATCAGAAATGATCACACAATTGTGATGAAATCAACATTCATTTTTTGTCATCAGATCAACATAACATTTTATTTTTTACAAGTCAAAAATTTAAAAAATTAAAGTGTCAGTAAGCTTTAAGAAAACTTACAAAAAAGCCATTATTATAGTTCTTTCATTATGACTTTAGGATTTGTGAAATTTATGGAAAGCTATTACTTAATACTTGTAACAAAAAGGAGGCGAGTCGCTGCGATCGGTCTGCATTACATATACAAAATTGAAGATACTGAGATGATATACATAGCGAATGAAGCCATCCGTGTCACCCACCGGGATGAAGCCAGATACCTTAAAATGTTCCAAAGCATTGACCTGCGGAGTAATTTTTATTTCAGGTACTTTTTATATATGTTTAATTTATTAGTTAACTATATAAATTTATTGGTCATATAAAGCATTAATTCAACAAACCCGCTTGTGTGCAAGTTCCCATAGATTAAACGTTGTAAACAGTATTCATGACATATTAGGCATTGCTACTGGTGCCTTTATTTTATCCCAGGCCAATAAACAGGAGAGTTGCCCCTAATATTGGGTTGTCCGGAAAATAATGCAGGATTTTGGTATTAAACAAAAAAAAAGAAACTAGTTACTTTAAAGCAATGTTCTTTAATCAAAATAATTTCCCATACNGAGTAATCCTGTAAACGTAAACAGAATATTTTATATAGATTTTTTTTAATGAAAACTTAAAATCCTGCATTATTTTCCGGACAACCCAATACATCATCAGAATCTCATACAATTTAAATATTTTGTCAAAATTGTTTCAATTCAGATCACCTTTATACCCAAATAAACCTCCAGGCAACACCAACATCATCAAAAATTCGGTCAGAAGCACTTTGTGATTTGAGTTTCTTCCATGATTTATGACATCTCAATTCTTCAAAAGTTAAACGTCTCACCTGTTCCACCCTGGCGACTTTCTAACCTTTTCTCTTCATTTAACTCTAAAAGCCGCATTCATAGTAACATAGTAATTAGTAATTATTTGTATTGGCCAAGTTTTTAGGGAAGAACTCTCTTATGCTGAATGAAGATCTGGCAAAACTGGCTTAACAAATGGTGTGAAGTTAACCGCAATAAACTAAGGGAAATTAAACAATGGCCCTCTGTGGTTTGAACATCTGTAGGAAATTGTCTTGGCACGCCTTAGAATGGGACATTGTAGGATTCCTCATGGCAAGGAACCTCCTCTGATTTGCCAAAGCTGTAAGAAACTACTAATAATCAAGCACATCCTGAATGTTTTCAATTTGAGATGGAGAGGAATACATGTGTTTCTGGTAGTCTAGGTGAAATATACATTGCACTAGCAGGTGTCAGGTGCGCTCTTCTGAAGACAAACTCCTCAGGAGAGCTTACTCAGATTATCACTGCTATTACTCCAACTTCACTGCATCTGACTCTTTTGCTCCGACTGACTCAAAGCCTGTGCAACTAACTTCATCTTAACTGGCACTTACCCAAGGGCTACAAATCTTGGATAGTGAGTGTTTGGAGGTCAAGGACACTGTATCCTTGCTGATGAAGCTGTATATGCGAGTTGGGACGGTGTAGATCTCTGTCCTTGCTGACGAGGCTGTGTATGTGACCTCAAATGGTGAGACCTACCTCACGATCCTTGGTTGACGAATCTGTGGATGAGGGCGAAGGCCTCAGGCACTAGCTGGGTAGACTAGAGGTGAGATGCAACAATATTGTCTAATGATAGTCACAGTCAAGAGGTTGAATTTTTATATTTCTTGGGTCTCTTTTCAGGAACTAGACAACCAACAAACTCATTTTCTTTTTATTAATGCCTCCGAAATCGATATCAATAAAAAGAAAATTAGTTTGATTGTTGTCTAGTTCCTGAAAGAAACCCAATAAATATATTTATTCTTCTCTTCTTTCTTCTAGGTTGTTTGCTTGTTTTAAGATCTTTTTAGGTGTTTTTTCAGGAACTTTCAACCAAGAAATATAGGTGAATGGTTGTTTTTTCTTGGTAGTACTCAAATGAGGGTGGTGGTTGTTGTTGTTGGCAGCAGGTGTTGAGGGTGTAGAATTGTTGGGTGATCCTTAGGATACATTCGGGTTGTGTTCAAACCTCTGATACGCCTCGAGTGATGTGGATGGTGAAACAGACTTGCTACCTTGTTTAGGATCATTATTACTATAGTGGTTGCATGCCTTTGTAAACTTATTAAATTAGTATCTATATTTATTATCAGTTAGATTTTAGAGTAATATTATAAAAAATTGTTCAGTTATAGTTATGATATAACACATACTTTACAAGTGAATATGGCTATACCGAGGGCAATAAAAGATGACCTGGAATCTCATAGCAGAAATGAGTGAGTGTTTTATGATTATTTGACTTTAAATAAACTCTCAGCCATGTATTGAATTTCAGATCGAAGAGAAATGAATACTTCGAGTACGAAATTAAAGGGAAACCGAATAGAAAATTCGTCTGGAACAATTATTTACTCTCCCAGGTTGAGGGCCATCTCAACTCGAACTGGATTTTGCCCATAATGCACGGCTTTGTGAGCCAGTCAATAGTCAGCATATTCGGCAGATCCGTCTTTGTGACACTGATCGCAAGGAGGTCGAACAAGTATGCTGGTACTAGGTTTCTTAAAAGAGGAGCAAATTTAGATGTAAGTTTATACATTACCAGGTTGCTCTTTTTATCTTTAGTTAATTTGATTATTCAGGGCGATGTAGCGAATGAGGTCGAAACTGAGCAGATTGTCGAGGATATGGGCGTCAGCAGCTGGAACATATGCCCAAGGATATCGAGCTTTGTACAGATGCGAGGCTCGATACCTGGACATTGGAGTCAGGATATCAAACTTGTACCGAAACCGAGCATATACTACGATCTCACGGATCCTTTTGTGGAAACTCCAGGTTTTTTCTATTTACTTAAATACAAATTTAATTGCAGTTAGTTGAAACTTTTAACATTTAAAACTTACTAGTTGCGTTACGCTCATTTTCACCCACTTTTCCATTCCTCAGCAAAGGCTTGTACATTATTCATTATGTAATTAGTAAAATTAATATGAATTTTAGGAAAGCATTTTAAGATGCTTCATGAGAGATATGGATCTCCTATAGTTGTACTAAATTTGGTAAAACAGAGAGAAAAGAAAAAGCATGAATCCACCTTGAGTGAACAGTTCAGGTCTGATATCTTATATCTCAACCAGTTCTTACCTCCTGAGCATGAAATTCAATATGTTCCTTTTGACATGGCAAGAAAAAATAAAGGGTATTTGTTTCTAAATAGTGTTAAATATTTTTTTTTATTGATTTTCATATATTTTAGGATCAAAGCGAATGTGCTAGGAAGCCTTGAAAAAATTGCAGAAAACGCCATTTCCAAGACAGGGATGTACATTTATAACCCATTAGGGGAGAAGTTTCAAACCGGAATAATAAGGGTAAACTGTGTCGACTGTCTTGACAGAACAAACACAGCTCAGTTTGCATTGGGGAAATACGCCTTGGCATGCCAGGTATTTTGCAGAATAAACATCTTCAGATAAGAATGTAACATCAAATTCACTTCACAGCTAAAAAGTCTGGGTTTTCTTAGTAACGAGGAGTTGAATTTTGACTGTGACTGTACAAGAATGCTTGAGGTTCTTTACGAGGACCATGGTGACACCCTCGCCCTACAATATGGAGGATCTCAGCTCGTACATAGGATCAAAACTTATCGGAAAACAGCACCATGGACATCACAAGGAAACGATATAATGCAAACCCTCAGTAGATACGTCAGCAACACTTTTTCTGGTATTTTACACTCTTTTCTGTATAATAATTACGCTCTGTATTAATCTGACCGTGTTGCTATCAGACGCTGAGAAGCAACATGCGATGAATGTTTTCCTAGGTCTTTTCATCCCTTCGGAAAATTCCACGCCGATATGGGAATTGACCACAGATTATTACCTCCACAATCCATCCACTATGAGAGTAAATATTCGCAAGGAAACCAGGTAGCTTTCAAGCGGTGTTTTCACATTTTCCAGGAAATTTATTGTTTTAAATTTCAGGCTTCCTTTAACTCAATGGTGGGGAGAAGAAGTCCATAGCCTGGCGAAAAATTGTCGAGACCGTGATGTACAATATTTTAGAAAGGTCGACAAGAATAGTAAAGTGGATGCTTACAGTGATTTTCACAGGCCGAACGAGTACATTCCTTTTAGTGATCTCTTTATATTTACGATGACACATACTTTACGGTAGTTTTGTATTTATTTTGTAAAAAGGCCTTTTTACATTTGTTGTTTTTCTGTTGAATTAGGGATTTTGCACCTCAGTATATAACAGATTTCAGCCCATTTACAGTAAGAAGGGGACCAGGGAGAAGACGAGAGGAGACAAAGGGGACGAGGAATCCGTCCCTTTCTGGACACTGTTCGACAAATAGCAATACCAGCAGTGATAGGTGAAGTCAGGTTTACATTACTCAAGACAATTTTTTAACATTGTAATTTGATCCTTACCAAGCGGGGTTCAATAGTATCCCAATGGTCAGCGTGTTAGACTCGGCTCAAAGACAGTTGTGGGTTCAATTCCCACCATTGCCCTGGCCTTTTTTTCATGCTTAAAAAAAAAAATCATCTCGGTCTGCTTATCTTAGCTGAGTTCCCATTTGGTCGGCATTTTGCCATTTTCGGTATATCTTGAGTTGATCAAGATCTTGTAAATTGTGTTGATTTTGGTATAATGTAGTAACAATATTGAATAAAAACAAAAATTGCATTGTAATAAAACGACCCAGCAAGAGTAGGCAGACTAAGATGATCGGAGGTTCATTATTCCGCAAGCCGTTGGATCTCACAGTTTAATTTTTGACTTTGTCAAAACCGCAGCTCCTGTCAAGAAAGCGAAGACGAGGAACCAAAAATCGAATCAAAACAACAGTCTTCGCCAGCGAAACAAAGTTTACAATTGTACGAAGTACCTCCTCCCCCACCACTAGTATCAATTAAAATGCCATCAGCCCAGGATACTCTTCTATATAAAAGGTATTTACGATTTTTTTTCCCTTAACATTGAACTGTTTATTTTTAAGAATAACAAACATAATTAGTACATATGCACAACAGCAAAATTATAGTCCTACATATTTTTACAATAATTATAAATTCTAGTGAACCTGACTTCATAGAATTAATTTAGGCTGTCCAAAATTTGAAATATTGAACAATCAGATTTGCAGTAATAAATTTTATTCAATGAAAACATAACAAAAATCTAATGGAACAAAATTAGAGGCCATATATTTTACAATAATGATTAATTCTCATGAATCAGACTTCATATAGTTAGTTGGGTTGTCTAAAATTCGAAATAACGATAATTTTTTTTTCTTCTCACAATTACCTATTCTGCTCAGGTAGTAGTTTGATCCTGTTCTTCTCCAAATCTTCCACTAACCCTTTCGGATTATATTTTTTAAAAAAAATTATAACCTTTTGCCAGATTGTCCCACTTTTCTATGATGCAATTCTTGAGCCTTTTCTAAGGAGTATTTTGTCAATAATGTTAAGATCTGGCGATCTAGCCGGCCAGAGTAAAACATGAAATATCTTTGTAAGAGCTTTTTCATGGATTTTTCAATCTACAGTAATTTTTTTTTATTTTTTGTTTTAGGTTAACAACTTTTCCACTTTTTTCAGTTTTAGTTTTATTTGTATGGATGTTTTGGGATTTTTCCCATCATCATCTATGTTTTATAAACAAAATCACTTTTACAGGAATTATCTTATTGGTTGCAGACAATAGTTCATTTTTAAGAAGTTTGTAATCTACTTTGTTACAATGTAATTAAAAACTAATCCATAATTTAATGTAATTAATACGTCAATATCTAATATTTAGTTCCCATTGAAAAATAAAAATCCCCAGCATTTATAAAGACAAATATTTACATTTAGAAGTGAAGAATAATAAATTAATTTAAAAAAAATAGTAATGAAAGATTATTAGTCCAGGCTGCACCAAAATATTTTTGTTTTTAAGAAAATTGTTTACTATTCACACTGTGCAGATGGGGGCATTGTCCTGCTGAAAGATCATTCCCACTTGTTCATTTGTTGCTCTTCTATATAATAATAAAATATTCTTTCTGAACAAAATTTCAATTCACAAGAGCAGGCTACAGAGGTGGGTTCATTGATAAACTTTTTTCTTTTTGTGAAACTAGGTCAACAAATATTAGACAGTCCTAGCATTCTTGCCAATGTACCCTGGTAACCAAGAAAAAAATGACCTCATTTAAGAACATTTTTTAATCTGTTTTCTGCCTTTGTTTTGTATCTACTTTAAAGCTATTATGTATCATTTGATTGGTTTTATTATCTAGGATAACAGAAAAATGTACAGGTGTGTATTAAAACAAATTAGGGATATGAAAAGTTACAAAAACAAGACACAGTAAAAGTAAATAAAAAGTACTTCTGAAAAGTCAATTAAGATTCATTTTAAGCACTTTTTAATCTCCTTTAATACACATTTTTATGGAGATAATTTTTTTTTGTCCAGTGTCCTGATAGCTAAAATAATTTGTCATCTACCAGGACCTATTGGCAAGAACACTTAGACACGTGATTACTATTTTTTGACCTAGGATCACAAAAAGTTTTGTTAAAATTGGTGATCCCATGTCTGTAGCCTCCCTTTGTGTTTTTCCATAGTACCCTAACCAAGCCCAAACCACCTCCACCCTTTTGACGTTTGCTAAAAACATTTTATCCTTCTGAGTTAATGAAAATAAAAACAAAATTATTTTTATCTGTTTCTTTCACCACATGGCAACCGGTGAATCGTTTCGTTTTAGTTCTGTGGGTCTTTGAAGAGGTTTTGTCTTCAGTTCCACTCATTATAAATCTTTGTAGAAAGCTAGTTCTCACAGAGGCTGCAGAAAAAGATTGGGAGTAGATTAGCTCTACACTCGGACATTCTTCTTGCGGTCATAACCACTACCCAGTTTAATGAAGTTACTTATAGTTTATTTAAATTATACTTTTTATCTGAGGTCTTAGTTGAGATGAAAAAGCTAGTGTCACGAGCAGGCTAAATACACTGCTGATCTAACCACTTGAACTATGGCGTCTTCAATCTACTCGGACACCAACTCATCTCAACCTACCTTTGAATTTTCCCTCTTTCTGCCATATTTTCAAATGATTGATTTTCTTCTTAACCAAGACCTTCGATAAAAAGTATAATAAATTTAAATAATTAAAATGGTCATTTATGACAACTAAATACATATATGGATTAATTACTTACAGTGTTCTACTGTCCATTCAAAAATTGAATAATTTTTGAAAACAGGATTTTTTTAAAATCTAGGAATGTGTTAATAAGTGCCTTTTCATGCTCTTATAACACTTTCCCACATGGCATTGTAAAAATATAGAAGAAAAAATCTGAAAATAAAGTAAATTTGGAGGTGGCCTATAATTTTATCAGTGTGTTTTAAGTTTAATTAGTTAAAACATGATTTAATAAAAAAATTCAGGGATTTATATAGTTTTTTTTTTGTTTTTTTAGCTATGTTGTGATGCAGAGAAAGGCTACTTACATGAAAGATAATTATTCCCAGTTGGCTAATGTCTTCAACCCCGTGACAAAATTTAATTTTGAATCATCCTTTGAGGCAAGTTAAATATTTATTGCATGTCTCCATTTTCGTTTATTATTAATTTTATTTACGTGTAGGTCTCAGTGCCTAAAGTGAGCACCGAATCGAGAACATTTTATGAGAACTATGTCAATAAATGCTACGACACTTTGGATAAATGCCTGACCTCAAAACAAATCGAGGAATACATAAGGTATACAAAAAACGAATTTATCGGCCTTAAATCAATGTGGGAATATTAATTCTCAACATTTTTGTATAAAGTTAAGAAATGAAAACTTTTAAAATAGCTATATCGTGCAGTTTTGTATAAAGAAAAATTCTACATGTATAAAAATATATTATAATTATGTACAGTATTCACTTCAATATTTGTTTATATAAATTATTCTTAAAATTATTAAATTTCTCTATACTTCCTTTCTTTTAAAATTATTTCTACCACCTCTGCTACTGTGTAAATACTTAAATAAGGTTTTTTAAAAGAATTATATAATGTCCACATCTTCACTCGCATCTCTTGGTACTCGACAAAATGGGCAAAATCCTTTTTCCAACAAAAGTGACTCGTAATCGTCCAAATGGAATATCTATACAAAAATATTGCAAGTTATTTTTTTCATATTTAAACAACGAATGTTTAAAATACTCACCTTGTGACAATAAGGGCAAGTCACTATCGGGACGTTGGGTAATAAGTTGCGGTAAAACCGTACACCCAAAGGTTTAGGACACTTACAAACTATGACTGTGCTGATGTCCATAGATTTCAAAGTCGCTCGGTTGACCACCACCGGCAGCATATCATCAGTCGTAGCCTGAAATGTCAATCCATAATGAAAATTAAACAAAAACAAAAATTTAAATAAAAGCTTACATCATAGCTAATCATGCGAGTGCTAAAAGGATCTTGAATAGGGGAATCGTCGAGCCTCATGCTTTGAACGTTGCCTTCTATGTTTTGAGTCCAGTTTGAGTCTAGTTCTTCTGGAGGGGATTCTAGAAGCCTTATCGCCTCCATTTCGGATATTCCAGGCTCAAGGTGAAACTCGACCAAAGGAAGGACTTCTAAAAGAATAAATACAAATGTGAACATTTCACCTTAACAGTTTTAAATCTACGCTCAAACTACCAAAAGTGACAAATGAGTATACAAAAGGTTGACCACAATTTGTACATGAATTGGGCTTTGTCGCTACCGGCGACAACAAAGGATTGTAACTCGAACAACGGTAGCACATTATTAACAGGTCCTCGTTGTCATGATACGGTTTTCCTTTTACTAACAGCGTCAGGGTATCAACATACTCCTAGAAACAAAATGTTAGTTCTATTTTTTTAAACTCTTTAGGCCAACGATACATGCAGCATTTTTGACCGAAGAAATTTCTGCAGACAGTTTAAAGAGGTAATTTCAGGAGAACAATTTGCAAGCTTTTTCTATTAAATTCTCTTTCCTAGTGTTTTTAAAATAGACTATTTTTAATGCAACCATTTTAATTAATATAAATAAAAAATACAAATTCTAAAAAGCCAACTAGTGGTGGAACTGCTCAAAGAAACACCACCATGTGTCAGGACTGACTATATTGGGTCGGTATAAAATGAATGCAGGTTTTGAAAATTTGTTTTATTTTTCCAGGTGCTTGTCATGTAAACAAAGCTAAATCCTCAAACCTAATTTATGGATTATAATAAATACTTTTAACTGTTATCTTTTATACAAAACATTTCAGTCTATATTGAATGAGTGAGGACCTGCAAAATTTATATGTCCAATCTAGATTTTCATCAAATTTATTTGTACGAATTTAAACTTGGACGGGTAATATCAATAGTTTGGGGGAAGGAAGCATTAGTGAATGCATGATGCAGCGATGGGTTCAAAGATGCCTTCAAGTAGGCCTTCTGTTGTTGGCGGCGACCAACTCAAAATGTTGATTGAAGAAAATTCATGTAAGACAACATGAGTGAATTGCGGAAGAGCTTAGTGTTGACCACTCGTTGATTGCCATCTGGAGCACATTGGTGAAGAAGCTTGACAAGTAGGTACCACATGATCAAACCGAAGCCCAAAAAAAAATTGACGCTTTGAAATTTGCATGTCTCTTTTGTCCTGCCACGAAAATGATCCATTTCTCGATTGAATTATCACATGCGATGTGAAATTGATTCAGTAACAGGAGGCATACAGGTCAGCGGTTGGTTGATGAAGCGTCAAAACAATTTCCCCAAATCTGCACCGAAAAAAAGTTATGGTGATAGTTTGGTGGTGTATTGCTGATGCTGTTCACGATAATTTCCTGAATTGGTGAATCCATCACAGCAGAGAAATAATGCCAAGAAATTAACAACATGTAATGAATGAAATTGCAACATCTTTGTCCAACATTGGTGAACCATAGGGGGCCAATTCTTCTTCACAATAACACCAGCCCACATGTCGCAATATCAACCCTGCAGAAACTTAAGGATTTAAGATGTGAAATCTTACCGCATATTTTACATTCACCCAACTTCTCAGCTACAAACTTCCACTTTTTTATGCATTTTATCTTGAGGGATATTTTTAGAGAACGCTGAAAAGACAAAAACGCTTCCTAGACTTTATTGTGGGTTGAAATAAAGATTTTTATGTTAGCAGAATAAAAGTTCTTACAACAAGTTGGCACAGATTAAAAACAGTTTTGACTGCCTTTTCAAAACCTCCATTATTTTTGCACCAGCCCAATAATACTACTACTGCCTATCAAAACTGACTTGCAGAATAGTCTAGACTCAGTTTCAAAACCAATTGCACCAGTGCCACCACAAATTACCAATGATTCCTGACTCAATTGATCTCTCGATAAATGCTTCGGTCAAAACTGATGCATGTGTCATTACCCTTATTATTAAGATTTACCTGCAAATCTCGTGGTATTCTCAGGGACTGTATTTTTGAGAGGACATGCCTTGCAAGTTTAAAAGCCCCTAATTGCTGTGACAGTTTTGCAATTTGCAAAAAGAGCGAACTATGAATTTATCAAGGATTAAAAATATAATAATTTTGAGCATGGTTAGGTTTAAAGTGTTAGATATATCGCCCACTTTTTTTTTTCAGAATTAATCTGGATCTTGATATAGACTGGATGAAAAATCATATTCAATTGCTATCTGCCAAGCTTTTGACTTATTTTAAGGTCATCATCAGTGAAAAATTTTTAAGATGTCTACAAATTGACATAAGTTTTTAATTAATCAATGTTGGGGCTGAGTGTATCAAATAAATTTGAATCCATTTATTAAAAATTTAATTATGTAAATTTGTAGGCATCTTTAAGACTGTTTTGCCCTGATGATGACCTGAAAATAAATCAAAAGCAGATAACAATTGAATTTTTTTTTCATACAAACCATACAGAGATGTAGATTAATCATGTATACGTTGGCAGTTTATTGTAAAACATATTTTAAAGAAAATACAACTATATTTTTAAAAGATTAATAATAAGAATTCTTATTACTTGAAAAACAATGTTTAACGATTTCATTATGGGGGCCTTAATTTGTTTTAACATGTAAAGGGTGGCTTGTTTTCTACTGGCTATTAATTCCTCCCACTTTTATGGATTCCCATCTTCAAACAACTTTTTAGATTCAATGTGAAACCATGCTTTTCCGGTAGAGCTTGATGTCTTAGAAAATTGGATGTTGTTAAATGCTTTGTTTTTTTCAATTTTTTTGCTTTTTACATATAAGATTTGATTATTTTTACGTTGCAGTAGTCTGTTAGATGCTAAAATATTTTGTAATTTTCTTGATTTGAAAAAAAAAAAAAGCCAAATGTTAAAATTTTGGTCTATATCAATCAATGTATAACTGAATATATAAAAAAATATATATAATCAATAGTCAATGTATAAATGAATTTTCTATGTGTGTTAATTGTAAAAATGAAAACTACCAAACAGATTTTGATCAAACTTTCACGCTTTGTTTTTATTAGTGTTGGGCAGGTTTATAGACTATAAAATGGGCATATAATAAACAATGAATGTCAGGATTTACAAAAAAGAGAAATAAATTTTTTATTATCTCACTGGCCAACACTGGGTTATAAATCTAGCATTTAAATAAGTCAGGTTATTATAATGGTAAATATAAAAATTTATTTATATTTTTCAGGGTTTTATAAATTTTTTAAAATTGATTTTTGCTAAATTTTGAAGATGGAGTATTTACAAGGAGGAACTATCAAATTAAGAAGAAGGTAAAAATTATTATTTTAAATCTATTACAAGTTTCTAAAATGGTATAAAAAGTGGGCCTTTCACCTTTCCCAGAAGCTAAATGACTTCCAACTAGACGTGATAAAATTTTGGTGTTTGGATAATATCCTAAGTTTTATGTTGAGAGTGCCAAGAAACTCCTGAGATACAAGGAAATAAACCCAGATCTAAGGAGGAGTCATCACAAAATTTTGGAAAGAATTAAAATAAATGAGGTAGCTATAAACAGTACCTGACAAAATGAGAATAACTATGACAGACCCTTCCAAATGGGATGATAGATAACTTTGGAAGAAAGATGGCCCCAAGTTTCAAGAAGGGGCTTTAATATGGTACACGGATGGATCAAAGATGAAACAGGGTGAAGGTGCAGGGGTAAAGGGCTGAACTATAACCTAGCCCCTTTGACTATCCCAACAATTTTTCCAGTTGTGGAGACAGATTTATATACTTTCAGACCGACAGATAGGCTTTAGGTTTTACAAAAATTGAAAACCAGGCACTGTGCAGTCTCATATGATACCCACCCGGAAATGCTAATTTAGACGAAAGATAAAATTTAAATATTTTTCATATTTTAACCGCGTTTTATAACTAATATTAATGTTATTTCCCAGCTCCCGCATTCAACATGTTAAAAGAGTTTTGAGTTAAGTAGGTCTAAGGATACAATTGAGAAATGCCAGGAAGGTGGAGAGCTTTGGTCTCTTGCATAAGGAACCGCCCAATATTGAAGAGATCCTCCAGCTGGTGTGCCGTGAACGGATCTTCCTGTAAATATAAAAATTATATTCCACACACAAATAGATAACTGTCCGTACAAACCGAATATCTTTCAATGGAATGATAGGCATAATAAATTGTCGCATATTTTTCATACTCGTAGTACTTTGATAGCTGTTCATCTTGTCCATCGCTGGAAAAAAATTAATTAATTAATTAAAAAATGAACTGCTATAATAATTTAATTTTTTACCTTGCTAGCTGCAATGCTTGTTTTGCTAATAACCAATAATAATAACTTGCATCATTAAAACGGTTTTCTGTAATTGCATTTGTTGTTAGTTGCATTATTACTCTGAACGCCTCTTCTGGGTGGCAGGCCTTGTGATACGCTAGATGTAAAAACGATCTATTAAATTTTTCTTAAGATTTAAATTTAAATGTCCTACCTTTTTGGGCTTCTACAAAATTATCGTTTTCAGCGAGATAGCGGGCGTAAGGTAAATAAACCATTTCCCTATATTTTGGATTGTCTTCGACGGAGGCGAGCGCTTCATCCCATTTCCCAGCTTGGACCTGAACTTCCAGCAGGTTGTCTTCAGCACCGAGCTTTCTGTACATTTCCGCGGCTAGATCCAGCTCAGAGAGAGAGCGAAGGGTCTCTGCTATTTTCCTAAGAGCTGGTTCAGATTCTTGACCGCTCACTTTCCTACCGACTTCTACCAACCTTCAAAAACAATTTTTTTTCTGTTAACCATTATATTTAAAACGTGTAATAAGTTTTTGCCCTCTGATGTTGACAAATGTATATATCTGAACGTACATATCAACCCATTGGTACTGAGCCATTATCTCGACAGCTTTCATTACATCGCCAGCAGATAGATACATCTGTGCTGCTGCTTTTGGCTCGTTAATATTTTTCGCCCAATCTGCTTTTTTTCTGAGCAGACTTTTTCTGTCCACATCGTCACCGGCACCGAGGTACTCTTGCCCCTGGTCGAACATCCTGAGATCAGTGTACATAGCTAGTGCTTTCTCTGGGCGTCCAGCTCTAGCATAAAGCCTCCCTGCTTCTTTAAACCTTCCTCGGAAGCTGAGAATGTCAGCTAGAAAAACTTCCCTTTCTCTTTCACCTCTTTCCTCCCTCTCCTGAATAAAAATAAGAGAATAAATACAACAAGTTATAAACAAAATTTGTTTTATTTCTTTATTTTCCGTTTCCTACCAGGAAATCTTGAATAAGCTCAAGATAAGTCAGATCCTTTATTCTTATAAATGCTTTTCGGGCAATTTCAAAATTAAGGGCATCGAGAGCCGAATGGGCTAGAGTTTTCCAGTCACTCTCAGTAACTCCAAGACAAGCAATATCATAAACTTCCCTTTAAAAAATAAATAAACATACATATGTTCCACATATTTAAAATAAAAAATATAATATACATACGTAAATAGTTTTTTTTCCAAATATTGATACATAGGAGCAGATAATGGCACTTCAATAGTCGACATTACATTTTGATGGAAACAAAATATTTTAGAACTGCAAAACCCCACTACGAAACCCTAAAAATACAAATTGTTTTATAAATTGACAAACCAAAATTAACACAAACCGTCTTACCTGGTATTTAAGCTGATGTTCTGGAAAATTATCCGCTTTAATGTTTAAAACATTATTTCCAGAATAACAAATCATATCCTCACAACTTGTATTCCAAGCTACGAATTTCGCATTTGGCTCCTTTAAAAAAAAATCAATAAAAAATTTTAAACAGCAGAATAAAAACAATAATTACCTGGAATAAAAGCTGGCCACTTGGGATGGCATAAACAAGGCACTGATCTTTGTCGTTAACAATAGCAAGTTTTCTACGACTTGGACTCATATCTAAGCATTTAACAGGCGAATCTATTTTAATTAATTCAACAGGAAAAGCATTATCTAGATAAACTTTAAGCACCTAAAAAAAATGTTTTGTTCATTAAACAAAAATAAAACCAAAAAGAGCGATTGCTTACTTGGCCATTGGCTAACCCGACAAGAAGCCCTTCGCGGCTGTGTGGCCCTCCAATGACTCTGATGTACCTCACAGGGGATTCCATAAGCCACTCCCTTTCCCTAAGACCATTGAACGCCACTGAGTGGAGTGTACACTCATGACAGATGACTATATGGGCAGAGCAGACGACCAAAAGTGAGCATTCTGATTTAATTTGCATCCTTTCTTTCAGCTTGTAATGCATAGAACCTGCTTCTGCCAAGTACAACTCATAGATGGTCACTCTCTCTCCAAGTTGCACCTAATTTTTTTTTTCTTCAGAAATTATTTTAATTATTAAATATTTTAAACTTACAGCAAGTCTGTGTTTGTATATTGCAACTTTTCTTATTAAATCTCTACACTTTATTCTCAATTTTTGATCCGTAAGTAGATTTTGTATGATAACATCTGTCAGATGTTCCCTAAAATTGAATTAAAAAATAAAGTAATGATTTTGATTAGTTTTTCAAGAAGTAACTTGCCGATAAGCGTATTTCTCCTTGTAAATCCCATGTACTGGGGTAAAGATGACTTGATACATGGCTATTTTTCCATCTTCGCATCCAAGTGCCTTGTAAAAAAAATACCAACTTAAAATTATTACTAATGAAATTAAAAAATGAATTTTTAATTACAATATGATGAGGATTCGTTTTGGAGGCGATAGTCCAAATCCAAGACTGGTGGTCCTCTCCAATTTTTGCCAGTTTAATACCATCCCTCGAATAAAGGAAACATATATTGTTACATCCAGCAACGAGTATAAATTCTCCGTTGTTCATATAGTTAACACAAAGTGGTTCATAACCCAATGATCTTTCTTTTCCAACCTAAATTAATAGTACTTTTAATTTGTATTTTTAATTTTTAAGAAATTATTTGTACCATTTTCCCACTTATAGTGTAAAATGACATCGATTGGCCCCAATCAGTGACACAAAGAATGTCATGATTATCTTCCCTAAAAAAAAACCACACCATTTTTTTAACATAATGCAATATAGAAAGCAGAATTCAGCTTGAATAGCATACTTAACAGGGCTCCAAGCAAGGGCCCAAATTGGAGTTTCGATTCCGCCCGGTCTCTCGATTCTTGATTTTTCCTCACCGGATCTAGTCCTGATTGAGACGCTGCCAGAGGAAAGACCCAATGCCAAAAAGTGGCCATCGGAACTCCAAGAGCAGGCTAGAATTTTAGCAGAAGACTTGTACTTCTGAATCGACTTGAATTCCGGTGACCAGAGGACAAGCTCGCTCCCGCCACAGCTTGCCAGGTGAGTTGATATTGGGTTGAACCGTAAACATTGTACAGCATCACCATGGCTGAAAAAAATTAAATACTTAATTACACTATAAATAAAACAAAAGGTAACTCAATTATGTACATGAAATGTTTACTATATTATTAATTTAAATATTAAAACTATCACATCTCCATGATTGATTTAGTAAAAATTATTCTCATATGAACATTTACATATATTTAAAATTTAATTTAGTATTAAATGTTTAACATTAATTAGCATGACCATCTCCAATCATCCTGAACTTCTTCGAGAATAGGCAGGCAAGAGATTTCATTTCTTATCAATTACTACTAACTTCTTCATCTTAATCATTACAACATACACACATTACTCACCAGCAAAAAATATGTTTAAAAACTAATATTTTAAAAATTACTAATTGTAAGAAAGTTTTTTTTAAAAATGAGATTTTGTCTTGTATGTGCGGTAATGAACCTATAATTTGATTGCATTTTAAAAATGTCAAACCAGCTAAAAACTTCAACATTTTATGAGCTTTCCAATTGACTTTTCAAGACCTCGATTATGTCTTTTCAAAAGTTCAATTAATTTGATTTACATCAAAATGATTAGTTCTTGGATCCTGCATTTAATCCCAGAATACATTCCAGACCACCAGTCTTCCCAATTTCCAACTGAAATGGTCATAAAAAAATCAACTTAATCAAAGTCTTGAAAAGTCCATTGGAAAGCTCATAAAATGTTCTAGTTTTTAGCCCGTTTGCCATTTTCAAAGATTTGATGTAAGGGAGCTACAGTTTTAAGAAGTTGATCCAAAATTATTTCACAATTTTTTTTTTGTGTAAGTAGATGCAATTTTTAGAACAAAATTGCGCTCACTTAAAGAAAATACAATGCAAAATCAAAAAGTAGGGTCAAAAGTTAGGAAAAGTTATGTTACAGTAGAGAAAATTCAGGTTTTATATAAAGAATTTGTTTTTCTTAAAAAACACTACAAAAAAATTGTATCTATTTGAATGGATTGATATAAAACCACCAAGTTTACTGCATTCTAATTCACTTTAGATATACTGTCACAGGCATTTTTTTTAACATGATGAGCTGACCACCCACTGTAGCCTGATTGAGGGTTGATGTGATATTCAATATTCAACCATCAGCCATCTTACATTACACATTCACCCTAATAAATACATTCACTCTCTATATACACAAAGAAACACAAGACAAGATATCTACTAACTGCTGTATGCAACAAAAAAACCCTGTTTTCTCTAAAAAAAAATTGCAACAGTGAATCCAAAGATCCAAAGTAAGTGTCGGTGTCAACCTTATATGCCTACTCTTAGCCAGAAAATATTATGTTGTAGAAAATATTGAAATGTTTTATTCTTATAGTGAATTTCATTTTTAAATATAATTTAAGATTAAACAAATATTTCTTTTACTTTCAGTATAAATGATGGACAAAATAAACATTCCACCCATAAATTTTAATTTATTTAGGTTAATTCATATTTTACGTACCAAAAATAGGTTTGGTTGTAAAACTAAATCATTTAAAAAGCAAATGTTTATTACATAATTATAAAAAAAACTATAATTACATAAAGAAAAAAGGAATTAAAAAACAAATAAAAAAGTTTAAAAAACTTTTTGACCCCTTTAATACTGAGTATTTCAACTTCTGGCACGAATCACGTCCGTTATACACCTCTGCACTCCTTGGAAAAGGCTTCTGGTAAAATCCTGAGGAATTCTTTCCCATTCTTCAAGAATGAAGGTTTCCAACACTTCTTGGGTTGCACATCATACTCATCAGTTGTGTTCGATTGGGTTTAAATCTGGACTTCGAGCTGGCCACCAAGCACTCAATTCCAACCTCATTCAGTCATCGCCAATATGTGCTCTGTGGGGTCTGGCATCATCCAGCATTAGCAAAAATCTCTCAACGATGTGGGGGGCAAATGACACTATGTTCTTTGATTGTCTTGTAACTGTAAAATTAGATAACTTCCTCATACAACTACCACTTTAGTGCAGGTGTTCAATGCCAGCACAGAACATCAATGATCCACTGAGGAATGCCACCTAAGGAACAGCATGGGATATACCTTTCTCCTGAGTGTCCCCATATGAAATTAAGCCCATTTGAAGATTCAATGCCAACTCTCACCTCGTCTGTAAAGAGAACTCATCCCCAATCTTCCAATGTCCAATTCACATGTTCCCGTGCATATTGGAGCCTCACCATTTTCTGAACTGTGATAAGAAGAGGTCCACGAGCTGGAGGTTATTTTCATTGAGCCTTCTTCTTACAGTCCTGAAGAAAATTGAAAAATTTCGGACTTGTCTCATCATTTTTTTATCTCATTTCCTGTAATGCTGCGGTTATGTAGAGCTTTATGATGGTGAATCTATCGTCTCTCTGGTTTGTAGACCTAGGCCAAACTTGGCCTTCTAGTGTGAAGTCCTCTTTCTCTGAAGGGCACGAACAAGAAGAAGAACCCTTTCTATTATAGAATATTTTACCCTCTCCTGGAGACTTCGCACTGGCTGTATCCTTCCATTAATAATGACATGACCGTGACACTATCATACTCACTCAAATGCCTAACTAGAGCCAGTGGAAAAAATTTAAGAATAAAAATAATAACAGAGTAAAAAGATTAACTGAAAGAGATCTTTAGGCGTTGTTAAATGGAAGGGCGTAATGCTCTTTTTGTGCAAATGGGATTAATCAGTACAAAAGTAAGCAAAGTATTATTTAATGTTTATTTTGACTATGAAAGTTTCTAATTACCTTTAACTAATGTGGAAAGATAATAAATTGAATGTTAAATTTGGCCATGGTGTATTCAAATTCAAGTTGCACCTGCTTGAGGATATCTTAAGATTACTCCACCATTAAAGCGGGGTTGTTGCAACACTGATTTCATGCAATATGCATTTTTTTATCCGTAACTCTCATAATTCAATGTTTTCTTATATTATATTTGAGCCATGTCATTTTTTTCCATAAATTTTTAATAATATTTATAATTAAATACCTGTATTTTAATACCCCTTCTAATTTGTTACTCCAAATGATGACATTTTTGTCACCGCTTCCTGAAGCAAAGCGTTTCCCGTCATTGGAGTAGTCAACAGCATAGACGTTATCTTTGTGACCTGAAAAAGAGGATTTATTCGGTTTTAAAATTAAAAAAAGTTTATTTTTATATATTTGGGTTGTTTTTTTTTCTTGCCTTTTAGAGGTTGAATCAGGGAGCCGTTCGTCGTGTCGTAGACGAGGACCATCTGCCCGGCGGCGGCGACAAGTTGTGTGCCATCGGGGTTGAAGCAGAGCGAAGACACGCTGAATTTAAACAATTTTAGAATAAAATTTTAAATTTGTTTTCAGCCTGTACTCACCATTGTTCCTGTTTGTCGCGGTCGCACACTTTGTCCACCCATTTAAGCAAGGTTCTCATGTTATTCTCTTCCAGTCATATGTGACTTTTTTGGCAAATTCACTCGCGCATTCTTCAGCGTTGTTTTACAATTTCGCGTTTTTGTAAAGGAACCGCTCGGCCGGGCAAACTGTACACTTGAGGCGTTTCGAGGTTTTTTCCGTTTTATTCTTTCAAATTTCTTTGAAAAATCAAATGATGGCCAAGAAGGCAGAAAGCTGACGGTCCCACTCGGTTGCCGGGGCAACTCAGAAAGGACAACAGACTCTGTTAACCTACCTGAGAGGTTTCGACCTTTTTCCTGTCCCGGCTCTTTTTTTTTCCTCGAAGTTGAAGGTCCTTCGACACGAGGGACTTATTAAAATGAAATTACGTCAAAGATTCACAAACACGAAAAAGCCAAGTATAAAAAATTTACCTCTTCAAACTTTTCGCTTCACTCAGCAACTTAGGCGACAAAGCGTGCAGTCGATATTGATCATTGTTCAAACACGCAAACGATTGTCATCAAACATGCATTAATTGATTGAATATTTTATGCAAGAGTGATTATAAGCCGATACAGTTTGTTTCAAAATGCAACGTCTTTAGAAAGTTTCCGATTTTGTTTTTGAGACTATCGACCAGGATTGGAAATGGGCAAACTATAAGTTCATTACTTAGCAGACCTCTTTCCAACAGATTTTTCCCCTTTGGGCAAACTGCAAAGCCTACTGGAGGACTTAACACAACAGCGCTAGAAAGTCGTTTGATCTCCCTTACACATTCGTGTAGTAAATCGAGACTACCAGACGCCTAAGAAACAAAGAAATAAAACCAGATCTAAAGAGAAGTCGTCATAAAATTTCGGAGAGAATTAAAATAAATGAGATGTTTATAACGGTACTTAACAAAATGATAGGAAAGCTCGACTTTGAAAGACCCATCCATGTGCTCATAACAGAGTTCTTTGGAAGAAAGTACAATTTTCAGGAATATGTGGTACTGATGGATCATCATACCTTGAATTGGTTCCAACTATCTTCCAAGCTGATGCAATCCAAATCAGTGCACTGGAATGGGCATATTTTGGGACAGTCGGTCAGCTATAAAGTCTGGGAATACTGAAACTGCCTAAAGATTAAAAAAAAAAAAAAAAACACGTTGAGGTGGATCCCGAGACCTGAAGATATAGAAGGAAATGACATGCTCACCAACTAGCCAAAGAAAAAAACAGCCTCAGTTTCAGTTGATATATGTTATTTTTTAACAACGAAACTTTCTTCTTAATCGAAATAAATAGAAATAGCTTCGAAGTTCTGATGGAGATGACATTCCTCGAAAGCATGACGAAGAAACTGCGTGCTTTTCTTTCTTTCATTCCTGATTTTTAATACACAATCATAATGTTTACTTACACTTAAATTTAAAGCTAAGTACTCTTAAAATTATTGTTTATATTAAGTTTCAGTTCTATAAAACTATAAGATATACATATTTGTTATGAAAGAACTTTTTTCTAGGCCATAAATACAAATAGTTTCAAATTTCTGATGGAGACGACATATTCTTCGAAAGTTTGACGAAGAAACTTCGTGTTTTTCTTTCTTTCATCCCTAATTGTTTATACACAATCATAATGTATACTTCAACTTTTTTTTTCAAATTTAAAGCTAAAAACGCTTAAAATTATCTTAAAATAATTTCCTTATACTGTTCTATACATCTATATGATCTTTATTTTTTATCAAGAAAACTTTACTCATGACCATAAATGGAAATAAATAGAAATAGCTTCAAAGTTCTGATGGAGTCGACATATTCTTCGAAAGTTTGACGAAGAAACTTCGTGTTTTTCTTTCTTTCAACCCGATTTTTTATACACAATCATAATGTATACCTCAACTTTTTTTTGTAAATTTAAAGCTAAAAACGCTTAAAATGATCATAAAATAATTTCCTTATACTGTTCTATACATCTATATGATCTTTCATTTTTATCAAAGAAACTTTTTCATGGCCATAAATGGAAATAAATAAAAATAGTTTCAAATTTCTGATGGAGACGACATATTCTTCGAAAGTTTGACGAAGAAACTTCGTGTTTTTCTTTCTTTCATCCCTAATTTTTTATACACAATCATAATGTATACTTCAACTTTTTTTTGCAAATTTAAAGCTAAAAACGCTTAAAATTATCATAAAATAATTTCCTTATACTGTTCTATACATCTATAAGATCTTTATTTTTTATCAAGGAAACTTTACTCATGACCATAAATGGAAATAAATAAAAATAGCTTCAAAGTTCTGATGGAGTCGACATATTCTTCGAAAGTTTGACGAAGAAACTTCGTGTTTTTCTTTCTTTCAACCCGAATTTTTATACACAATCATAATGTATACCTCAACTTTTTTTTTGTAAATTTAAAGCTAAAAACGCTTAAAATGATCGTAAAATAATTTCCTTATACTGTTCTATACATCTATATGATCTTTAATTTTTATCAAAGAAACTTTTTCATTCCCATACCATAAATGGAAATAAACAGAAATAGTTTCAAAATTATGACATATTCTTTGTAAGTTTGACGAAAAAACTGAGTGAGTCTTTCTTTCATCCCTAATTTCTTATACATTATCATAATGTTTACTTAAACATTTTTTTTTTTCAAATTTAAAACTAAATACTCTTAAAATAACATGAAATTATAATTTACATTCAGTTTCAGTTTTATAGGGTCGTTATTTTTTACCAAAGAAACTTCCTTGATGGCCACACCCAAGCTTTGTTTGAGAGAGCTTTAAGACTTTGACGATCACATTTAAAAGTAGGCCGGGACTGAAAAGTTCGCAACTTTTCGTTAGAACTTCTTTGTTTTGCCTCTCTCTTATTTTTTGTAATTATATTTCGTATTCGTCACTCTGTAAAATTAATTCTCTTCTTACAAAGTGACCAATGGGGGAAAATTTCACTAGCTTTGATGGAACAGTTAATAATGCATAAAAAATTAAATGTGTTCACAGGAGATAAACATAGTCACTTAAAATAATGTTATATTTGTGATGTACAACACATTAAAATAGGATTTTAGATCGGAACATATAAATTTCTTATGCTATTTCTAATAACTTATAAACTATTTAACGTTTAATAGTATATGAATACCCTATTGTGGTTCACATGGTTAAAAGCATAATATTTATTATTAATCGAAATTGTGAATTTTGGCGTTTTATTGTTTTCAGTGAAATGTTTGTGTGAATTAATAGTAAACGGAAACTGTATATTTTATTCTAAAATATAACGATTATAAAAAAATGTATGCAGGCTAAGCAGTAATTGTAAATATGTCCAATTATTTTTTGTATTCGTTTAAAATATATTTATTAATCTAAAGGCCGGAAATCAATTAGTAAAAATAGCGTCAGTTCAAAATGAGTAAAAAAATATGTCTAGCACTAATTAAACGAAATCTTTTTAAAAAATAAGTTGAAATATAAACTAATTTGTACAATTTATCATGTCAATTGTTAAGAAGACAAAATTTATGGGTTTTTTTTTTAAAACGATATATATAATATATAGTACATATAAATTTTTATTTATAGTATAATAATCTTTATTATGCATAAAATAAAGTTCTTTGCCACTCTTTTGCACCATATTTATATATATATCACTCTTGGGTGTTGGCTCATCCATTTTACACAGTTCTGTTGGAATGTTCGCAACAATATACTTTTACATATGAAAAATAATTTTAAATAGAATGATTCAAAGGAGTGGTGTTCTATGCTCTTCAAATATATTATTTATATGGGGACTTTCTATACATATATATATTATTTACATATATAGAAAGATAATTGTATTTATTTATAAACTACACATGTTAGTTCATTTGTATCGCTACAAGGATCAAAATTAATTGACGGTAGTAACCAATACAAATCAACAGTTTTTTCCATTTAGTTAACATTCTTATAGAATATATGGCAAATAGAAAAATACAAACAATTTAAAACGCTTAAAATTTTAATGCGTACAAGGACCTCGTGTTCGTGGAATATCCCATTTCTTAGGCCCTTCTCTCCAAAATAAAATACAAAAACAGTTTAGAATGTGGATTTTGGTAACAGATTTTGGCATAAATCTTAATTAAAAGATTAATTAATTACGAGTCAATTGTGTCAACTCTTGTGCTAAAGGGTCTCCCCTCCGTAAACTTTAGTGATCTATAATTATTATTTAGAAGGAAGAAAATTTTTGAAATAAAAAGCTGTACAGACTGGGAATGTGTACAAAATACCCAATGTTTATCATAATTTTTTTTGTTTGTTTACTTTTAACATTTCATATTTGAAGAAATTATGATACCTATAATTTTTTTATTAGGAATTAAAGTTAATGATATGAAATTTATTTGTTGCTTGTTTGAGTTTTTGGGTCGTCTTGGTCGTTTTCGGCTGTGGTCGCCGGCGTCGGATCGTCTTGAAACATTGGGTTTTTAACTTCCATTTCGCCTGTCTGAAAAATGAAAACAGAATTTTATAAATTTAAAAAAAGTTTTAATGCACTTAAATTAATTAATTAAATAAAAATAGAAGGAACTACTGAATCACTGTGTATTGGTGTAAATACCCTCACTGAGAAGGAGGTCGCGAGCCCTGTGATGGTTCAAGAAGAGATTCTTGTCGCCGTTTTTGGCTAGTTCAAGAACACATTGGATAAATAGAAAGGATCATAAAGGATTTTGGATCGTAAGGATTGGATGCGTTGGTCGGTACGTTTAGTTGAACCCCAAACTTAGATGCCGTATGTCCAAATGGGTCTCAGAACGGTGTTGTAAATATCCAGCAGTCTTTTAAAAAAGTCTGAAGCTTTGGTTCTTGTATTTCGAGACGCTTGTATGGGTTCTATGTAAGTATGAAAGTGGTTTTTCAATTTATAGCCCATGATAGTAGACTACTAGTAGAGAATGATATTGTCATAGATGGAACCAGTATTCTTTGAAAGGTTAAAGAGGCATGTATTCATTTTTGTACGTTTAATGTCATTTTCTGCCGCTTGAATCCACGGATCAAGGATTGTGACATGGGCTTGGCAATCTGCGTGAGATGACGGAGTCTTTATGCCGGTATGGCTGTATCATCCACAAAGGTGGTAAGTATAGTTTCACTGTGTGGGTTCTGAGGTCCTTCCTTGGGGTGAACCTGCGCTAACCGGCTAATAGAGAGAAGCCGATATTTGAAAGTATTTGTCGACAGTAGGTAAAAAGTCTCTTAAGCTTCCAGAACTGCACCGAATGCCATATCCGATCAAAGGCTTGTATCTAATAATATCAATCATTTCGTTCAAGGGCGGAGGCGATGATGTTTAAAACACGATGGCCCTGCTGAATGAAGGAATAGGTAGAACGTCTGAACCCCAAACTGCTGATCAGGAATAAGATACGTGACTGAAGGATGGAAGAATGTGCTTAAGCAGTTTTTCCAGGCTTTTGACCATTGTAGGTAAAAAACTAATTAGGTTAGGAGGTTTTATATGCTTTGTAATCACCAGGATATGGGAACATATCCGATGGGATGAAAAGAATATTGTTCTAACAGATGAAGGAAAGGAAAAAGAAAAAATCGAGTATCAGCTAGTAAGTAAAGAGAGGACATAATTGAGCTTCCAGAATAGCCCAGAATGCCATACACAAACAAAGGTTTGCTTCTCATTAGGAATACACATGAAGAGCGATGATATCTAAACATGCTGAATAGAGGAATGATAATGGCTGATTCTAAATTGCTGATCAGGAAGGATGGTAAAAATCTGCCTAAGCAGGACATTTTATAGGATTTACACGAAAGCATAATCCTCGTCATTTCACGAGTATGCTAGAGATACGTTGACCCCCATATTTTTGAGTCTGGTATCCGGGGAAACCTTCAAAATAAAGCAGCTCCTTATTACCAAATCCTAAACTTTACGTGATCGTTGCTTCAAAGTATGGTACGGCAACTTCTCAGAGACTTCTAACTGCGCCCAACAGGGAACATTCATGGTTCATCAGTTATACTATTACAATACATTCTTACAATCTATTCAAGACACCTGCAATATCTAGGAGCATCGTGAGGTCATCAAATAATGGATCAAAACGTGGAATGCGAAACACCCAAATTCGACTGAATGGTCAATTCGTAGTTCATCATTTATACTATTATACTGCTGACAAGCCGGTACATCCCGAAGCATCCTTACAATCTATTCAAGACACCTCCAATATCCAGGAGCATCGTGAGGTCATCAAATAATGGAGCAAAACGTGGAATGCTAAACACCCAAATTCGACTGAATGGTCTATTCGTTAACAGCAAGGAACTACAGACATTTAAACAGAAAAAATATTACACTTAATCAATAGACTGGACGTGGAATACACAAGAACTCATCAGACGACCTGGACAAACTAACACTTTAACTTACTTCGACCTATTTTGAAATACGGAGCTGTGGGTACACGAAGCCATCAAATACCCAACTTAACCAGCATTTCAACCAAAAGTCTTAAGAATAATTTTCAAAATTCCTTACTATCTCTCTCACCTCACTATCCACAACGACCTTATTATGACTGATAACAACATTATTATGCCTTTTCTCTTTTAATTTCACATTTTGTGATTACGTTCGCACATGAGAGGGAATTCTTTTATTATTTTTTCCCTCTAAAATCATTGCTAATATTATATACATTAAATCGATTATATTTAGTGGTCTATTGACCAAATTACTTCTTTCGATTAATTAATATTTTTATGTAAGGTTTTTGGTTAAAATGAAAAATTTAGTCGAACCCACGACCTTCGGCTAAATATGAGCTATCGCGACTTCGAAATATTATTTATATTCATTATGTGGTTTATTTAAATTTATTTTATTATTTGTTAACAACAAAACTTTATTAATTTACCTTGAATAATTGCCAGATTTGTAAAAATTTCTGTGGTTTTATTGTTATCCTTAGGGGACCTTCGCCTCAGGATAAAGTATTTTTTCTCTCTTTCTCTCTCTCACCTTAACATTCCGTTCGTTAAAGTATTGATCCGTTCCAATTAACTATTGTTTCACGCCAATCTGTCAACCCGTTCTAATCCTACTTCTTAAGCCGTTTCCACCCAAGAACGAGACCCCGAGACCTCAGAGTGTCAAGTGCAGTGTTACCCATAGCCATGTCATGTTCAAAATTTTATAGCATAAAGATCAATTTATAATATGTATATTCATGTTCAAGTTACAAATCAATATTTTTTTAATGACCCTAGGGTGCCTATTGCTGGCAAGTCGACATTGCGTAAATGTACGCGCACTTTGATTTGTTTCAAATTGGATGGGACGTAAGAAAGTTCTGACGTCTGTGTCCTTGAATAAATTAAATTTAATCTCGTAAAAGAAAAATTGGTATAAATGTAAATCGCTTTAGTATAATTTTTTTTAGCGAACTATATTTCGACTCCAGAAGAAAATCTCTTGCAAGATAATTTTAATCCAGTAAGCCAAATTGAATCATACGAATTTGCCATAACCAGGTCCCTTAAACTCAGAGCCTAGTCATTTGCATACGAACCGGTAACCTTTCCTGATAAATATGCATGTTGAAGAGGACGGAAACACGTCCTCGACGGCGAATTCACCTGGCGAAACGGATTTTCTGATTTTAAACAAAACCCACACGAAAATTTCCAAAAATGTTTATTTGAAAAATAAATTCTCAGTTAAATTATCCATTTAGGATTTTTAATTATTTTTAAACAATAAAAGGTCGATTGCTGTTTTTTACTCACCGGTGCAAGTCCCGGACATTCGTAGACAGTGTAATCGCCTTCTTCGTTGTCGTCATCACTATCTGCTTCCGATATTGATCCTCGCCTCTCTCCTCGATTGCTGAAAAAGAGCATTTTTTTAAAACCACTACAATTTATATTGAGCAACTTGAAACTATGATCACTTTCATATAAAAATCAACGGGAGCAAATTCCAACACTGGCAGAAAGTCATTGTACAATAATTAAGTAAATCATACAATAAGCCTTCATAAATTATAAATTAGAAAATTTTACCTTGGTTAGAGCATATTTTTATCAATTATTTCAGGTAGGTAAAGGGTAAAATGAGAAAACAGGATAAGTTTACGTTTTCGTTTTAACGAAGAGGAAGAGATGATTAAAATTAACTCTATTATATTTGGTCGTCTGATTGATCAAATAACTTCTTTCAATTAAATAATCTTTCTATGTAAGGTATTGGTTGAAATGAAAAAGCTAGTGTCACGAGCGGGATTCGAACCCAGGACCTTGACCTTGAGAAACGGCAAAAAGGAGGGAAAATTCGAAAGGTAGGTGTCCGAGTGGATCTTCACGAGGGCTCAAGTGGTTAGAACAGCGGCGTATTTTGAGTTATTAATGAGAACAGGGAAAGAGCGACCAGATAGAAACGATTCGATGAAGGTTAAGAAATGATCACCTACTCAAGGATTTTCAACTTAAACAGAAGAATATTAATGTCAATTCTATCGAAGGCTTTAGATAAATCTGTATATACAGCGTGAATACTATTTCGATTCACAAGGGAATTAACAATAAAATCATAATAATGAAATAAATTTGTACTAGTGGATCTACCCCTTAAGAAACCATGCTGATTGCTGTTAACACGAAAAGCCATGCTCAGGGCCTCAGCAAGAATATAATCCAACATTTCTGCGAAAACAGAAGATTTGCAAACAGGAAGTGGGAATTACCTTTCTTATAAGTTACCACTTGAGTTTACCAAGTTACCAAGTTACCACTATAAATTACCACTTGAGAAAATGTTCATGCCTTCCCTAATCCATCTTTGAAAAATAATGGTAAGAAGCAGAGCAATCGATGAAGAGCAAGACAAACATCTCTGGAATTCCGTCAGGTCCAATTGCAAAGGAATCATTCAAAATAGCACGTCTATTCAATGTTAGTAATATGAATAAACCGTGTTGGTCTGCGAATCGGTGAGTTGATGCTGAACAGGTATTGGGTCCGTCTAGTTCCTCACTGAAGATCACATGCCGAAACCGTTTGAGCAGTTCAAAAAACTGGCGAGTGGAGACGGACCCAATTCTAATTAGTCAAATTAACTAGCTGTTTGCCTTAAAAAAATACGGATTGTCCTCAAGATCCCATCACCACAGAGATAAAACACAGTATGTTGTCTGCGAGTAATCGTGTCATTATTCACTTGATCTGGGTGAAGGGTCACAGTGATAATAAATTTAACAATCAGGTCGATTTACTGGCAACAGAGGCTGCAGTTTCGGGAAGTTGTATTGAAGAGATCTCGGTGTCGGATATCACCTTTCATAACAAAACGATTCTGAGGAAAAAATGGCAAAAGGAATACACAGAGGCAAGTAATTCTAAGAGCCTCTGGTATTTTAACATACAGCCAACGATCCAGTCTGCAGCATGGTTTTCTACCGTGAGACGACCGAGAAAGTTTTTAACTTGTATATTTAGGCTAAGGTTTAACCATCACCGTCTTCCATCCCACCTCCACAAAATGGGAATCTTCTCAAATGGCAAATGTTCATGTGACAATTCTACAGTGGCAGATGCGAATCATGTTCTTTTGGCCTGCCCACTAAAACTTCAAGTAAGAGAAGATATTTACAAAACACTGGTGAAAATTAAAGTGCCACTACCCACCTCAGTTAACTTAATTTTAAGTTATATCAAGAACATTGAAAACCTGGATCCCATTTTTACATTTATCGAAAAAAATGACATAGATATTTAAACAAATTTTAATAAAGAAGGATAGAATAGTAATATTGGATCAAGTGGACGTAGGCAGGCGGCGGCTGGGCCGTGCCTGGCTGGGTGGACGCTTTTGGCCTCTTGGGCGAGTTTGGCCCCGGATTGTGGGATGGATGCGGACTTTTCCATGGGCCCTAGGTACCGTGTAGATGGTTTTTATCCGCATCCATCTGGAACAATCTGTGACAAAGTAAAACAAGGGTAGAAGGACCTTATGCAAAGAAGAGGCCTGGGCGTCCTTCCCGGTCGGCGCTCGTGGCGTTCCGTCTCGGCGGGGTCGGGCTGTGGACTGTCCGCGAACTAGTTGTTTTACTTTTCCCAACTGTTACAAATAACATATTGAGTCGGGAATATTTTGGGGAATTTAATTCAATTAAATCCCCCTCAGTTGTTGGTTATCGATAATGCTAGTTTTTCCTTAACGGACCCTTTTCTCGCCTACCCAACAGAGTGCATCACTTTTAGCTGATTTGCCCTCATAAAGCAAAGTAGAGCGAAATTTGGATTCAACGCTAACCATATTGCTTTTATTGCCTACCTTACTGATAAATATACCTACTAATAAATCTATAATAATATAGTCATAGTTGACGTAAAAAGTGATATCCTCTTCAATCACGAACTTGTAATTCCTATGACGTTGCGACCACCCCAAGGGGCTATCATGATTGATGTTGCCCACAGGGCTTCCCACAATAATGATTAAGCTACTGCAAAGCGTGCCCTAATTATTCGCCGTCGTGTTAATAAACGACGATGTCTTTTTAAATGTTGATTTTTATCGCCTAAGGATAAAAGGGAGATAAATTGAATTTCCACCCTTAGAAAAGGGCGACGTAACTTATTAAATATTTCCGAAGAGAATCACAAAATAATTGGGTTATATTGTGTCGAGTAAGTTTGTTGTAAGGGACCGGTTGATAATTTCGTTGGACCTCCTTTGGTAAGAAAGTCGTGACGCGCCTGATTAATTCCCAGGAAAATAACTTTTTTTGTCTTAACAAAATAATTTACTTAAAAATTAGGTCAATAAATGACTGCATTATCCACTCTTAATTACTTCGCATCGATAATTCACTTTGCAAACTTACACAATGAAAACATTTGACCCACAAAATTTGCCATTTTGTAAATTTGTTAAGTGCATGATAATTGGATAACTTCGTACGATGATTTTTCTGTAAAAAACTAATTTATTAAGTGAAAAAGAAAGGTGTATATGTATTATTGCAAGGTTGCACTTGGTGACCAAAACGAACCGTATTTTTTCAAATCCACTGTCCATTACGGTCGATGGAGTTTCATTATAATTTATAACTGACATAACACAAAAAAATGTGATAAAATAACAATTCATGGCTCGAAAGAGGTATGAAAAAGAACGAATGAAAAAATAATCCTTTTATAAAGGAGGGCTTGGTACCAAAAAAGAATGGGAAAGAAAGGGAAATAACTCCTTTAAAAATGGCACCATCCTCTGGTACACAGACGTATCTAGAACACCAAATACTCAGAACCCATGGGAAAACACACCAGTATCTTCCAAGCTGCATGCAATTGAAAGACGTACCCAATTCAATCTAAATAAAGGGTACAAAAACAAGAAAATAGCTATCATGTCAGATAGCCAAGCAGACATCAAAGCACTAAGCTCAAGTATCATTAGTTCAAGGATGGTGCTGAACTGCAAAACCAAATTAAACGTAGGTATGCAGAATAAAGTCAGCCTCTGCTGGGTCCCAGGACACATAGGAATAGAAGCCAACGAGAAAGCGGACACCCTTGCAAGGAAAAGGGCTGCCACACCGCTGATAGGACCAGAATCCTTCTGTGGCATAGGATTCCACACTATTATCTCAGACAGAAGGACAAAAAGAAAATGAAGGAACAATGGAATTCACTCATTGGACATAGACAATCCAAGAATCTTCTAACCAATTTTTGTAAGAAAGAAATCACAGAATGTGTCAAAGGAAGCAGGAACAGACTGCGAATCCTAACAGGATTCCTTACAGGACACTGTAGATTAAATGGACACCTAAAGAAAATTGGAACAATCCAAGATGGCACATGTAGATTCTGCAAGGAGCAGAAGAGACGCCAACACATTTACTAACAAACTGTGGAGCTACATTAGTCCGCAGGAGGAAATGTTTTGGGATGTGTAATGTGACCATAGAAGAGCTTCAACCACTGAAACCGGGCCTATTAATCAAATGTCTTGATGAAATAGGACTCACCGATGTGCTTTCGGCAGAGAAGGGGGATACAATAGCTCTTAAAGGGCGCAGTATACCATACCCTGGAAAAAATTACATCTACAAAGGAGGGCTTCAGGCCAACTACCTTTTCAACAGACACAAAAAATAGATATGTAATGGTATCATTGTCAGAGCTTGAAATGAAACAAAAACAGATTTATGCTGAAAAAATAACACTAGTAACTCGCAATACCAGGAATGAATGAAAAGAAGAAGAATATTAAAGGAATATCGTCCAGGAGTATAACATACCCTGATGTTCCTTGATCGACCATTTACCACTTAACAATTTGTACTTTTGACATAAGAACCTGAGATTAAAAAATCAGGAGGGTTTATAAAATATGTACTTGCTTGATATAGAAAAGGTCTCAGATTCTGTGGTTTTCTACCGGATGAGTACAGTTTTCCGATATTGTAGCACAGATCACTCTTTTCTTTAAACTCCGGGATATCTCCCTCAAGAGGTATACGGACAAGGGTTTCACCGAGGAACTTCGTCTAGCTCAAATCTAGACGTGAAGGCGGTGAATCACTACAAGCTTTTCTTCTGATGACGAACTCCTCCGGAGGACTTCAACTTAACCTCCATTGGTCGCGAACTAAAATGTGAACGCAGAACTGCATGATGAACATAGAAACATCGACTCAATGGCTCCAACTTTCTCAGCTTGGCTCTCCACCTGGCTCTAAGGCCTTTAGTTCTGTCCAGTCTTATACCCATTCTCAGCCAAGAGGAGCCTTGCGTGGCGAACCATGGATGGCCAGATTTTAGAGAGGTTGGATTCCTGGGCCTTGCTGACGAGGCTGTGAATGAGATGTGGGGAGGTTGTATTTTCTAATCACAGGGTTCTCACTCCGGGCCCATATTATTTCTTGTTTATTTCAATAATGTCAGTAGAACATTCATACATTGTAAGTTTTCTTTATTGGTGGATGATTTGAAAATTTTAAACTCCGCTCTCGACTGTTAGTTTACAGAGGAAACTGGATTTCTTTATTAAGTGGTGTGAGCAGAATTGTCTTCCTTTGAATAATAACAAATGCAAGTAATTAAATTTACTAAAAATATCTGGTGAAGTTTATTGTTTTGATTACTTCGTTGATGGGCAGAGATTGGAATTCGACCTTGGTGTCGTTTTCATCAGAAAGAGTGATTTCAGTGACCATATATTCTAGGTAAGGCTTTACACAACCTTGGATTTATTACCAGGTTTTCTTTAGATTTTAAAAAAGTCTTGGCAGTTAAAATATTATATCTTTCCCTCGTGCGTAGCCATCTGGAATATGCAAGTGTCGTGTACCCTTTCCATGCCGGTAAGATTAGAAAAAGTCCAAAGGAAAGAAACTAGGATAATAGCCTTCGGATTTGGTCTTGCAGATCAGAATTACTTGGAAGGATTGAACGGGCTTGTTCTAGAGTCACTTGGGAAGGATGGATGTATTAGTCGGTAAGTGTAATATATTGCGTATTTTAAGAGCTGTTGCATCCTGTTCTGTGCCGGTGAGTTCTGTGCAGCACCACTGTTTATTAATAGGTGTGTTGGTGTCTCCTCTGCTTCTTTGCAGAATCTGCACGTGCCGCCTTGGGTTATACCAATCTTTTTTAAATGTCCGTTTAGTTTTCAGAGTCCTGTAGAATTCGCAGTTTTTCCTGCTTCCTTTGATACATATTCTTACTTCTTTCCTTCAGAAATTTGTTAGGAGGTCCTTGGACTGTTTGTCCAATGAGTGAGTTCCTCTGTTCCCTTATTTTCTTTTTATCCTTCTGTCTGAGGTACTGATTGATAATATGAGTTCCTATGCCACAGAAGGATTCGGGTCAGCCGCTCTTTTTACCCAGGAGAGGCGGACTTTGTTCTGCATACCTAATATGTTTAATTTGGTTTTGCTGTTCAACACCATCTTTGAACTAATGATGTTTGAGCTCAGTGCTTTGATGGCTGCTTGGGTATCTGGCTTGTTATGCTTTGGCTATGTTATTGTTTTTATACCCTTTATTCAAGTTGAATGGAGTACATCTCCCGATTGCGTAGATCTCAGCTTGGAAGATACTGATGTATTTTCCCATAGTCACTTAGCACGGCTGTATTTCTTTGATCTCATTTGGGGTTGGAAATGGTAGAATGGGGCCTATGATGTGCAAAAGTTATATTTATGACTGTGTGCCTCAGCGACCACTAAGAAACCATAATTTGTTCTTTGTTCCATACTACAAAACAGAATATGGACTAAACTCCCCTCTACCAAGGATAATGAGATTGCTAAAACATTATTCAATGAAATAGGTGTACTTCACGATTCCTTGCATTCAATTAAAGTCAAATTAAAACGTATACATGCCAAGAATCCTTAAGCCATGTATTTTTGTTATTATTGTTTAGTTACTCAATCGGTTTTTTTTGTTATTATGTGCTTTTTTTTTACTACTCTTCTCGTAGATTCACTCTGTTAGAGTTATAAATAAATACCTATCATCAACTTGAACGTCAATAAGATAGATTACCTTTTCTTTAGCTTCCGGCCTATACTTCAAAAAAACCAATTCGGACGTATTGGTTAAATCTGCGGCTGATGCTGAAATCACTGGATATAGATTTCCCATAGGAAATTGCCTTCCCATTTTCAAGACTGTATAGCGTATTGGACAACACGAAAAACCGTCAGTGGAAAGACCTTTGGCCAAGTGTCATTCAAAACTTGAGCATTGGTCCAGGCTAGTTAATCGAAAATAGCTCCTTGACGCTTACCCTCACACCACAAAAATCACGAGGGGCAACTTAATAACCTTTAGGTCGGAAACCTCGCCACATCATCATACTTAACAGACCTGTCGCCAGCAGATCACCTTTTCAAATGGCCCGATGATAGTCTTAGGCAGAAAAATATTGAAAATATTAGTCATGAATTGGGAAAGACTTTGAAGACTAAAAAAGGGGATTTTTTTCCTTTGCTTCTTGCCAGGAAGTTAAAAGTAATTTAAATCTATTATCATGAATCTTTCAAAAATAAAAAGATCACGTACCCTTCCATGGCAATTATTTGCTGCTTGGTCAACTGGTAGTGGTAAACCTGTGCAGAATGTGCCAATCTCCTGTCGCCAGTAGGCGTGGAATCTTTGTTAGGCCCGGTTACACCGTAAGCGGGGTATTCGACATCCGCTGCAGCCTTTGCTTTCTTTTGCAACCTGTAAAATAAAGTACAATTTTATACAAAAAAAGCGTTTTATATAACAAAAGTCTAGATAATTACCTGACATAGCCGTAAACGAGTAGGGCTAAAGCGGCTAAGGCTGCAGCACTAGTCCCCGCTATAAGTGCTATAAATAAAAACATTTTAACATTTAATTTTTTGTACAATAAAGTTGATTTATTACCTGTGATTACGATATTGTCCTTGTCATTATCGAAATCGATAAGCTTCGATTTTACTACTTGTGACTCCTGAAGAAAGTCCGGCACGACCACGTTTGGCTCCAAGTCCTCCTCTTCGTACTTTTTACTCGTAATGGGCGGATCTTCTGCAATCGCGTTTGTGTCACTATGGCTAATGATGAAATTAATTTACAAAGAAAGTTTACCGTAAACGGGTTCAATTTTTTGAGGCTGCGGGTTGAGATCCGGGGTGAAAAACCTTTCGTCCGTGGGAGGGGAAGCGAATGAGCTACCTCCTCCCGGGAGTAGCACTGGGATCTCGTACGTGAATTGCTTTTGAGGTCGATGCCTGTAAAGTGGAGGAGACGGGTCCGTATCAATATTTTCTTGACTGTCTTCTATCCCGAATTTCTTCTTCAGCCACATGGTGTACTCTCTCATCCTCTCGTCTGTAAAATAAAAAAAAACCATGATCATTAAATTTGTCCGATTATACTATACTGTAATTAGTGATATTTAGTTTGTTAATTTTCTTTTTTATTTTTGCAGTACACCCTGGAATAAAAGGTTGATTCTGTATATTTCATAAAAAATTATACAACTTATTAATAATTACACTAATTATTATTATTTTGAGATCGTGAGATGCGTTCTGGTGTAGGTTTAGAAAAACATTTTCTTTGTCGTGCCACGAAGTGCCAAATCTACAAGCTAAAATGTTATCAGATAATAAAAATCCCTTTTTAGAAGTTTTCTTTATTGGTGGATGATTTAAAAATTTTTAACTCCGCTCTCGACTGTTAGTTTACAGGGGGAACTGGACTTCTTTATTAAGTGGTGTGAGCAGAATTGTCTTCCTTTGAATAATAACAAATGCAAATAATTAAATTTACTAAAAATATCTCGTGAAGTTACCTCCAGAAAGAGGACTTAAGCAGTGTTCTGATGGACCAAATAACTTCTTTCAATGCAGGGTTCCATCTTGGTAGAGGTCATTAGACAAAAAAGACTAAATGATGGGTTCACCGAGCTTTCGGCACTGCCAAAGTGCCATCAGGGCATTCCCGAGGATGAAGAAAACGATTAATATGAGAAACTATTATACAAGTGTTTTGAGTTTAAGGCTATGGAGGACATGGCCAGCATAAAATATTTTGACGGTGAAATCAGACATCTCGCTAAAAATCCGTTTGACTAAAGGTCCAACTATTTTTTTGTTCTGAATAGCATATTCTTTCAGGTACTTTTGTGATTACCTGAGAATGAGAACCACTTGACCTTTCGTTGGTTGATGAGCTAGCTCGAGATGGGGAATTGGTGTCCGAGTGGATCGAAGTCACGATAGCTCAAGCGGCGTATTGAGCCGAAGATCGTGAGTTCGAATCCCGCTCTTGACACTGACTTTTTCATTTCAACAAATACCTTTCATAAAAAGATTAATTAATTGAAAGAAGTCATTTGGTCAATTAGACCACAAAACATAATAGATTTAATACGTAAAACGAAGTATATATTCACTAACAGCTCTCCGTGGCTACTTATATGTCGCCGAGAATCGAATCCTGATCACACATTTGAAAAATGGCAAAAAGGAGAGAAAATTGGAAAGGTTGTAGATTACGATGGGGAGCTGGTGTCTGAGCGGGTCGAGGTCACGATAGCTCAAGTGGTTAGAGCAGCGGCATATTGAGCCAAAGATCTTGGGTTCGAATCCCGCTCGTGACACTAACTTTCTCACTTCAACCAATACCTTACATAAAAAGATAAATTATAGTGAAACTCCTTTAAAGGTCATCCATGGGGTCAGTACTTAAGCCCTATTTCAGGAGGTATCTTCTAAAAAGAGATTTTTATTATCTGATAACATTGTAGTATGTAGATTTGAAGGTGGATTTTCAAAGACTTTATGATCTTTAAAAATTTTACTTCTTTCAACTTGTTAATCCAACTTTATTTCTCATTAAAAATATATTATTATCATGTGATTAATTTTTCTTGAAAACCTTTCGATTTACGACTAATTTTCTTATTTTCGATTTTTTTTAAATTGAAAATCTCTGCAAGTTTAAAATTCAAAGAAAAAAGTTTCATCCGGTTTAACCCTTTCTTTGAATTCGATAGTTTGTAGTAAAAATGTAATACAACGGCTCTCTCACCGAAAATAGGGATTATCTCCGATCACCCCACTATTGATTTTTTAATCTGAAAAAATCTTTAAAGTAGCAAAATATATCAAAAAATGATGTCAGGCTAGACAAGCAGAAATTTAAAAAATTTCTTTAGACAATGTAACTTTATAACGATTTAACCATGCATTCATTTTATATATTTGTTATTTATTTCAAATGTTACTTATTTTTTCAATGTTGTATGTTTTTTCCCCTGCCAGTCGGCATGTATGACCATTACGGGCACCTCGTATTTTTGAGATGGGGTAATTTCCATTTCTTCCCTACTCATATTATTATTCTTAGCTATTCAACACTTTATTCTTCTTATTAATTATTCATTATTAAGACTACAATTACAACTCACCTACATTTGATCTCTCTTGATTCCATTTTGCCCCATTTGCGATATTTGGTACGTACGGAAGAACAAATTTTCAGTTAGCAAGGCGCTTGAATAGATTAAAACCGTCGTGACAGATTGGTCGTGCAGGTTTAGCGTTGTCGAGCGCCGTGTTTTCCCGAGTATTTCATTTTATTTATTCTATTCTATTAATAAATTTACGTTTCGATGATATCAATAAGCTGGTTATTTATCATTAAAAAAGTATTATTATAAAATAATAATAAACATTATAAGAGAACACAACAGTTAAATCACTTTCATGTAATCAATTTTTCTGGGAAACCTTTCGATTTACTGGGCTATTTTTTATTTCAAATCTCTATAAATTTCAACTATCTTAAGAAATGTTCAGTCAATTTAATTTTTCTATTTTCTTGTAAAAATGTCATAACGCGGCTCTTCCACATGATGTCTGGACTGTGTCGGATCATTCCGCTATTACTACGAGACTTTTACTTTTATTAATTTGCTTAAATGTATCGTTCATTATTAATTAATTATTTTATATTTTATGTGTGGTGTTTAGTGACCAGCGTGATTGTTTGAAGATCGTGAGATGCTGTCGGGTGTGACGTAGGTTTTAGAAAAACATTTTCTTTATCGTGCCTACGTTCCGATCTTTATTGAGAGTGGCACTCTCAAGACGACACCCAATAATGACACATTTATACAGAAAACAAACACTTTGAGCCCTGAAGATGATCTTAATAAAGATCGAAACGTTGGCACAATAAAGAAAGTGTTTTTCTAAAACATACGTCACACCAGACCGCATCTCTCGATCTTCAAATAATTCTTCTTATGAATTATCCATTATTAAGACTACAAGTACAACTGACCTACATTTGATCTCTCTTGATTCCGTTTTGTCCCATTTGCGATATTTGGTACGTACGGAAGAACACATTTTCAGTTAGCAAAGCGCATGAATAGATTAAAACCAACATGACGTATCGGTCGTGCAGGTTTAGCGTAGTCGAGCGCCGTGTTTTCCCGAGAATATCATTTTATTTATTTTATTAATACATCAACGTTTCGATGACAAAACAAGCAGGTTATTTCTCATTAAAAAGATATTATTATGCAATAATAATAAACAATACAAGAGAACAACAGTTAATTCAATCTGATGTGATCAATTTTTCTGGGAACCTTTCGACTTTCTGGAATATTTTTTATTGCAAATCTCTGTAAAATTCAACAATCTGAGATATTTTTCAGCCGGTTAATTTTTTTTCTTTTGAAGTCGATAGTTTCTTGTAAAAATGTCATAACGCGGCTCTCCCCCCTGAAGTCTGGACTCATTCCGCTCTCACTACAAGACTTATAATTTTATTAATTTGTTTAAATGTATTGTTCATTATTTTTCTTTTTTTAACATCCATTATATTTAGTGGTCTATTGACCAAATCACTTGTTTCAATTTTACTTAATTTTTTTGTAAGATTTTGGTTGATATGAAAAAGCTAGTGTTCCATGTCATAATTTGAAAGGTTGTACGTTAAGATGGGGAGTTGGTGTCCGAGTGGATCGAAGGAAGGGTAGCTCAAGTGGTTAGAGAATCTATATTATCTTTTTATGTAAGGTATTGGTTGAAATGAAAAAGTTAGTGCCACGAGCGGGATTCGAACCTACGACCTTCTGCTCAGTACGCTGCTGCTCTAATCACTTGAGCTGATCATACTGCTCTAATCATAAAAAGATTAATTATAGTGAAACGTCTTTCGCTATAATTTCGTCAGCCATCGGGCCACTACTTAAGCCCTTTTTCAGGAGGTGTATTCTAAAAAGGGATTTTTATTATCTGATAACATTGCAGTATGTAGATTTAGAGGTGCATTTTCAATGACTTTACGATCTTCAAAATTTTTCACTTCTGGCATTTTGCTAATGCCTCCGCTAGGTTTACTAAACTTTTTGTCCGAAATAAGCACTAGTTTTCTTTTTTTATTGTGGGTTGTCCAGAAAATATTGCTCGTTTATGGGTATAATTCAGGTGGATTGCTTTAATCTGAGAGGAATACATTTCGTTAGTGATTGTTTCGACAGTTTTCAAGAAGCTGTAGTAAAACAGCCCAAATGAAGCCCGACAAATAGTCGCCATCCCTTTTTTTAATGATTTGGGATGGAGGCTTTGGAAAATTTGGTACGGTTTTTCCTTTGTTGGGCCATTCAGAACGTCTGTTGTTATAGTAGACAAACCACCTTTCATCACAAGTAATAATTGTATCCAGAAAAGGATTAGATTTTTTCACTTTTGTAAAAGGTGGTTCTAATCACAGATACGTTGTTTATAAATGGTCGTCAACCTAAAAATCTGTAAGTGGAATCACCTTTTACAAAAGTGAATCTACATACTCATTTCACCTCCGTCATTTCTAGGAAAGGTTCGTTTCTGTTTCGATAAAGAAGTATTGTGCAAACTTCATAACGATGATTTTTTTTTTTTTTTGGAACTCGTTTAACCTACGAGTAACCCAAATTTCGAGATTTAGATTTTTCACCTTTCACTGCCTTAAGTTGTCAGCAACAGACCGTTTGCTAACTGAAAGATTCTCTGCAAGTTCTCGAACAGTCGTTCTGGGATTTTCTTCGGCTAAAACTCGCAGAACATCATCATCTAAAGAAATCCTTCCTCGCCCTTCTTAGTCTTCAAGGCTCAAAATTCAAAAAGGTGGGGTTGAGATAGGAAGTTAGTGTCCGAGTGGATCGAATTCACGATAGCTCAAGTGGTAGAGCAGCGGCGTATTTAGCCGAAGGTCGTGGGTTCGAATCCCGCTTGAGACATTGATTTTTTTTCTCAACCAAAATCTTAATTAAATATTAGTACCAATAGCTTATCGATCCAAACAGAATAGTCCTAGGCATAGAACTCGAATTTGTTCGTCCAGATTGAAGCTGTATTCCCTAATTTTTAATTCGATAAAACTTTCTTCAGCCAATACACATACTACATTAAACGAAATTGTTCGATACCTTTTTATAAATCACAGATTTTGTTTTGTTTTTTTACGCTTTTTAATTTGTTGAACTTTTTGCCTAGTTCTTTACATCAGACTGGCGCAGCCTAGGTCAGTAGAGGCTGTATATCCTAGTCATAGTTTCACATGGTATGCTTTAGTACTCTTTAACTGAACGTGATTTAATAATTGAGAAGGTTTTTGACAAACGTGCTTAATTCCAGTTCAAGTTTTTCTCCTAATTGATATATATTTTTCCCTCTTATTTGAATATTTTTTGATTTGGTGGGTTGAATTTGATATGATGTTGGATCTTTTGCATATCGAATGATGTTTTCCCAAAAGGTAAAACTATCAGGCCATCCAAAAACGAATGATGACCCAAAATCACGGCTTATAAGGCCTTTTTTGCCGACGGATTCTTCTGTATTTGTCTTTAATGAGGCCAACCTTTCCCAAAAATAATCTTTCCCCAATATTCATTGGTTATCTTCTGTTATAAATGTTGTCGGTTATTTGCCAAATTTAGTTCTAAGGGAGCAACTATCGATTGTGGAACCCCCTAAAGCCGACAACCAATAGAATCCGATTTAAAATTTGTGTGTTGTCCTGTTTCCCAATTAGAGGCTTGGACGAATAAGAGAACTGGACTCCAACTTAAAAAAGTTTAATTTTTGAAGTTATTCTATGATTCTTTTAAACTTGATTTGATTCAAACTTGAATGAAGTTTTACTTGTTTTTATCGTCGAGTTCAATCATTCTTAAGTTCATTGGTAAAATAGATTTCAGATTGACAGTATTTAATTGTATTCAAGTTCGTTTTTATATAGTTATAGCTAGGCTAAATAACGTTTACATGATGTTCTGAAATTTTATTACTAATTATTTTATTACAGGGTCATCCGTCAGCTAGATCTTTTCAGCCCCGAGCGCATGCAAAGTACAACATACATTAAATACGCATTCACACGAATAAATACTTTCACATGTACATTGCGGTCATTATGTTCAGTAGGTGGAATACTCAATATTCCTCCATCGACTTGAACACAATAACAAACTAATCTAATTGGGGTCAATGGGGTACTTTTTTAAATATTCCGGCTTCGACTCAAACACGCATAAGCTCGAGAAGAGATAAAGATGCTATTTCACCATCAGCCCCTCTCCATTCACGCTAATAAATACACTCACTTATACAAAACAGAGAACAACAAAACGCATATTTTTTTTTATTATTTACGGCTACAAACAATAAAAAAATTCACAATACTTCTAAAAAGCGGAACTCGCTACTCTTTCCAAGAATCTGGCATGCCCACTCGTACCCTGTAAGGATCCAAGGAATGACACGCTTCAATTATGGGGAACCCATCGAGCAACTTTTCTCTGCATTACTACTTTATATTTTTTATCATTTAAAGTTCAAACTTCCGTGATCATTCACCGTTGTCCCACAATAAGTAATTTAAATATTTCTTGAAGTAAATTGCAGATTATTTTTACTTGTATTGTTAAAGTTTAGAGTTGAGGAGCTTATAAATTTATATTTGATATTTGTGGTGTATTATTATTATCGCGTGCAAAACGGTAAGTCGAAGGTTGGAACCTTTTAAAACTTGAAAAAAAAGAAGATTATTGATCTAAACCAAATGGGAGTTAAATGATCCTTTGATAAAACTAAGTTACATAAAAGAGGTTTTTTCGTACTTTTTCCGCTGCGTAAAAATTTTTTTTTTAAATGCATTACTTGTTTATAAAATCGGATTTGGTTCTTATGTAATGTTTTATAAGTTCATTCTGCCCACTGTTGTAATGTAAAACTATGTCCTCGTCATGGATTTTATTTATTTATATTCTCTTGTCTCGGATATAAATAACGATAAGGAAAACTTCCACTTTCCTGTCGATAACGGCCGGCAAATGTCGAAAAGGATTATCGCTCGTTAAAAAAAAAAAAAAATATCCGACGTCATTGTCAGAAAAGGATATTTTCACAATATAGGGGGATTTTTCGCTATATAAATCCGTGGAAAATGACAAGGTGAAAAATTATTGTTTCAACTCGATGGGAAAGGGATAATAATTTTTTTTTCACACTGGCACCAATTGCGCGTTAAGTGAAGTAAATTATTGACTATTTTTTCGTCTCCCTACGGTTTCTTGTTTAACTGCCGGCCACGTTTCCACGTTTTAACGAACGTCAGTAACACGGAATGTGTATAAACGTGATCTCAATACAAATGAAACGGATCGATATCAAAAAATTTCTTTATAATGGATATTACAGTTAAGTTGAAGGTTGTTCAGCTGTGATTAATTAAAGCTTATTTAAAAAAAAGAAATGCTGAAACAGAAAAAATTTCATTTCACAATATTATTGTGCGTCTCGTAAGATATCTTATCAAAACTTTACCCTGCTCGATATATTGAGCGGATTATAAATAAACTATAAACAACATAACAACTCTAAAACAGTCCTAATCTAAATAATCCTAAATTCTACATAGAAGTCTGAAATACCCATTATGGATTTGCATATGTCTATTCTTGCCCTAAAAGGTAAATCGTTCGACCTAAGAGACATGTCATGAAATGTTTAAATCAGATATTATTTATTTCCAAGAAAACCTATATAAAACAGAAATGTTAAAACATTTTACTGGCATCTAAACCAGTTTAAGTGCATGTAAATGATCAACGTGATTAAAATAATTTTCTAATGGGAAATCTAAGACATTTTAAATGGTTAAATTCTCTTAAATTATTTTATTTTGTACAATATTAACAGTATTAACTTTGTGGTATAAAAGAAAGGTTTAGATGGACTCATAAAAGGCAAAAAAATTAGATCATAAATCATACAGGCTAGCTCAAAGGCCTCTTTTATTAAAGCAAGACTTAGCGTTATGGCCGCACCTGCATAGAATACTTTTTTCATTTTTTATTATAAATATTGTGTGGCTTTTCCCAAACAGTAAAAATAGTTGACGACCCTGAAAAAGTATGTATACCTTGGGAAACATTAAAGAAAAACGATTTATTGAGCCTCATCACAGTTACAATTTAAACAAATGATATGAAGTGCGTTAAAAAAAATTCAAAATATTTCGATAATCAATGAGTTGAACTTCGTTTTTCTAACTAACAAGTTCGGCCTATGCTTAATTACTCCGTCTAGTTCAAGGGTAAAGACCTTCAATCAAAATCAAGTCCGCTCATTCAATTGGAAACAATTAACTAACGGGACTTTTTCTAAATGAAGGGAGTTTCACACGGGAAAGAATTAATTTAACTTTAGTGCAAATTTTGTACTTTTATAATTAATTCAATAATTCAATTTAAAACTTATTGTTCAACTTTTAGCTTTGTAAAAGGCAGCAGAACGAAATGATGAGTTTTGAAATACAATTGTTTCAGTTAAGTGGATTTAACGTGTGCTTTCAAACGTCACTAACAGGATAAATAATCATTAACACGTTACAATGCTTTATTACTCGTTTATTATTTTCTGGCTATGAAATAAAGCTTTCGTTCGATTGTTTTAAAACAAATGTGTATAAATATTTAATTGTGACTTTATTTTAGCTTTTAGAACTCTCTCATTAACAAAAATATTAAACAATAAATATTGTTTGGAAGTAATGTTGACTCAGTATAATTTGATGATAACTTTTATTATGTTAGGAAAAGCACATTTAAATATTTATGATTCTTCGAAAACCCTCGATCCGCTATGTTTCCAGTTAATCCTCATCAGATATTCAAACTTACTTCAACACAGATTTAACCAGGAAATTGTCAAGCACAAGAACAGATTTAGATTATTGCAAAAGTGCTTTTAAGTTATTTTATTTTTAATAAAAGTGAACACAATAAAATTGTTTTTGTGCAATAAATAAATTTATAAAGACCATCTGGTTTATGCACGAAAAAATTGCCAACTTTGCAAATGGATATTTTCTCAGCCTTTTAAGTCACAGGTCTGTCCTTGGTCTCATTTCTTACGCCGAACAAGATGGTTTTTTAAATGTTTTACTAGCTTTAGTCATTCATCAGTAAATTCAAAAATTCGAGAATATCTTTCAATTAATTAAGGTTTTTAGTTGAGATAAAAAGTCAATGTCACGAGCGGGATTCGAACCCACGACCTTCGGGTAGATACGCCGCTACTCTACCATTTGAGCTATCGTGACTTCGATCCACTCGGACACTAACTTCCCATCTCAACCCCACCTTTTGAATTTTCCCTACTTTTTGCCATTTTTCAAATGTCGTGTAATTTATTTGATTCTCGGCGACAGAATTTTTTTTCTCAACTAAAAACCTTAATTAATTGAAAGATACAAGAGGACCACGAAAACTAGTGAATTTGATAATATGTTAATTTTTGCACTTTTTACGAAAATTTCAAATCGAGCTGGACCGGCGCTCTTTAAGAATCGATAGGAAATTTTAAAAAGCTTTCAATTGGTCAATTTCCACTTTGCCCGATTTCTCAACAGTTTTCGAGTCATTCGCGATTTTTGGCAAAAAATGTGCTCATGAAAAAACCCATCACTCTCTCTCCCGATTTTACCATATATAAACCTATTGTTTTTAAAAAGATAGTTCCTACTTACAGTAAGTTTTTTGCAACGATCCGGATTTCGAGCCTTTTATCTCATCATCAGGTTGTAGAAGTCCTTCAACCTGATGATGAACTAAAAGGCTCGAAATCCGGATCGTTGCAAAAAACTTACTGTGAGTAGGAACTATCTATTTAAAAAGGATTGAACACCACACTCACTCCATCATTTATCATTTTTAAACCTATTGTTTCAATTCGTTATTCGAAGCCAAACTGCTAACGAACAATTGAGAAATGGAAAGGAAAAGTTGAATTTCTGTGAAGATGTAAACATTTAATGGTTAACTGTAAACTTAAATGGTTAAATTTTAAAAAGCCATCATGTTCAGTGTAATATTTTCTAAAAAATGACACCTAGCGCAGGTCTGTAACTTAAAAGGCTTAGAAAATATACATTTCCAAAGTGGGCCATTTTTTCGTGCAAAAGCCAGGTGGTCGGTTTTTTTGACGGTCAGTGCATAATGGCTTAATGAAGCGTATTCAAAATTAGAATATTGATCTTTTGCCAATGAGGCCAGTTCACACAGATAAGCAAGCATGAAATGAAGAATTTTTATTTTCAAAAAGGAAAGAGTTATATTTAAGATTGGTACGATCAGTGGATAAAAAATTGCAATGTAGAAATTTATTTGAGGAATCATTTCCGTATTTGATAGTTCAGAAGAATCAACTATATTCTGTAAAAATTACATAAAGTTGGTTTTGCATAATTTGTTCAACCTATTTCTTCGTTTTGCTCTATCAGACTTGTAGATAACCATATTACTAATTTAGCTGGATGATAGTTTCAATTATTTATTCATTTTATGTAAGGTCGTGGTTGAGATGAAAAAGTTAGCGTCAAGAGCTGGATTTGAACCCACGAACTTCGGCTAGGTGGGTTCGAATCCCGCTCTTGACGCTAACTTTTTCATCTCAACGAAGACCTTACATAAAAATAATAATTAATTGAAATAATTAATATGGTCAATTAGACCACTAAACATAAATGGATTAATACTTTATAATAATGATTATTTCAATTACATATAAACTGCTGTGCTTTAGAAGGTTCCTCAAACCGCATTGTAGTAAAAATTATCACATAATAAAATCATCTTTTTCAAAGAATGGAGAAAACCAGTTGGCAAATTAATATAAATTGGGTGATAAAATTTTATTTCGGGGTGAAATCTCTACTCCTTTTCACGGTTGACGTCACGTCGTCCTGGAGACGGCTTCAGCCGATCATTTTTCTTTGTTCCTCCCAGAGAAACTATATAAAAACACCGTTGAGCCGAATGAATAGGTGTTGACGAAGACGATTCCATCGCGATGAGGGGAAGACCTCGGGGGGGGGGGGACCACCCTACTTCTTGATGACACAACCCATTTACAAATATGTCATCAAGGCACGAACTGAAAATATTCGTGTTATCGACCCTGACTGTTAACAACTATCTAAAAATGCAGGAATGACATTGAAGCGAAGAAATTTTTATTCGTGTTTATATATGTACATTGATAGACAGCGTGATTTTAACGTTTTTGGAAACATATAAATTTTATTTTTTTCTAGTCTCTCATGAGTCAAAAAATATTGCTCTAACCCTCGAGGATATCTGGATCTATTTAAAATAGTAATATAATCAGCGATGTACATTTGGGAAGGTTTTTTCGATGCTGAATTCAATTTTTAGATTTTCAAATTTTTAAGAAAGGTGATCGGACCAATTCTGAAGTCTGATATTATTGATCAGGTCAAGAAAATCTCTGTGCCTTCCTAATAGGTTAGCAGCGCGGGTTTTTGACTGAATTGGACATCTAACATAATCATTTATAAGTAAATAATTTTTGTCATGTTGGTAAATCTTTTATGTATTTTTTTAAAATTTAGAAATCGTGAGATGCGGTCTGGTGTGATGTAGGTTTCAGAAAAACATTTTCTTTATGTTTTGATACGATTGACCATTTTTTCCACCGAATTTTTGATAAGCTTGGAGACAAATTTTGCCTTGGATTCGGCCCTATCTTTCCAATAGAAATCTCAAGGCAAAGTTTAGAAATAGATTGTCGAGAATGATTTGTGCAACCTTCTGTTTTTTTGTCATGCATCACTTTGGACCACTCATGTTTTTAATTTTCATCAAAGTCCTGTATGCAATTTAAAGGCAACTCCAACTATTAGTGAATAATAATATCCTTTATTGTTTTGTAATATTGCAGTCTTCTGTCAATAAAGTATCCACTGAACCGATTCTTAGGTGTGAATATTGCGATTCAGAAAAAAAGAAGAAGGAAAAGGCTTTGATTATAACCTTTCAATCAGATTTTCTTAGGGGCTTTGTGCTTTTTTCGTTATTCTTTAATTACAGAAATGACGATTGTTTCATTTTTCTCGTTTCTTTTTAGAGAGAAAACCGTATTATTTACGGAAAACTAGTAAGTTGAGGTTATTGAACATTATTATCTCATTAAATCCATTATATTTAGTGGTCTGATTGACCAAATTACTTCTTTCAATTAATTAATCTTTTTACGTAAGGTCTTGGTTGAAGAAAGTTAGTGCCACGAGCAGGATTCGGACCCAGGAACGTCGGCTCAATACGCCGTTGCTCTAACGACTTGAGCTATCGTGACGTCTAGAAGTACGGTAGCTCAAGTGGTTAGAGCAATGGCGTATTGAGCCGAAGGTCGTGGGTTCGAATCCCTCTCATGACACTAACTTTTTCATTTCAACCAAGACCTTACATAAAAAGATTATTATATCAATATAAATCTAAATCTTTTCTAATATAAAGAAAGCCTAAGACTATAGGAGAATGTTATTTCTGCTTCCTTTAATTAATTGTTTTTTTAGCTTTTAAACTTTTGAAAGGTTAAACTCAATATTAAACCCTCCCCCTTTTAGGGGTTGTTGACCGAAAATCTTTTATAGGAGGGTGAAATACGGCGAGTTTTAATTTAATTTTAAGTTCACAATCCTATTAATCTCCTTTTTGTAAACATCGAAGAAAATATAATTTATATTTTTAATCATAAATATCTAAAGCAGAGATTACAAGTTCTTAATGAAAGAGTGGATAAAATTTGGCACCTTCTAAAAAATTTTACGTAGCATAAACTGACTAGTGAGATAGACTCAAACAAAACACGATTAATAATCCGGTATAGCAAGCAATTCTAATGAATGTCTTAGCGTGTTAATGGCTTTTCAGAGCCCTAACTTTCCTCCCGACCCTATTGTTCTCTAAATAAAACAATTGCTAAGAGACTTAGCCTCATCAACAAATAATGCTGGTTAAAGCGCATGATTCAATAACGAGGTTGATCTGTTGGCCAAAAACAAGCAGAACTTAAAGGGCAAGACACACAGTAACTATCGTCACCAGACATTCGTGCCCATAATTCAGCTGTTATAAGAAAATATTGGCAAAACGAGTGCGGACGTTTAAAATATTCCAGAGGTAAATACTATGCCAGTATTCAACCTTCCATCCAACCCTTGTGGTTTACAAAGATCTATAGATCCAAAAGCATTTTAACCCAAATCGGCTCCCCCGTATTTATTTAGGGTTGAGGTACGATAAATGTTGCGAGTGTGATGGGTAGAGCCGAATCAGACTAGCACGCTCTCTTCTCTGGGTAGAAACTAACTTTTTGACAACCTCAAAATCCCCCTCCCAACCAACATACAAATTTGGTCGTTTGGGCTGGGTGTAATTTTTCCCAGAGCAGTAAGTGAATATGGACTTTGCCATAAAGTTATACTTGGTTATTATGCACATCTTACTAAAACGCTCGTATAAAATAAAAAAGAAACAGGCTGGGCAGAGTCGCTGAGGCGGGTGCCTGCGGCGGCGGGGGACTGCCGAAAACAAAACAAAAAGTTAATTAATTAATTAAAAAAATAATCCGTTATGTGGAACCAGTTCGATCTGGAAATTCCTTTTGTATTAGCTCGCTAATCCTGGCCACGAGCTTAAGCCATGTAAGCTGGAAAGCAAAGCAGAGGGATTTATTTTGAATCACCTGAAGCTTTTCAATGTTGGAGTCGCATGTTTACTCAATAAGCATAGGCATTCGTAAAGAATATTTTCCTCAGTAGGGACTCCTCTGAGATAAAATAAATATAATAATACTAAAAACTAAATTTAATTCCTTGCCGGCGGTTGAGGGTTTTAAATTGCTAGATATCCCACCGTGGGCGTTACCTACTGTCACAATTATCGAAGATCTGGCCTTGTTGAACAAAAGAGAAACACCTTCTCTGATGATCAAGGGAAATTCTTGCGAATTTTAAATAACTAGCCCAATTATAAAGTTTTTTATACCGATGGGTCTAAAAATGAAATTGGTGTAGGGTGTGGGATATTTGCTGATGAGTATAACTTCAGCTGGTCTCTATCGAATGAGGCTAGCGTATACACAGCTGAACTTCATGCAATCAGAAGATCATTGAGCATTATAAAGGAATCGCCTGGAATTTGTAATGCCATTATTTGCTCTGATTCGAAAAGTAGTCTCGAAGCAATCAAAAATAATTTCTCGGTTGACCCTTACATCTTAGAAATTCACAAATATCTCTATGAAATCAGAACACTCAACAAACATGTGATATTTGTTTGGGTTCCTAGTCATGTCGGCATTTCTGGAAATGAAAAAGCTGATCAACAGGCAAGAAACGCTGCAAACCATCCACAAAGAACAGATCAATTTCCTCTCCGTCCAGATGATATAGTCGGTTATGTTAAAAACATTATCAAACGAAAGTGGGCGGCAAGATGGAATGTCTGTAGAGATAGTATGAAAGAAATTAAGCCAGTTGTACATAAGTGGCCAACTGAGGAACTTGAGAGAAAAGAACTTGTGATTCTCACTAGATTGCGAATAGGTCATATCAGGCTAATCCATAATAGGCTTTTAATAGGCAACAACCTTCCAACTTGTCCTCGATGTACGCGAAGTGGAGAACGCACCATTTTGACAGTAAAACATATTTTGGTCGACTGTCCCACTTTACAACCCTTTAGGCAAAGGCTCAACCTTTCGAGTGATTTACAGGAGTTACTGGGTCCCCAGTGTTTCTTTCGAAGAGCACTTTTCAGCTTTCTCAAATTTATTGGAATTTATAATGAGATTTAGGCCTTTTCCCAAATTGTTATACCATTGAATGCCTTCTAATGTTTGAATAAAAGTTGTGCGTACAAGATTTCAGAAGTTTTTGAGGCTGCCGGAGCGGAAAAATGAAATGGAGGAAAATACAAATTGCGGGGGAATAAACTGCAATGCCCAAAATCGCAATTTAAATAAGAAAAATAGCTCCCTCAAAAGAAAAAGAAATGTTATTGTGTTTTATTTCTTATTATTGTTATGTAGAATTAGTTATCATATTTGAATGGAAGAATAAAAGGATAAGGATGAGCTTATACTCATGCTGAGACTGTTGCTAGTCTGACTCCATTATTATTATTAGCCATTCAAGCCTACGGGGAATTTTTAAATTATGGAACAAAAATTCACAATTCTAATTAAAAAAAGAAACAGAAATAAGTTTTATAATTTTATTAAATTTTATGCAATTTAAAATGGGAATTTTGTATACATTTGGCCGTCCGAATTAAGAATTTTAAAAAGAAAAATTAAAGCTTGGATGGCAATAGGATAAATTTGATGACGAGTGAATGTTTTGAGTCAGAGCTTTATAGCACTCAGAAGAGATATAGCTAACCTAAGATAGAAGGTTTGGATGTTTGGGTGTGAAATGACCTTAGCCGTTAAAACGCCCTTAAAAATTAATAATAACTAAATTTAAAAATGCTTTCTTCATAGAAAAATATCACAAAGCTCACCTTTGTTTCTCCACATGAAATCGCCCTCGTCGTACCATGGTGTACTTTTGAATTCTGAAACAAAATAAATAACTGGTTAAATTCAGCCCATGGGCCAAGTTTCAAAATATGGTAGCCAAAAAGGAAATAAATTCGTATATTTTTTAACTCCAAACTTGTCGAGTGCTTAAATCGCCGATTGACTCTGGGGAAATATTTACAAGATTAAATTAAAGTTAATCCCGGACATGGAGGCATAGAAGGAAATTCGTTACAGTCCTTGGCCTTTGAAATGGTCGTGCAAAAATTAATTATGTCAATCTGTAAACCTACCCGGATCCAGAGTAATCGTGGGTGGTAAGAAATTAACAGGCCGACCAACCAGAAAAAAAAAACCAACCCTCACACATGTAGATACTGACTGCACCGGATGTGTGCTTAAGTTGAAACTGGAAAAATGGCTTGCGAAAGAAAAACTCAAACACTGGACAAACAACCAGCCAAGAGATGTCTAAATATGTCAAAAAGGAAGGGGAAGAAAGTCCTCTTTCGCTCTCAGCAGGCGGTATTTGATAAAACTTATAAGCCTCTATATCCATTGCCTTGGAAAGACAGGAGACATAAATCCTTTGTGATTGCGAAGCACAATTCCGGTTACAAGGCAATTCTCACATCAAAAGAGTTGCGCAAAGAAGCACCAAGGAAAGTTCTTAGCTTTATCTTTGGCAATGTAGGGCTATAATTTATAGAAGTTCCACAATAGATCTATTTAGGTCTATTTAGGAGGAAAGGATTTGTATAATTAATCTTTTAAAAAAAATCGGTCCATTTATTCAATTTTTGAATAAATAATCGCTCAAACATCCCACCCCTATTTTAATATAGTACTGTTGTTTGATATCAGTTTAAAACAGTATCATTTCGCCCACTGTTTACGGTGTAATTCATCTCTTTTTAAAGGCCGACAAAAGAAAAAAAAAAAGAAAGGAATTCTCTACTGCAAATGTGCTTTGAAGTCGGCTGTATTTACCAGAAAAGAGATCTCGTACTTGAATTTCCTTTATTTAAAGCCTACGCAACGGTTGAATTTAATACCAGTCTTTTTTCATGCAAAAGTTCAATCCAAAAGTAAATACTTTTCAGAACAGGCCCGCTTATTTCAATTATTATTATTTTTTTTTTTTTAATATTGCATCTTTATATTACTGAGATAAAATATGTTACTTTTTAAACGTAACTCTCAGACAATTCTCTCGTTCATCTTTGGTTTTTGAACAATTTCTTTTCTTTCTAATTGGGTCTGAACGCCAATTAATTTCCTCAATGATTATGAAATTTCCTTTGCTCGTCAAAGTCACTAAGTTTATTAATGCAAATGATCACAACTTCAAAAGCAAGTAAAAACAAAAATGTAAACCTTCCTGAAGTATCTAATTAAAAAATAATAAAGAAAGCTTCTTGATAAAGTAAAACAGAAATGTTTTAAGATGTTTAAAATGAGTTTTATTTAATAATGTTTTCATAAGAAGATTAAAACAAGATAACTTCAAACCACGACAAATATTTTAAAGAAAAACGATGTCGAGGTCAAGAACGAGGTAGTTTAGAAAAACACGTTTTTCATTTTGTTGTCGACGTTTCGACCTTTATTCGGGTCATCTTCAGCGCCTGGGTGAATTACAAAACATGTTGAATGGAAAAATACAATACAGATGTAAATATAAACTTCGGTGGTGTGTGAAATTGTTGTGAATTTGTATTCTTCTGTCTGTCTGTAGTCAATTTCTTGTAACGGGCTCCGAAAAAATGAGACCAATTTTTATGAAATGTTCAGAGATTTTGCGGGTTTGGTTCTAGATCCCCTATGAATTTCATCCCAATCGGATCAACGGTATCGCATGCACGGCTATATCTCCGAAAACATTTGTCGGATTCTTATGACATTTTCAGGGATTGTGCGGGTTCCTTCTTATATGATCTCGTATGAATTTTATTCCAAACAGATTGACATATCGGCATGCACATAATGTGAGGAAGCTAGGAAGCCCACCCACTTAGCGGACGTTTTTACCCCGTGATTTTTTTATTTTATATAATTCGAGACGGATGAGAAAAACAAGAACAGAGAATATGCAAGAAGCTTTGTCCGTTACAAGTGGCAGACTTGATGACTTTGCGAGTTACGCATTCAAATGAATCTTGTCCTTTGTCTTTTACAATGTGACAAAGCTGGGACGTAATCATTTTAAAACGATCAGGCGACGTAAACAAGATTTTACGTAATTCGATGCGCGCTGTGAAATGTTTACGCTCTTTTTTTCACCTCCGTTACGTCATACAACAGTTAATATTTCGTCGAGCGTAGGGTTTGACATCACAAAAATCACTCATTGACAAAAAGTGCCACTTTTTTATATTGTTCCAAATTCATGGGTTTTTTACACATTTTTTATATAGGAAGATTTCTGAGCAATTAAATATGTGTGAGTGAAACAGAGAACAAGTGAATAAATAAGTGAGAGTGTGAGAGAATGAGTACGAATGATTGAATGAGTGAGCGCAAATTCTAGAGAGAATTTCTGTGTGTAAGGAAGATTGAGTTATACATCGGAAATCGAAAAAAATAATTGAGTAAGTGGATGAGAACATGTGAGTGAATGGGTCGTACGAAAAGAGTGAATGAGTGTTTTCAAGGAGGTTTCTTGGTGAGTATGAATGTGTGAACAGGTGCGTGAGAAAATGAGTAAGTGCAGTTTCTAGAGAGAATTTCTGAGAATGTGTGTGGAAGATTGAATGATAAATCGAACAAGTGAAACAATAATTGAGATGATATCAATTAATTATTCTTTTTATCTAAAGTCTTGATTGAGATGAAAAAATTAGTGTCAAGAGCGGGATTCGAACCCACGACCTTCGGCTAATACTCCACTGCTCTAACCATTTGAGCTATCGTGACTTTGACCCTCAGACACCAATTCGTCATTTCGACCTACTTTCGAATTTTCCCTCTTTTTGCCATTTTTCATTGGCGAATGAGTTCGAATAACCCTCGTGGCACTACATTTTTTATCTTGGTCAAGACCTTAGATAATAAGAATAATTAATTGGAATAATAAATATGGTCAATTATGATCCATATATGGATTGAGATAAGTGAATGTGAACGTGTTAGAGAAGGGTCTATAATTAAGTGAGTGAATGAGCGTTTCTAAAAAGATTCTGAGTGAGTTTGTTTGAATGTAAAAGAAAACTGAATTAATAAGCGTGTAAGGGATTGACTACGAATGAGTGAACGAATGAGTGAGTGCGTGTTCTAAAAAAAAGTTTGTGTGTGTGAGTGTAAGATCAGACAAGTGACTAAATGAGAGTGTAAGCAAATGAGTGGTAATAGTTGAATAACTGCGTGAATGAATGAGTGCACGTTCTAGAAAGAATTTGTGAGTGTATATGGAATATTAAATGATAAATTGAACAAGCCAATTGATAATTGAGTAATTACGTGGGAGAAAATGAGTTCGATGGTGAGATTGTGCAGAATGTATACATTTTGGGCAATACAAACTTATTAAAGTGTTGCACGTTTTGTTTATTTTTAAATTTTACTTATCAACATTACGTAATTTTTCTTCATTAGGCTCAAAGCGAGGATTATTGATTTAATACTATAAAAAATTTGTTATCTGTTTAAGTTCGCTTTATTAATTTAACAACCATGTTTATGTAAGGGTTCAGAGTCTTTAGCATCTATTTAAAATATTCCCTTTCATAAATAAACGTAATATTGATTCTTCGATATCTTTTGTTGATAAAACTATTAAAAGAAAACAAAATGGCTTACACGGTTGCAAAGTTGGAGGCGTAATACATAGCCTAGCCTTTAGCTTGAAAGTTTTCCTCTTAAAATCGCACTTCCAACGAGTTCGGCCCCGGCCGGCAATAAGTTAGCTAGATGAGCCTACGGCCAGATTAATAAAGTTCATTTTCCTCTGTTTACCTAACTTTTTCCTAATGACATTACACTCGATAATGAAAGGTTCCTAAAAGTACAAACACCCTTGGAGGAAATCAGCGCAAAATGGATAAATCTTAAATTTTGTAAATTGCTCGACAAGGTAATTTGATTATCGGATCGTATTGTATTTTTTATTTTTAAAAAAATAACGAGGTATATTTTAAATTTTGAACGTTTCGTTCTTAAGTAAGGTTAAAATGAATTATTACATATGGAAAACAAATCTATTGTCCAGACAGGTCTTCTTGCAATATATAGTAGCTAAATTTGTACTGAAGTATGTTAAAAAAAAAATATTAAAAAATCTCAAATGAGTGAATGAATGGATCAAAAAAATCTGTTTACAAAAACTGAAAAACAAAAATAGTACATAGAAAAACACAATAAACAAATAAACAGTATTATATACTTTTTAACTGTGAAAGGCCCCATTCCAATAAATATAAAACAATAAAATTAAATACGGGCTTCAGCACATTAAAGTAAATTAAAAATGTCCGATTTAATAATTAAATTCATCAATAAAAATCTGCGGTGGCTACTTGGGATGCAAGCTGTAAAGGGCTTTCAATTTATTTCTTATTTATCAAATCGATATATTCATCTTTGGTCAATTTAATTTTACCGAAGTACATAACTCTGAATTCCGCCAGAATCGAAATAATATGAATATCTTCTTTTGACTCTTCGTTGCATAAAGAGCAGCCAACTTCCAGCCCCGGCGGCTAACTTGAAGTTAAGATCCAGAAGTCCTCTGCTTACTTTCATTATCATTCGCATAAAATGAAGGTAATTATTATGACTAAGTTAATGTTTGTTCTTTAAATTCAGGTCCAAAGATTTGTAACATACCCAAAATTGAGATTCTCGTTCTTTTGTCGGAAATTCTTCAACTCATTTTTAATTTTTTAAATTCTTCAATTGATTGAGTTTCTTATTTTGATTATTAAATTATATTTTTACACTATAGCCAACCTGAAATCGGTAAACCTTACCAAAATTATATTTGTTTTTGTCTTTTGTCTTGCTGTTGTGTTTTCCCGCACTGAAGGAAAAGAACACCCCCGAGACCGTCACATGAGTGGGAGGATTAAAAAAAATCCGATAAATAATTGACAACCCATCCAAAATAGGGGATATTTCTAAAGGTAAGGCTTCTACGAAACGGGAATAAAAAATCTGAGACAATCGGAAGATATCCCAGTCGTTGCATGAAAGACGAGAAGTCATGGGATGAGAAAACTGAAGGAAGATGAAAGAAACCATGAAAAAAAGGAAGATCCAGAAGATTTTTCATACAGTGCAGGGATATAAGAAATTGTTCAAATAATATGAAAACAAATAAATAAAGAATAAAAGAAACTTTGTTTTTATCTCAACAATTAAGAACTATCTATTCAAATTCCAACTATCACGGATTTTTTAATATATGTAATTATTTTTTACTTGCTTCTAATGCCTTCATTTTTAAATTTTTGGAGTCAAATTAATCACAAATATATGCTAAATAACATAAAACAAAACGTGTGGTGATTAGTGACCGTTAGTCGACGATTATTCGGAATACTTTGAAATACTTTGATTGAATATAAAAAATATTTTTTTGTATAAATTCACTTTTTTTCACATCCTACATGTACTTGTTAAATGTAAACAATGTTTATAAATCCCAGGCTCTGAAGATGATCTCAATAAAGATTGAAACGTTGGCACGATAAAGAAAATGTTTTTCTGAAACCTACATCACACCAGTCAGCATCTCACGATTTCCGAATAATCATAAAACAAAACACGGCACTCACAACACGACACGCAAGAATGGCACAATTACACAGAAGACAAACCCTTTGAGCCCTGAAGATGATCTCAATAAAGTTCGAAACGTTGATACGATAAAGAAAATGTTTTTCTGAATCCTACATCACACCAGTCCGCATCTCACGATTTCTGAATAATCATAAAACAAAACATTAGTTTGATTTCTTTTGTTTTAATGTCTTGGGCCGATTCTTCTTAACATAATTGATTAGCCATAAATTTGGCTGTTGACTGAGAATAAAAAATAAAAATAAATAAATAGGCTTTTTTATTGGTTTATTCAGTTTGTAATTTTCTCTATATAATGCAATATTGCAAAGTAAAAAATAAAACATACTTTTTGAACCAGACCCGAATTTCGAGCAAAGGCATCTCTCATCTCTGTCCATTTTTCTCTTTACATGGGACACACGTGGAACGATCCGGCTAAGGCCGGGACATCCCGACTTCCGGCCGGGCCCCTTACGCTAAAAACGCCATAAAAAATATGATTAAAAGGAAATGGCAGCGACGGTATGCTGGATCGATAGAAATAAATGGCCTCGTGGAATCTGAATTTTTATGACCCGATTTAAGCTGACATTTGACTTCTAAAGAGAAAGTCAGTATTGTTCGATGTGTCTCACTTAATTGAAGGGCTTTCCTTGGCTCCATATTGAGAGCGTATAGGAATCCCAGTAAATGAAAACTGTGCTTAAGCACGACAGCGTGTATTGGGCGATTAAAAGTCTAAAAAAAACCTTGTTTTTTCCAAAAACCGTTACAGTTATATTGCATATAGTACTACGAACTGTCAAGACAAGCCTAATGTTAAGATCAAATAGTAATTAACTTTATAGAAGCATGTATTAAAATATTTCATTGTTTGTTTTGACCTTAGTGGTTGTCTGAATTTATCAGACTGAAATTCTGATAATATACAATGACACCTTAAGCCCTTTTCCTCTAAGGCGACCTTGAACTAGTCCCCACTTGAAACTATTTTTCTATCGCCCCACTACTGATTATTTAGCTGATTATAAAATAGTTCCATTTAACTCACTGTTTCCGTGTCAATTTCCACTAATTACACCGGAATTCATCCAATAAAATCTACAGAAATGTGTTCAACACACTCCACCACTACAATGTGTAAATTTTCACCGAAAATATCGGGGTAAACGCGACAAAAAACAACGACTTTGTACAGAGAACAGGTAACACAACCTTTCGCTACCAATGCTCAGAGTCAGAGGCAGGATTTCGGAAAAAATATTCCGCCGTGGATAATATTTTTAGTTTAACTAACATTATAAAATTGAAATTATCTGTAAAACGTAGAAAAATTTACTGCTGCTTTGTTGATTTTAAGTCGGCGTTCGATTCGCCAAGCAGAATGGCCATTTTCTATAAACTGTATAATTATGGGATCTCCAGTAAGTTTATCGAGGTATTAAAGTCGTTGTATAGCGGGACAGAGAGTGCTGTGTAGGGGAGAGGTCACAAGTACGTTTGAAACTAGAGTAGGTGTAAGGCAGGGCTGTCTGCTTCCCCCTCTTCTGTTCTCGCTGTTTATTAACAATTTACCCGAGTTTTTGGGTGGTGGTCTGTTTGTTGGAGGATCAAATGTAAACTGTTTAATGAATGCAGATGATGTGGTTTTGATTAGTACTGAACCGGTTCAACTTCAAAAGATGTTAAACAGGTTGGGAGAATACTACCGAATGTGGAATTCGTCAGTAAATTTGAATAAAACTAAGATTATGGTGTTTAGAAATGGTGGTAGACCATCAAAGAATAAACGATGGTTTTTAGAAAATGAAAGAATAGAGGTAGTAAAAGAGTACAAATATTTAGGTGTAATTTTGACTCCTCTACTTTCCTTCAATATGCATTTGGCCAGTAAACTTAGGGTTGCTAAACAAGGATTGATTATATCCTGGAACGGTATTCTCAATAGAGGAGATGTTCCTCTAAAAAGTAAATATAAAGTTTTTAATTCCGTCTCTAGGGCTGTGATGTGTTATGCGTCACAAGTATGGTGCTACCATCAGTATTTTTTTTATTTTTTTTTATTTATTGGCCTTATGATCTTTGCATGTTAGCCATGACGAATTCTTACATATGTTGTTCAAATTGGGGGTTATCGGGAAAAAAGGGCCAGAGGCGACGGTGGGAATCGAACCCACGACCGCGGCGTGAGAGTCTCCACGCTACCCACTCGGCTACCGCGGTCCCCGTACCATCAGTATGAAGTGGTAGAAAAACTTATTTGTTTTTTTATTAAGAAGTTGTTTGGCGCTCCCTATTATACACCAAGTTATTTTCTTTATTTGGAATTAGGCTTTAGACCTTTGTTTGTGTATACGTTGAGGAGTCATTTAAATTATACACAGCGGGTTTTGGGTCTGAAACAAGATCGTTTGCCCTACCTCCTTGCTCAGGAGATAATAAAAAAAACATTTTTTGGTTTAAAGAATTGGAAGTGTTGTCTTCCGGACTGAACTGTCGTTCTCGTATAAATTTTGCAGATGCGAAAGATTTCAAAATTTGGGCAGTACAATTATTGCAGGCAGTAGAAACTCATCATAAAGAAGAATGTTTAAGAAAAGTGCAATGTTCTACATACCATTTAATATACAAGAAATTGAACTTCGATCTTGGAGACAACAATTACTTGTATAAGGAATACAACTGGAATTTGATCAAGGTTGTTTTTCGAACTAGAGGTCAATTATTATATTTAAATTTTAAGCCTTGGCTGGAGGAAAGAAGAGACCAAGCATGCTATATATGTAAACTAAAAACGGTGGAAGATTTGTTTCATTTTTTGACAGTTTGTCCAACTTTGGAGAACATTAGGTTAATTTGGTTCCACAGATTCCGTGAGTATATAAAACATTTAAATGGGAAAGATTGGTTTAGTTTGTATAGATATATTATAGATGCGCTGAATTGCAGAGATAATTTTATGTTAAGTTTATAATTTGTATGTTAATTTAAGTTTTATTTGAATGTAAATATGTAAGGGTCAACTGGCAGATGACTAGATCATGCCATTACAAGTATTATTTTGTTATTTTGTAAAAAAAATGTAATATTTTGTTTTCTTTTCTAAATACATTTTTATAAAAAATAAATAAATAAATAAAAATAATGTAATGATAATAATTTTTCGCATGAATAGCGCAGTTTTAAAAACAAAATACAAAACTCATATCAGGTAAAAACGAACGAAAATCTTAAATTTATCCAGCGATCAATGGCGATTCAGATAAATTTAAATGGGGTATCAAATCATACATTTATAAACTTGCTCAAAACTGTATTGTGTTTCGGAATGGACTAAACTAAACAGTAGAGTGGTTTCTTGTGCTTCCAAGAGGCTAATCAACGTTGGGACGGGAATAATCCTCTTGAGAACAATAATCCTTAATTTGACTCAGCTACCTCCAGCCCCTGTAACACTAACTAATATAAGTTCGGATTAATAAGGCTGAAGGGACGTTTTCTTTCACACCAAAAACTGGAATTAACGACGTTCAACTTAATGGCCTCAATGTACAATTACAGCTTAACATTATTTAAATAATATCCTAATAAAAAAAATATCAAAAATTTCCAAAATTTCAGTGCTTCAATAATTTTAATTCTCGAAATAATCACGTATTTAAATTAAATTGATATAAATGTTAAAATAACGGATCATTTATTAGCAGAATGTACAGAATTTTGTCTTTAAAAGATTTTTTTGCAGGTTTTTAAGCAAATCTCATTACAAAAATTCAACAATCTTGTCAACAAACAGAACGACACGTTTGAAAACGATTTGCAAAATAAAATCTAATATTCGAATTTTCTCTGGTTCATGTAGAAGCTTTCAGTTTAAAAAAAAATACAATTTATAGTTATAAATTCTAGTTCCAGTGGTTTATCGTGAAGTTATATTTAATTAAACCGCTTAAGTGGCCGTTTGTCGACTTTCTTGGCTGTTATTTGTCTTCCGGATAGAAATTTCCTCTAAATGTGACACAGCATCTCTGGTAACCCGACTATCACCATAAATCACCATTAAGCAGAGAAATTGAACCACAATTTTTCTCGTGTACTGCAGCATGTTTTTCTCTACGTACTTTTTCGAATTTTTCATTATTGTTTATTTAAAAACACTAGCGTACAATTTATCTTTTATCGTCTCGTGTTAGTGATTGCATTTATTAGCGTGAACAGTCAAGGGCTAACTTTGGATTGGCAAATATTGCTGATCCAGTCACGGCCATGTGTTTACTGTATATAGATCTTTGTATGTTTCTGATTATGTTATATAAGTTTTTCGGTTAAATTAATCTTTTTTAACTTCAAATTAACCGTTTTTAATTTCAAATTAACCTTTTATAAATTCAAATTAACCACTTTTAACTCTAAATTATCAAAAGCAATATGGTCAAATTTACAGGAATTTCACTTTACATGCTTACATTTTAATACTATTTTCTAAGTTATTTTTAACGAAATTAAAAAATTGATTTGAAGGTAAAAATGGTTAATTTGAAATTTAAAAAAGGTCAATTTGACGTTAAAAAGGGCTAATTTGAAATTTTAAAAATTTAATTTAAAGTTAAAAAGGGTTAATTTGAAATTTAAAAAAGGTCAATTTGACGTTAAAAAGGGCTAATTTGAAATTTTAAAAATTTAATTTAAAGTTAAAAAGGGTTAATTTGAAATTTAAAACAGTTAATTTAAAATTAATTAATCTTTAATTAAGTTTTTGTTGAGATAAAAAAGTCAGTGTCACAAATGGGATTCGAACCCACGACCTTCGGCTAATTACGCCGCTGCTCTACCACTTGAGCTATCGTGACTTCGATCCAGTGGTAGAGCAGCGGTGTATTTAGCCGAAGGTCGTGGGTTCGAATCCCGCTCGTGAAACTGACTATTTTATCTCAACCAAAACTTTTGATAAAGATTAATTAATCGAAAAGAATTTATTTGGTCAATCGGACCACAAAACCTAATAGAGTTAATTTGAAATTTAGGAAAGGTTAATTTGATAGATCTATGTGTTATTTCCTGGATCTAAATCCAAGAATGCTTCAACTGTATAACTCCACTGTACTAGTTACTCTACTAATCTCGGTAAAAAGTTTCCCACCAAACACAGCTAAACTGATTTACTGCAAAGGAAATAAGTGACTTAGGCCCGGCATCCATAAATCCAGAAAAAAAATTCTCTCGTTTTCAGATTTCATCTCAAATGATCGGGTAGCATTGCGAGTAAAGGCACCATCCAACACATGTCTAGCTTTCATTTAGATGTGATATAGATTCGAGCTACTTTGCTGAATAGGATGAAAAATACCTCAAGAACTAGTACAACTGAAACAAAACTAACATCAACTACTTTGTGACGCAAATTCACGCCTTACCACCTGAGGCAGTAGAGGGACACAAAATAGATAAGTCTCCCTTTGAAGACGTAATAACTAGTATATTATAATTATAATTATATTACGTAATTATACGACCATATTGAAAGACCATTAGGCTATACTTTTTAAAAGGATAGTTCCTACAATTTACAGTAAGTTGTTTTGCAACGATCCGGATTTCGAGCCTTTTAGCTCATCATCAGGTTGAAGGACTTTTACAACCACGTCTCTCGACATGAATTGCCAAAGTGAACCGCTGATACCTCCGCCAACGCGACGTTCCAATTATCAGCTGATTTTTTTAATGACGCTCAATTTGAACGTGCGAAACGCGGAAATTATAACACAAATAAATATTAGAATAATAAATACTTAATATTACTATAAATTACTATAAAAATAATAACAATTAAAATAATTAGATTAATTATTTGGATGTTTCATATTATTTATGTACATATTTAAAATGGGAGGTAGATCAAAATCTGTTATATTATTAATGCATTTATCACCATGTTCAATTTTACATTTTTTAATTTCAAATTTCTCAAACCAATCTAGTTCTTTCACTTTGTTGAAATTATGTAACACTCTTGTATTTAAATTTGAATTGAAATTATGTTTTGTTTCTTTTAGATGGTCCTTAAATTCCGAAAATTTGCTCGATTTAGGCAAGTGTTCTTTTACTCTTGTTTTTATTTCTCTACCCCTTTGTCCTATATATTTAATATCACAATCAATACAATTGAGTTGGTAAACCCCGCTTTTTGTCAAGTTGTCTATTTTGTCTTTAGGTTTTGAGAGGATGTTTTTAAGTGAACCCGTACTTCTAAATGCTATTCTAAAACCTTCTTGTTTAAAAAATTTACTAACTTTTTGCGATAATTCACCAATTTATGGCAAACAACGGAAACCTACTGATTCATTTGTGGTGGGGTGACTGAGCCCTATTGTTGATTCGTTTAAAGTTAATTTTTTTATTCTTTTAACTAGCAACCTATCAATAAACACTTCTTGATAACCGTTGTTTTTTGCTAAGGTTTTAATAGTTTTTAATTCTTTTTTATAGTTATGAGGTGTTATCGGAAGTTTTAACATCCGGTCTATGAGCCAAATGAAACCAGCAGCCTTTTGGGACCTTATTTCTGGCTCTACAAATAAATAACAGCTTATAGATGTCACAAAGATTTGTTCAACTGAAACAAGAAGTAGAAATTTGCATGACCCTGAATGTAAAAATTAACAGCGGTCGTTATCTCATTTTGTTTATTTATTTATATATTTATTTCTGCTTTGTGCAATATAATTAATAATTTTGATATTCGAGTGAGAATTGCGTTTTGTCCGTGTCGAAACATGTGCCGTTCAAATTGAATTGATTCATAATTCCACTCTCGTCTACATTCATGAGGAGGGAGAGGCAACCTACTTTAGATTTGCCAAGTGTTTCTCCTCCTGAGTTGAATTCACAACGTCAAACCTATTCGAGGTATTCTTTATAACGGGCGAGTTGAACGAGCCGAGAGAGACACACCCGGGGCTTGAAACAACTCCGACAATCCCACTTAATCGGCTTTCGACGAAGTTTGGCGTTTAGCTGTGTCCCTGGGCTAAATACGGGACTTGACATCTCTAGATTTTAACTGTGATAAGCAAGTTTACACATTATTTACAGCTTGTTCAACATCGATCCGACAAAGTAAACTTGCTCAAAGCCAGTCAATTGCTTATCGAAGTAGCTTTTAATTAACTGACATTGTTACAAATTCAATTCCCTTTTTTAACAAAAACTCGTCAAAATACGATGTTTGTTCATATAAAAATAAATTTAAACAAAATATTTCGACTTTAATATAAAAAAAACAATGATTTATCAGCCAGTTGTTTATTTATCTTTTTCTTGTCTTTGTAGCCTAGTTCGAATCCCGGCGTAACCCATGGTTTTTAAATTGAGAATAGAGTGCAAAATGTAAGGTGGTCTGGCCCGCGACGCCCAACGGCTAATTAGAGCCTTACTCTATTAAGAGTAAAAAAAATTGCTTTATTTTATGTTTTGTCTTTGTCACCGGGGTAATACAATCAAAGCCTAGCATTAAATTTTAATTATATTTATTTTATTAAAAGCACTTTTATCTGTGTTTGCCTCGGAGCAACAAAGGCAATGTCGGTGTAAATAAAACACCGTATAGCAATGTTCCCTCGTTGATTTTCCAACCCCGGAGACTTTTATTACCGGCCCATTTTATACCAGGGTGTTTTATCCGTTTTATATGCTGCTTGGTCCGTGCTGACTTGGTGCTTTTCTTGTTGTCTTAGTTAGTATTGTAAATATTATTTATCACCAAGTGAATAGGGTGCTCGATGTGTACCACTTAATTAAGACGTGTTATTCCTTGGTTCTTTATAGAAAGCGTGTAAGCCACGCGATAAAAGAAATATCCCTAAGCACACCAGCAAGTCTTTGGGTCCCCTTGTTCTGTTTTTTTTAAGAAACAAACTGTTTTATTCTATGTAATACTTAGTCCATATCTCATTTTGAGTTTTATGTATATTAAACGTATTTATTAGATTGAATATATAATGTGAAATGGTCGATGTTGGAATTTTCAGTACACCACCTCAAATGCACATTTTAATTATATGTAATAGACGTTTTTTACACATCTCTCTGATGTTTCATATAGTAGGTCATCGTGATGATATTAATCCTTTTAAGATCAATAAACCTATCTTATTGATAATATAAAAATATCATTCAAACCGAATAATCTTTATTCACAAATTCTTGACGTGTATTTGAGGCCGATCAATCGGCTCAAACATTTTTATCCAAATGATCTAAGTCATTTAATGTGCGAGATAGGACTTAAAACGGAATTGAGGATTTAAATTATGTCATCAATATTCATTACGACTCTTGGCCGGAATTGCGGTGGAATTTTTGATCGTCAAACGAAGTTTCTGGTGTAATCAATCAAACCTGTAAACGCAATCATAAATATTTCCCTTTTCTTTTTGGCCGTCTAGAGGGATTTTTAAAAAGCCTAGCGGAGCCAATTGGATTACAAAAGGGGGGTAGAAATTTAGGTTTTGAAAAAGTACAATTGTTAGAGTGGAAAACTCCGACTAAACAGTAATCACACAAACCCACAGATTAAATCTACCAATAACAACGACAGGCAAAGATTACGTCGACACACTCCTCCTATCTTTCTCAAACCTATACGAGAGAAATAGTTAAGACATTTTAACAAAGCCTGCTTAAAAAAAAGAACATATTTAATATAAAATATAAATTATTTGAAGATCGTGAGATGCGGTCCGGTGTGACGTAGGTTTAAGAAAAACATTTTCTTTATCGTTTCGATCTTTATTAAGATCATCTTCTTGGCTCAGAGTGTTTGTTGTCTGTGTAAATGTGTCATTATTGGGTGTCGTGTTGAGAGTGCCACTCTCATAAAGATCGAAAAGTAGGTCGATAAAGAAAATGTTTTTCTAAAACCTACGTCACACCCGACAGCATCTCACGATCTTCAAACAATCAGGCTGGTCACTAAACACCACACATAAAATATAAAATAATTAATTTATAATGAACGATACATTTAAGCAAATTAATAAAAGTAAAAGTCTCGTAGTGATAGCGGAATGATCCGACACAGTCCAGACATCAAGTGGAAGAGCCGCGTTGTGACATTTTTACAAAAAAATAGAAAAATTAAATTGGCTGAAAATTTTTTAAGATTGTTGAAATTTATAGAGATTTGAAATAAAAAATATCCCAGTAAATCGAAAGGTTTCCCAGAAAAATTGATTACATGAAATTGATTTAACTGTTGTGTTCTCTTGTAATGTTTATTATTATTTTATAATAATACCTTTTTAATGATAAATAACCAGCTTATTGATATCATCGAAACGTAGATTTATTAATAGAATAGAATAATTCTATATAATAATAGAATAATTCTAAATAAAATAAAATGAAATACTGGGGAAAATACGGCGCTGGACTACGTTAAACCTGCACGACCTTTCCGTCACGACTGTTTTAATCTATTCAAGCGCCTTGCTAACTGAAAATGTGTTCTTCCGTACTTACGAAAAACCGCAAGTAGGACAAAATGGAATCAAGAGAAATCAAACGTAGATGAGTTGTAATTGTAGTCTTAATAATGAATAATTAATAAGAAGAATAAAGTGTTGAATAGCTAAGAATAATAATATGAATAGGGAAGAAATGGAAATTATCCCATCCCCAAAAATGCGAGGTGCTGGTAATGGCCATACATGCTGACTGGCAGGGGAAACAACATACAACATTGAAAAAATGGGGAACATTTGAAATAAATAACAAATATATAAAATAAAATAAAAATGAATGCATGGTTAAATCTTTTATAAAGTTACATTGTCTAAAGATATTTTTTAAATTTCTGCTTGTCTAGCCTGACATCATTTTTTGATATATTTTGCTACTTTAAAGATATTTTTTCTGAAAGTGTCGCTTAAACTGTATTAAGTAAGAAAAACAGAGAAAAGCGAGAAAATATGAAATAATATAAAATTATATAGAACGGTATATTTAAACAAATTAATAAAGTTACAAGACTCGTAAAAGTCAAAAGTGGAGTGATCCGAGACAGTCGAGACTTCGGGTGGGAAAACCGTGACAGTTTTACAAAAAAATATTTATTTCAAAGGAAGAATTAAACCTGACGAAACTTTTCTTTGAATTTTACAGAGATTTTCAATAAAAAATATTACAGTAAATCGAAAAGTTTCCCAAAAAAATTAATCACATGAGAAAATATTTAATTGTTGTGTTCTGTTGTGTTGTATAATAATACATTTTTAATTATTTAATTTAATAATTTCTTTGTTGTTGTCATCGAAACGTTGATGTATTAATATAATATAATAAATAAAATGAAATACTCGGGAAAACACGGCACGTCTTCGGCCTGTTAAATCAAGCAAACATGGGGTTAAATGTGTTATATGCNTGTGTCACCTCACTACCGACTCCCTCTTCTTGTAGTGGAGGGGCGTTCGGATGCTTGGTGACCCAGTGCTGTCCCTCACACGTGGCGCAGTGCCCTAATACGATTTTTACAATAAAATCATCATACACACCAATAAAATGTACTAACCTAGGTTGGCGGGCTCGGGGGTGGGACATTCCACCGGAGCCCTCCCTTAAAATCTAACCAAAAATAATGTTAAAATGAACCTTTCACACAAATAAATACTTGCATACTAATAAATACATTCACACGATTTCATCCACGCAATATGTACAATTAAAATAAGGTGGGCAGCGGGGTGTGGAATAAAACGCCGCTGCCTCACCTCTCACTCATACAATTCCCTACAACTAAACTAAACCTAAATATATAATTATTATCGTTGAAAAATTTTGTTCATTGCGCTGTTTCGGAATTAGTCTGCTGAAGTCACTAGTGCTAAAACTCAGTTCCTTTCTTTCTTTGACAATTTATTTATCTCTCACTTTCAATCTGACGATGTGCATTTTTTGTTATATTCTAACAAATAATAATAACTAAAGTATATTTTATTTATTTAAAGTATATTTTTAATAAGAAATAATCTACTTGTTGTTGTCATCGGTACGTTGATGTATTAATAGAATAGAATAAATAAAATGAAAAACACGGCGCTCGACTACGCTAAACCTGCACGACCAATCCGTCACGACGGTTTTAACCTATTCGAGCGCCTTACTAACGACGCTTTCTCTCGATTCAACTTTGTTTGATCAACAAAAGTTGAACGAAACCGTTTCGTGAGAGCCTTCCGTTCAACAGATTCAACCAGAGAAATTGTTATTGTTCAATTCATGAATCATTCTTGACTTGAACATGACTTGAAACTTGTGAACATCTCGGGTGACTGTTTCCTGTTCAGCTTTTAAAACTGCGTATGTTATGTTGTTTTGCATTTATTTATGCTTGTATTTTGTCTATAGTTAGAATTTTATATTTTCATTAATTTACCAAGTTAGAAAACTCAGCTTATTGCTACTATCTATATAAAAGTTTGTGATTCCAGATTTGTGACGCTTTCTGAACCCCCAATAATATTAATACCGAAAATTAGTATAATATCGATTTCGGAAATATCAAGAAGCTTAAGAAGGAATATAAAAGCTATTTATATCTTTTTAAATAAGCCAGAAGTCTACAGAAAGAAGAATTTACCAGGATCGCTTGAAATTACTTGTGACAGATTGGCAAATCGCTCATAGAGCTGGGATATCAACTGACGTCAAAAGCGTGAGGAGGGTCATAAATGGTGCCACGTACATCCAGATGAGGAAAATGAACCAATACCACCGCTAAATAAAGTTCATAAGGGACGCTGTAATTCGCCCTTGAACTCATAGATGGAGAAATGGAGAAAAATTCTATTTTTAGAGGGAAAAATTCTATTTTTAGAGTAAAAATATTGAACCCAACGGCCATGATGTTTGGTCCTATTTTTTCCACGACCTATTGAAAAAAGGATTGGTATTTTCGAAATGGTAAGTAGTTTGAGGAAGGTGTAAATATCACATATGATCATGTTGAACGAATGAATAGGTTTTGTCGATCCCAATTTTTCTCACTTATAATGACCCATATTTGAGGCTTGGATATTTTTCACCAAATGGTCTAAATAATTTAAATTACGAGATGGGACTTAAAACGAAATTTACTTACTTATTTCATCAGTGTCGATAACTCTTGGCCGGAATCGCGGTAGAATTTTTGATCGTCAAAGTTTTGTGTGTAATTAATCATACCTGTAACACCCACACACAAAAATTCCACTTTCTTTTTGGACGTCTAGAGGGATTGTTGAGAAGCCTAGCAGAGCCAATTGGATAACAAAAAATTAATTGTACTTATAAACAAGTAGAATGTTAAGAACGGAATGGACTCCGGCTAATCAGAAATCATAGAGAACCACCACTGAAGAATGCGAGAAGACAATAAAAAAGCATACGGGAGAATAAAAACCCCAGATTTAATCCATCAACAACGGCATCCAACGATAATGTCGACACAATCCTCCCGCTTTTCACAAATCTGTAAAAGAGACTTGCCTAAACTGAAATTACACATATTCACTATTGAAGATGAAGAGAAGACGAAACGCTACAACAAACTTCTCAAAACAGATATGATAGGCAAACAAAAAAAAAACTGGAAAAGACCAAATTACATTTTCCTTTCCCACCAAACTATTCAAACTAATATATAATTTTGGTTTATTAACTTTAAATGTTACTAAGTTTATACTGTTCATACGTTCATTGAAAACATTTACTACCATTCATTACCATTTTTCTGTTATATAAAATTTAAAAATCTCATTGTCTAATTAATTGTTTTATGATAGTTTCCAATTAAACTTATATGTCTTTGCTTCAATTCATGGTCATCTGCTAACTAAGAGAAAATTATGATCGTTCTGGTTCTCTTAATTAAACTTTCTTCGAATTTATAAAGTTGTAAAAGCAGATTTGAACACGAAACGGATATATTTCTATTATTATACCGTCATCTGAGAACGGGATTATTTCTATTTGTTCGTAGTAATGGAAAGGCGAAATTCAGGGGGGTCACTTTCCGCCCTATGTTTGCCGAGGGAAGTATCGCTTTACTACAAAGTTCTACTTGCCGAACGTCACAGTTTTCATCGGCTATGGTAGAAAAGAGACGGGAATGTTATTATTTTATCACCCCTGTCACAAGTTTGAACTCTTGCATGGAACATTACCAAAATGGGCGATGTTGATACTTTGCCAAACGAGTGGACGAACAAAGTTCCTACCAGTGCAATTACGGGACAGAACATATTTTATTTTAGCACTTAAACTTTTTACAACGAACAATCTGATAAATTACCATTGGGGGAGAGAAGCCAATTATATGAGTCAAAATAGTAGTAGTGTAGACGACGTATTTATCGTTTACGAGGATTTTGTCGTACCAAGACATTTATTGGGTCAAATTCCTCCTGTGTCCTTGTTTCCGTTAATGAATTTTTCATATAAATAAATTAATAACTAACAGACTAAATGACTTTTAACTTAAGAGTTTAAAAAAATATTCTTACAGTTTTTATCAAATATTTACGGCTTTTTAACAAGACATGGTAAAAAACGTACAACATTGAACGAATGGGTATTATGTTAAATATATAGTGCACAAAAATGAATAGGAATATTGCAAATATTGTAGTAGTACCCTTTCCCTAGAATTTTTATTATAAATGGTATTAAAATTATTTAGAAATTATGTTTTTTACTGAAGGTAAATTTAATTAAAGTATTTTTATAAATAACAAAATAAAAGGTTTTAATTCCATAATTTTGTTTATTAGACACAATAATCTTTTTAAACAATGTGTGGTGATTAGTGACCGTTAGTCTATGATTATTCGGAAATAGTGAGATGCGATCTGGTGTGACGTAGGTTTTAGAAAAACATTTTCTTTGTCGTGCCAACGTTTCGATCTTTATTGACATCATCTTCAGAGCTTGGGATTTAAAAACATTGTTTAAATTTTACAAACAGATATCGGATGCGAAAAAAAGTGAATTTATACAATGCTAGAAATTTTAGATTCAATCAAACTATTTGTACTCACTCAAAGTGTTTGTTTTCTGTGTAATTGTGTCATTCTTGTGTGTCGTGGAGAGGAGGACCTCCTTTCACATCAAAGAAATCGACTCCTAATACAAAAATGTCTTTCTGTCCCAACATTTTTCCCCATCCCTTCAAAATCCAACGAATATAGACATAAAACTTAATATCCCACTGGTACTCTCAACGCGACATACAATAATGACGCATCTACACAGAAAACAAACACTTTGAGTGAGTAGAAATACTTTAAAATTTCTAGCATTGTATAAATTCATTTTTTTCCTATCCTACATGTATTTGTATAATTTAAACGATATTTATAAATCCCAGGCCCTAAAGATGATCTCAATAAAGATCGAAACGTTGGCACGATAAAGAAAATGTTTTTCTAAAATCTACGTCACACAAGACACGATCTACAAATAAATATAATTAATAATAAACGGTATAATTAAACAAATTAATTAAGGTACAAGTCAATGGCGGAGTGATCCGAGACAGTCCAGATTTCAAGTAGGAGCACAGCGTTATGACATTTTTGCAACAAAATATTTATTTCGAAGGAAGAATTAAACCTAACGAAACTTTTCTTTAAATTTTAAACTTTACAGAGATTTTAAATAAAAAATATTCCAGTAAACCGAAAGGTTTCCAAGAAAAATTAATCACATGAGAAAATATTTTACTGTTGTGTTTTCTTGTATTGTTTATTATTATTGTATAATAATATATTTTTAATGAGAAATAACCTGCTTATTGATATCATAAAAACGTTGGTGTACTAATAGAATAAATAAAATGAAATACTCGGGGGAAAAACGGCGCTCGACTACGCTAAACCTGCACGACCGATCCGTCACGACGGTTTTAATCTATTCAAGCGCCTTGCTAACTGAAAATTTGTCGAAAGTTTCTTTCTTCCCGACGTACCAAATATCGCAAGTAGGACAAAAATGGAATCAAGAGAAATCAAATGTAGGAAAGTTCTAAATTATTATGAAATTTATACGAAACCAGCAGCATTCGGATCGAGAAAAGGGCTCAGCGCTGTGTACAATAAAGTTCATCCTTGATAACTAATTAATTATGATGTTTGTAGATCGACCTGCAGATAATCAATGTAGAGTTCAATATCTTCTTTAAGGTCTTTACTAGGTGAAAGAAGGACAAAAGTGTTGGAATCACCAAGCTTTCGGCAACATTATGCTGCCATCATCAAGGCCTATTTATTAAGAAAATATACATAATTAATATACATTTTAACAATCAACAATCAAAAACATCAGTGCATACTTTCCAAAGAAAGAAGAGAATAATTTTTTTTCATCGGAAAAACTAATGCAATGGTTTAGGTTATGAAGCACATGGCCAGCATTCACAATTTATATATGGTGAACAAGCCATCTATCTAAAGTAAATTAATGAGTAATTATGATAAAATTGATTGACAAAAATAATAACTTAATATATACAATAACATTTTTTTTATATAAAATAAATTACCTCACTAATAATTCACACATTTACAAGTCCAACTGTTTTTTTTTAATTCTTACTAACTATTGTTGTGATTAAAACCAATAAATACATTATATTATCACAGGGTATTACTGATGTTTTTGATTGTTGATTGTTAAAATGTATATTAATTATGTATATTTTCTTAATAAATAGGCCTTGATGATGGCAGCATAATGTTGCCGAAAGCTTGGTGATTCCAACACTTTTGTCCTTCTTTCACCTAGTAAAGACCTTAAAGAAGATATTGACTCTACATTAATTAATTATGTTCAATATATTTGGTTGGATTGGATACAATATATTCGGTGGATCCAATGTACATTGGACCATATCCCCGATCCCAGCAAATATATGGTGAATGTGTGATGGTTATCATTAATTAATTTTTTTTTTAAATTGTCTCATGCGTTTTTGACGGCATTGCACCTATTTGTTGTACTTATGACTTCAAATTTTTCCTTCTACCATAAGCTGATTTTACATTTCCGTACAGGTCGTAAAACGATAACGGGCTCATTTTACATACCTATTTTGGTTAATCCTGTGTGCTCGGCTCAAATTGATACCACCACTTGCTGGCCGCTTTCTCACGATTCAACTTTGGTTGATCAACTAGTTGAACGAAACCGGCCGTGAGAGCCTTCCGGTCAACAAATGGATAGAAAACTTTCAAGTTGAAACATGACTAAAACCTGTGATCATCTCAGTTGACTGTTCCTTGCTTTTAAAATTGAGCATGTTACATTGTTTCGTTTTTATTGATAAAGTAGTAAAAATCCAAAAATGATGCTTTGAACGATCGAACAATTAAAATGGCATCCTCATATTGAAAAAGTCCGAGAAAATATACAGGCTTGGGCTAAGACAAAATTATTTCTTGTGGGACAATGCGAGTGCTCTTATTTTCAGAATGCTCTGGTATGTTGGGCAGATGCGTATGACAATATTGGAGATCCTATACTTCAACCGCCCCCACAAAAAAAATATTATTAGAACATTTTCGTATAGGGAAGAATGGAACACTCGCTTACAATTTTTTCACAAATACAATATTCTACTACTACGTTATTTTGCATATATAGAGTTTAAGTAACATTTTAAAAAGAAGAGAATTAAATAATAAGATAAATGCAAAACATTAAATTTTAAATCATACTCATGTTGAAGGTTTTGTTGATTTCATCCCAAGTACTTACAATGACGCATCCTCATCAATTGGCGAACATTTTTAACCAAGTCATCTAAGTAATTTAAATTGCGAGACAAGACTTGAAACGAAATTTAGGATTTACGTTATTTCACTCTTGGCCGGAATTGTGGAGGAATTTTTGATTGTCAAACAAATTTTCGAGTGTGATCAATAATACTTATACACACACACAAAATCCACTTTTTTTGGGCGACTAGAAAAATTGTTAACAAGGCTAGCGGAGCCAATTGGATAACAACAAAAAATTTAAGTAGAAATCTAGGTTTTGAACAAATAGAATGGTGATAGTGGAAAACTCACACTAAACCGAGATTTAATCCATCAAATACAACATCTGGTAAAGATTACGTCGACACACTCCTCCTGTTTTTCTCGCACCTATAAAAAGGACTAAACTGATATCACACGGACTCACTGCTGAAGATGCGCAAACCATGGCAGCCTTCAAACGTAACAGTGATTACATAGAGAAATTATTTAATTATCTGAGAGGAGTGAACGCATTTCGATAAATTTATCCCGCCCCTTGTAAGATTCCTTTAATTTTTAATGTATTTATTGGCAAGGATGTACAAATGTGAATGAGAGTGACCCGCAGGTCGAATTTTAGTGAAGAGTGAGTGAGGGGAGACCTCTGATGGAATTGAAAATAAAGCGGTGGTCACCCCTATCGTTTTTAATTGCATATAGTGCGTGGTGGGTGAATGTATTCATTAGCGAGAATGGACTGTATGTTTAAACTAGATTAGAAGTGTAGGTCTGTATCAATGATGGCGGGCCGTCGTCGGAATATGCGGACCATGACGGTCCGCTTCATGTTAGACGTTACAATATGGATGTGTGTGAGTGTGAGTGAGGACAGGTTACGGAATATTGTGTATTTCGTTAACCTGCCAAATAAGTATGAAAGTCGTGTTCTAATTTAGGGAAGCAATCCGTGTTAAAAGGGGCGGGTCACGAACAGTGTATGACCAAGGCGAATAGAGTTCAGATATAAATAGTATATTGACATCCACCCAGGCATAAATTTTTTACATACAACAACAAGAACAATAAATTATTGAATAGAAAAGAATATATGAGTAGGGAAAAAATGGAAATTACCTCTTCACAAAAATGCTAGAACGTTAATATGCGAGGTAATGGCCATAGATGCTGACTTGCGGAGAAAAAAAACATACAACATTGAAAGAATGTTGTATGAATGAAGAATTCTTGAAATACATAACAAATATATAAAAATGAACGTATGGTTGAATCTTTTATAAAGTTACATTGTCTGAAAATAATTGTTTAATTTCTGCTTGTCTGGTTTCTGTACACGTCTTCTGAGATAAATTAAGCAAACATGGGGTTATATGTTTTTAATTATTCTCGTTGAAGAGTTTTCTTCATTACCCTGATTCAGAGTTACTTTGCTGAAGTCACTAGTTCTAAAATCCTGTTCCTTTCTCTCGTTGACAATTTATTTATGCCTCACTCTCCATCTGGCGATGTGCATTTTTTCTTAAACTATGATAAATAATAATAAATCAAGTTTTATGTACAGTTACTGTTGGTGAGGGGGTGCTCGGCTTTCTGGCACATCCAGCCCACCGTTTCAACAATACCGGTCACCGTCGCTGTAGAAAAGAAAGCGGTAAAGAAAATAAAGACGATACAAATTTAAATATTAAGAAAAACTTCGAATTTGTTGAAGAAAGGATTTTTGGAAAAAATAAAGAAACAAAAAGAGAAAAGGGGAAACTCTCCCCGTACAATATATGTAAAAAAACACTTTCTTATTTTATAGCATGTAAACAAAAAATAGGTATCTGCAGATAAAAGTTAAAGTAAAAACAATGATTATTTTATATAAATTCGAAGTTTTTCTTAATATTTAAATTTGTCCTTTGAAATCAGACCAGATTTAACTATGACTCCACCTGGGTACAACGAAATTGTAATGATATACGCGCGAAACGTTTTTGGCTGGATTTTCATGACTGAAAAAAATAAAGAATGGAACGACTCACTGCGATATCCTGAAGAAAAGGTCGTACATTCCCCAACCACCGTCTCCAACGGGAAATGATTATATTCAATCTCCAGAAGGGTCTGCAAGTTGTTTTCGGTTGAAAATCAGCAACCACGATCAAATTCGTTATCAACCACGAAAAAAATCCCTGATGGACAGGAAAATTTTATATATGGTCGTCTTCGAGCATGAAAGATCGTGGACTGAGCCAGCGGCGGTCCTTTCACCCTTAGGGCCGGTACCCAAGATTAAAAAACACTAACAAATAGAGACTTTTGAGAAAAAAAACCTTAAAACTAAATTACGGTTTCATTCTTCTTCTACTGCCAAGATTTTCTCAATTATAACGGGAAAAAAGAAGAAGAGAAAAGAAGGAGTGAAATTCGTAGGGAAGGAAACGAAAAGTAAAATAAGGACAATTACGGTGTTAACAGTTACAGTAAATATGTTATCGTGACAAAAATATTTTCACACGTTTTTCATTTTATTCACAAATAAATCTAAGTGGGTGGTAAAATGGTCTATCCAGCAATATCCCGATGTATTTATTATATCACTAAAACTTTTATGTTTATGCAAGGTCTGCATTTTTTAAATGAATATTCGTCTAAACGGAGTTGATCTTAACTTTCCACTTTATGTAATACTTGTCGATTTGCTTAAAAATTTTGTTCAACATTTTAACCACTAAAACTCCAGAGATCTAAACAGCCGTGTATTGTTGAAAAATATTTCTAAATTTAAGTCCATTAAATTAAAAAGTTGTTCAGATAATTCAAGAATGGAGTGGGGCCTGACTACTGGAACCACCAAGATACAAAGGTCGGTTGATTTTCTATTTTCAACGATGACCTCAAATTGACGATTTTTTGAAAAGTATGAGGAAATCTAGTCGAACTACTCCCGTGTGCTTTATTCTAATAAAATTCATCTCATATCTGATAAAATGTTAACCCTACTGTAAATTTCATTATACCAATGGAAAGAGCATTGATGTAAAAGTTCAAAGAAGTTAGTCATTAAGATTTTGTATAATAAAATAAATAAAAGAGTCTTTAATACAAAAATTAATATTCAGAAAATTAATAGTACACAATATCCACCTTTTTGAAGAATGCTAGCCTGTTTTCTAATAGATTTTACTGCTTTCTAGATTCTTTTTTCTGAAAGTGTCGCGTAAACTATATTAAGTAAGAGAAACAGAGAAAATCGGAAAAGTATAAAATAATGTAAAATAATAATAAACGTTATATTTAAACAGATTAATAAAGGTACACGTCTAGGTACATAAGAGGTGTGTTTGGAATTCTTTTTATTTTCCAGTGAGGAATAATCAATATTTTTTAATTATCTTATATTAATCCAATGTTTGGAAAAGAGGCTTAACTCCTGTTCGCGAGAGATGATCCGCCCCACTACTTCATTTTTGGATCAGACGTCTTCATGATCGAGCCTTGTTCGTCTCAGCACGCGCTATTTAACGAACCACGTTCTGTAAAATCTCTTCTAGCATTTCTTGGGTTCTTGTAGATCGATTTTACATCTCACCAAAACGACGGAGTTGTTGGTACCTGTAAGTTGGCCGTCCTACCAAAAAGACCTATTTTTTATCGCTCCTGGATCCGTCTCTTTCCTGCCCACCTTTTATTGTTTGCCAAAACCACAGATCGGTGAGTCTATTTATTATTTCATTTTTTTCTTTATTTTACCTTTCAATCATTTTTATTTTTAAAACTGTTTTATTTATTTTTTATAACTGCTTCCCGATTCAATTCTGGTGGTCCTAAGAGGGTAAAAACCGTACAAGGGTGATCCGAGATAGTCTAGACTTCGGGTGGGAAAACCGTGACAGTTTTAAAACAAAATATTTATTTCAAAGGAAGAATTAAACCTGTCGAAACTTTTCTTTGAATTTTGAACTTTACAAAGATTTTTAATACAAAATATTCCAGTAAATCGAAAGGTTTTCCAAAAAAAAATTAATCAGATTAAAAAATATTTAACTGTTGTGATTTCTTGTGTTGTTTATTCGAAATCTTAATATATATTATTATTGTATAATAATATATTTTTAATGAGAAATAAACTGCTTGTTGTTGTCATCAAAACGTTGATGTATTAATAGAATAGAATAAATAAAATGAAATACTCGGGAAAACATGGCACGTCGTCTGAAATAAATGACGCAAACGCGGGGTTACATGTTTTTAATTATTCTCGTTGAAGAATTTTATTCATTGCGCTGTTTCAGAATTAGTGTGCTGAAGTCACTAGTGCTAAAATTCAATTCCTTTCTGTCTTTGACAATTTATTTGTCTTTCACTCTCAATCTGACGATGTGCATTTTTTGTTATATTCTAATAAATAATAATAACTAAAATATATTTAATTCATTTCAATTATTTATTATTTAAAGTATATTTTTAATGAGAAATAAAGTTACTTACTTCGAAACGTTTATGTATTAATAGAATAGAATAAATAAAATGAAATAATCGAGAAAACACGGCGCTTGACTATGTTAAACCTGCACGACCGATCCGTCACGACGGTTTTAATCTATTCAAGCGCCTTAGTAACGACGCTTTCTCACGATTCAACTTTGTTTGATCAACTAAAGTTGAACGAAATCGGTCGTGAGAACTTCCGTTCAACAGATAGAAAACCAGTGAAATTTTTATTGTTCATGAGTCGTTCCTTTCAAATTGAAACATGTCTTGAAACTTGTGAACATCTCGGGTGACTTTTTCCTGTTCAGCTTTTAAAACTATGCACGTTGTGTTGTTTTGCTTTTATTTATACTTGTATTTTGTCTCTACTTACAATTTGTTTATATTAATTTTGAAAAAATATAAATACATATATATTCTAAACTTTCATTGGATCTTGTTACTTAATGGCCAGTAAAATTTTAATCCCTGAAAATAATTATTATTATTGATTTTAAGGTGGGAGAAAAAGATAGCGCACCTGTTGTTTGTAAACAAAAACAATTACGTCTAAATACAATTATATATTAAGTTAGAAAATTCAGCTTGTTGCTACTACTTATGTAAACGTTTGTGATGTGTCGTGCCAGATTTTTGACGCTTTCTGATCACGCAATAATATTAAGAATGAAAAATCGTAGAATATCGATTTCGTAAATGTCAACAAACATAAGACGGAGAATAAAAGTCATTTATACCTTTTTAAATAATCCAGAAGTCTGCAGAAAGAAAGGCATACCAGGTAGGCAATCTGTTTTAACCGGTAAGAAAAACGGACAGTTTTGAGGATCACTTGAAATTAGTTTCGACAGCGTGGCAAATCGCTCATAGAGCTGAAATGTCAACCGATGTAAAAATCATGAGGAGGGTCATAAATGGTGCCACCCACATACAGAGGAGAAAAAAGAAACCGATACCACCGCTAAATAAAATTCATAAGGGACGCCGTAAACATTTCGCCTTGAATCTACTGGAAAAAATCGAGAAAAATTCTATTTTTAGATGTATAAATTTAACCTCATCGCTATGATGTTTGAGCATATTATTTCAATAACCTACTGAAAGAAGAAATGGTATTTTCGAAAAGTTAATAATAGGAGGAAGGCTCACATATCACCACGTGATCATGTTGAACAGTTGAATAGGGTTCGTTGATTTCATCCAAATTTTTTTCACTTATTGTGACATAAAACCTATATAACTGTGACAGTTTGAAAAAAGAGGAATTACGCTTTGTACTTTGTAACAGTTGTAAAAACTTTGAAGTTTAATAAATCCAGAGGGATTATGAATTTTTCATTGAAAATAATTGCCTTCGTCTAATCCAGCCGAAAATATCATTTTTTATTTCTATGAAAATTTGTAATTTAGGGTTTTAAATTGTTCTTAAGACCAATCTGACTAGTTAGGCTTTACAAAAATGTATTTGGTCTACTTCACTGGAAGCGATTTTTGGTTTTTGTTGCTTTTTATATATAAAATTCATTTAATATGATCTAGCATATTATTTTCATGTCCTACGTAAAACATATCATTAAATACTATTATACAGTATTATATACTATTAAACTATTATAAGGAAATACAAGCACAACGAAGGCAAAACTCAAAAGTCAAATTCCAGACACCGAAAAAGAAAAATGCCAGCTAATACAACCCAAAAAGTATATCTTTTAATGCTACAAAAATGTGTATTTAAGAGCATTAAATGATGCTTAAAACGAATCCAAAATATTTTTTAACCGTTTGTTTACCTACTTTACTAGAAGTGTATTGTTAGTTTGTTATTTTACGTAAAACAAAAGTTTGTTCTTGGCTTCTAGGGTTTATTAACAAGAATATGCACGGAAGATATTTTTTATTTTGTTTTAAAGTTTATTCACGGGTCTTTTGGTGCAAAAAAAAGGACGTGCAAAAAATTGAATGATGCTTAAAACGAATCCAAAATGATTTTTAACTATTTTTTTGGCCTACTTTACTAGAAGTGTCTTTTGGTTTTGTTATGTAACTTTTTATATATTTAATCCTATTGAATTCGGTGCTAATTGTTAGTTTTTTTTATTCTACGTAAAACAAAAGTTTGTTCTTGGCTTCTAGGGTTTATTAATAAGAATATGCACGGAAGACATTTTTTATTTTGTTTTAAAATTTATTCACGGGTCTTTTAGTGCAAAAAACGAATATCAAATTTGTTTTTTGCTAAAGAAATATTTTAACTAATTTGCTACAATTTTATTAGCACCGGAGATGTAAAATAAACGTTTGTTGATTTCATCCAAATTTTCTCACTATTATTTACATAAAATCTAAAACTTGTTAGAACATGTTGCAAGGAAAAAATCAGGCTTTGTAAAGGTTGTAATAACGTTGAAGTGTGATAAAATCTAGAAATTTCAATTTTCAATTCAAACATCCAAAAAATTATTTTTATATTTAAATAAAATTTATATTATATGATTGTACCTTTTCTTAAATATTAACACACTAATGGGTTTTTATTTTCCCAAACAAAAAGTTGTGTTTTACATTTTTAAGAAATGTTTAAATTTTATTGTTTTTTTAGATTAAGTGAATTTACTGGTTGATGTGGTCAAGGTTTTCAAACATTTATACGTTGAAAACTAAGTTTTATTGCGAATAGTTTTATATTTGTATATTTTTAAGTTGAAATTTTTATTAAAACGTTCAGATTACCAACAAAAGTGCTATGAAATTACTCAACAACAGACAAACGGTACATCAAAAAATGCAAATGTTAAACGCTAATATAGAAAGTTTGAGAAAGATCCAAACTCACAAGTTACTTTTGTTGATTTCTACTTGATACTACTGGAATAATGATATTTGATTCGTAATACTTCATATTACATAATTCTATTATTTACACAGTTTCTTGCCGGATATGAAATAATCTGATTAAGATATTAAATATCTTCTATTTTCCGTCGAGTACATTTTGACAGGGCTAGCATGAGGAAGTTTATTTTAGTGCGTGCCTTTCCTCTTACAAGGAGGAAAAGACGTAGTTCGTTATTAAACCGTGCCCAAGGGAGAACGGAAATCGCATGCTGGATTTGTTTATTCTGTCATGAAATACAGAGATAAATGAGATATTTATTTTTTGCTTTGACTTCATAACAATAAGGACGTGTTTTTACAATACGATATAGCTATGTAAAGTAATAATAATCTTTATTTTTGTAACATATAATGAGAGTTTATAACAATGGATTCGCAAGTTTGGGGATCTGTATTTTTTTTTTTTGTATAGACATTTTTGTACATTTTGTAAAAAAACTATGTTTACAAATTTGTATTGTAAATAAATTCAATTTTAAAATATCCGTTATGGTTTCTGCTACTAAAGATCGGCCTAAAGATTACATGCCAGTTGAACTTTGAATAGAAAAGTTTCATTTGTTGCTGCTTCGTTCAGTCGAGAGGTGGCGCGATAACAGGATTGGGCTTACCCTTTATCTCCGATATCAGATTACCTTCCTATTGATTTTAGATATATCGGGGACGGGATTTTTCGGCGACATCTTGAAATAAACTGACTCGGTTGTTATGTATACCAGATCCTCGGGTCGTGGGCTGGGCCACGCCTACACTGCAAAATATATTTCCCCTATTGATTATTATAATTAAATGAGACGTGTTTTCTTTTCAGAATCATTCCAAAACTGGAGAATGTGAAGTTCGAACACAAGAAACTATATTTTTTAATCGTTCATTGCAAGATTTTTATCTATTCAGATGTAAAGGTTCAGTTCAAATGGAATACACTATCTCAAAGAGAAATAAGTTAATAATGGGAAAATAGGCACACAATATTCAACAAACTGTTGAAAATGATCGAGAATCTTAGAGTTTTTTTTTTTAATATGGACATGTTTCAGGACAGAATTCCTCAAAAATATTTATGTAATTTTTTTAAATTTTAGGACCGGCAATCTACAGCTTTTTCCACCAGCCCACTTTTTCTTAGCTTCGCATTTCTTTTCTTATCTTTCTCGCGTTTTAAACCTACCAATTTATTTTAATGTTTTCTCCAGCCGAGTTGTTTAATGATATGACGGTAACTAACTTTGTTTTCTTTGTCCTATTGCTAGCCTCTCTATATAGGGGCTCGTCAATTGTGGATAAAATACACAGAAACGTGGTAAAAACGTGGTAGTGTGGTTAGCATTCACCCTACTCAAGTGTACTCGATATTCCTCGGGAATAAGCCCCTTCATTCATATTAATTAAGTAAATTCACACTAGCCCAGAGTGCCTGTATATTCCTCGGGGATAAGCTTTATGACTAAAGACAGGATTCTCGTTCAATTGCAACTTTTTATTGCTCACTCCGAATGCAATCAAACCTAGAGAGAAATTCGAATAATGAAAAAAGCACGTCCTTTTGATACTATTGTTATTTTGCCCGAAATTGCACTTTTTTCGATTTAATGCACAAAATTGCATTTTTCCTATTTTTTAATCAAAACTATATTATTTTATTGTGAAACTGTTTTTGTTGTTATTCTATTTTATAGGTTGTTCTTACAATTTATTTTTTATCTTGACTCACTCTATTCCACAGACGGAGACAACGAAAAAACACACTTTTCATAAAAAGTAGTCTTTATTTTTTAAAACAATATTGATTTCGGGAATTTACTGATATTGTTTTGAAAAATAAAGACTACTTTTTGTGAAAAATGTGTTTTTGGTTGTCTTCTTCTGTGGAATAGAGTGAGTCAAGATAAAAAATAATAAATAAGAATAATAGATTTAAAAACCTATTATTTAATTACATTATATTTAATGGTTAACTAAATTACTTCTTTCAATTAGTTAATCTTTTTATGCAAGGTTTTGGTTGAAATGAGAAAGTTAGGATTCCAGCGGGATTCGAACATACTCCGCCGAAGGTCCTTGTAGTAATTTTTCATTTCAATCAAAACCTTATATAAAAAGACTATTTTTTAATATTTATTAGTTTTTTACGCATAAAAACAACATGAAAATATACCATTTTTATATGTTTAGAGTATTTAGTGAACGAATTGAGTGTAAAAAAATTTTATGATGTGCTAAAGTGGTTTAGAACACTAATTTACAAATAATGGTTCAAAACAGAGCCTTCGTAAACAAACTAAAACCTGAGATGTAATATAAAAGGTTTAAGGGGTTTTTCTTGAATTTTATCCTTATTTTCCTCACTTATAATGACATAAGAGCTCAACGTTGTTGACATATCTTGAAAGAAGATACATAAAGCTTTCTAACGGTTGTAATAACGTTGTATTAGGATAAAACCCACTAGAAACACCGAAACCCAACCCAAAAATGTTAATTTTTTATTTTCTATAAAAATTTGTAGTCATTAAGGGGCTTTAAGGGGTGCAGAAAATGGATCCGAATTTTTTTAACACTTTTTTCCCGGAAGCGCCTTTTCGTAATTTTATATCTAATCTCATTTAATAAAATCTTGTATTTATTCAGAAATCGTGAGATGCGGTCTGGTGTGATGTAGGTTTTTGAAAAACATTTTCTTTATCGTGCCAACGTTTCGATCTTTATTGAGATGATCTTCAGGGCCTGGGATGGAAAAGTGAATTTTTACCTCAAAGAAGCCGACGCCTTATACAAAAATGTCTTTTCTATACCGACTTCCTTCCCCACACCTTTTGCATTGTTTGTGTACATATTTTGCATTGTATAAATTCACTATTCCACATCCTAAATGTATTTGTTAAATGTAAACATTGCTTGTAAATCCCAGGCCCTGAAGATGATCTCAATAAAGATCGAAACGTTGGCACAATAAAAAAAATGTTTTTCTGAAACCTACATCACACCAGACCGGATATCACGATTTCTGAATAATTATCGATTAACGGTCACTAATCACCACTCAAAAATCTTGTATGTTATTTTCTTATTTTAGGTTAAAAATGTAATATAATAAAAAAAGATTGAAATGCATGCACATCAAAAGCAGAAAACCGCATTAAAAAATTATGAGAAAGTACTTATTTTTTAAAGAACATTACATATAGCTGCTCTACCATCTGAGCTATCGTGACCTCGATCCACTCGGACATCAACTCCCCATCTCAACCCCACGTTATGAGTTTTCCCTCCTTTTGCCATTTTTCAAATGTCGTGTAATCGGTTTGGATTGTCCGAGTGGATCGAGGTCACGATAGCTCAGGTGGTAAAGCAGCGGCGTATCTAGCCGAAGATCGTGGGTTCGAATCCCTCTCGTGCCATTAGCTTTTTTTCATCTCAACTAAAAACCTTAATTAATTGTCATGTATTAATTGGTCAAGCGGACCACGAAAGTAGTGAATTATTACATATAATTGTCAATCACAAAATTTTTTTTACATAAAGCAATTCTGTACATGTAAATAAACCGTTTGTATGAAAAGTGTTGATAGTAATTGATAATAAATTGTTGAAAGAAAAATTTAAAAAATAAATGGAATAAAGAAAGTTCCCTTCAGCTACATTGGCTTGCTTTTATTGGTGTCAAAATTTCCCTATTTGTTTTACACATATTTAAATTTTGTAACCTCTAGTTTTTCTATTGATGAGCATTTTCAGGGCCTCTGTGTTGCCGCTTGAAAAGTTTCATTGAAAGGTAGAATATAAAAATAATCAAAAATAAAATGGCTATTCAAAATAAATTATTCAGAAATCGTGAGATGCGGTCTGGTGTCACGGTGTGCGGTCTAACGATTTCTGATTTCTGAATAATTATCGATTAACGTCACTAATCACCACATTCAAAATAAAACTTAAAAATCTCTGAAAAACTCGACCCCGCCCGACCAGTAAATTCGGCCAAACTAGCAATGCTCGTTTTGACGGCATTGAACAGTGAATCAACGCCAGTCAATCTCAATAAATATAAAATAAACAAAATAATAAAAAAAAGACTTAAAGGAAGAGAAACTCCAACATTGTAGCATCTTTAACTTGTTCCTATTACTTTTAAATAAATGATTATTGCAAGCTAATTGGTACCAAATTTATTATTTAATTTTTTTACGAGGATTCGCAACAGCAGAGGTTATATCAACCCTCGGGTTGCGGGTGTTTTTGAAAAAAAGCCCATTTGTAAGTTTTTTTTTTTTATTCTTTTTTATTGGCCTTATGATCTTTCCATATTAGCCATGACGAATTCTTATATATATATATATGTTCAAATTGGGGGTTATCGGGAAAAAAGGGCCAGAGGCAACGGTGGGAATCGAACCCACGACCGCGGCGTGAGAGTCTCTCATGCTAACCACTCGGCTACCGCGGTCCCCAATTTGTAAGTATGTCGGGTTCAAATACAGGGCCGCTAGATTCGAACCCGGGACCTTTACCTTAGGGATGAACGCCTAAACCCGCCCACCGACACCCCCTTAAAATTTATTAATATTTTGATTAATTGGAGAAGAAATATTTCTTATTTTTATATTTAGAATAGTCTTATTTTTATATTTAGAATACGATCAAAACTGTAATGTGCATTAGCTCAATGGAGGTTAAAAAACGAAAATAAATATAAAAAAATCCATAATGAAACTTTAACAAAATGTCTTGAAATGCAAAAAAATCTTTATTTTTTAAATAAAGACAGCCAATTTTCATGTTAAAATTTTTAAAAAATAACGCATTTGTATGATAATAAATATAAATCGTTTCCTTTTAGTTGGCAACCAAATCATAAAATGCTTCTGAGGGTCTCGTTCTCTGGTAATACGACCCGGATTACACGCACGGCCGGTTATACGAGCGGTGCCTTTAAGGACATTATTATCATGCAAATACAAGATAGCCGCCTTTCACGTTCAGAGGGTCCACGTGACCACAAAGTGAGCATTCACAAAAGGAGGTGTCCATTTATACGCAGATTACTACTATTTCCAACTACTAAAGAAATACAACCAAATTCATTGATGAAAGTAAAGGAAATTCTAAATCGGGATAAAGGGCAAAAGGGAATCGAATGAAATAACTGGGTTTTATTACTTTCTAAATTAACATTTTTCATCAAGTGACATTTAATTTGTTAATGGCTAAAAGTTTTGTATTTAAATTAACAATCTAAGAAACTCCATCTATAATTGAGAAAATTTATTTGTATAAAAATCAGAGTATTTCTTTTGCTAAATCAACAGAAAAACATCTCTTTTGTACTTTGATTTTCCTCAAGATGTTGAAAATGAACTGAAATATGATAAGGGATAATGATGATTCTAAGGGAGCATTTTATCCCCAATTCTAGCTTCATCAATCAAGTCTTCATCTTCTGTTACACGACTAAATTTATCGTTGCCTAACATTTCAAAATGGCAACAATAATTAATACTGATTTCTATAGATTAAATTTTCAGGGTTATAAACGCCTTTACTCCTTCAAAAAAATCTTGTCTTAACAACTGAACAACTCAAGGTTTGTTGATGACTTTGTGATCTTTATTTAATATTTATATTTATTTTACGGTCAGAATTTATTATAGCATTTATTTTTCTTTGCCTGGGATTTATGTAATAGAACAGCAACGGGCTAATTAATCTCGGGGCTCTCTTCGCCCGATTAATTTCATATTTTTTAACTTAATTGTATAACAGCTCCGTCATTTACATGAACTGGGACAATTAGTTCTGACAGGTGTGTGCCATTTCTTCTCAAAATTTATAATAACATGTACCGAAGTGTTTCAGATAAGAAAAAATAACATTCGCAAACAATTAATTGATAATACGACTTATAAAACATTTTGTGTAATTTTTATGTAAAATCTGAGCAATGCTTTTTCACATAGGGTTAAAAAAATTAGGAAATTCTCTGTGACTTGTTCTAGAAAAGTAAAATACATTCATAATACATTCCACTTTTCCATAGGAAATTCACAATGAATTTGTGGTTGTTTTCAATAAGAGAAAAACGTACCGAAGTTAAAAATAATGATAATAATAATGTTATGTCTCAGAAGGGAAGGCTGCGCGCGTGAGATTACCGATTTTAATGAAACTTTTTTTTGTGATACTAGCCGAAACATAGATGAGATCTTACCAACAGATTCTAGAAACCGAGTAAAAAACCACAATAATTTAGGTAATTTAAGTAATGTTTTAATTTTTTTTTTTTTTTTGGCTTGGTTGTGATAAGCTGGGAAAGTAACAATTGTCGATCCCTCGTCCTTAGAAGGGAAAAATTTCAGATCCTCCTCGACACGGAGAATCCTTTCTGCATGGTTGGACAGAATAATTTACATACTAAAATGAACTCTCCAGCGAATGCTATAAAAATACTTACTGCTTATTTAAAAAATAATCATGGCAAGATATCAAAACACTTTTTTATTGTTGCAGATGTAACGCAAGGATCAATATTAGAACTACACTTGTTTTTACTGTTCAATTCTCTCCCTACATTAAAAGGCTGTTCCCTCAATGCTGATAATACCGCTTTTTTTGAAGACCGTAGGCTATATTATGGAGGCTAAAATTCAAAAACAGAATTAGTCAGCATTGTCATCGTTGGAAACTTAAGCGAAATGTTTCTAAAACGGATTCCTCGCTTAAAACTGTTTTTAAGGAGACAATTTTGAACCTACAAGGACGTTCGACTGGGAACCTCTGTAGCCACTAAAATGATATCGTAAAAAAATGGTAAAATTGATAAATAAAATTCTGATCCCCCTTGATGTTTCGCAGGAATGAGTGTGAGTTTTAGAACCAATTGTCCTATCTGTCCAGCTGGGATTTATATATGCAATTTGAATATTCAAAAAATTCATTTTGCACGAAACAAATTCCTTAGAGTTCGTCACCAAGGCCAGATTTGGCTTCTTACATGAGGACTGGAACGGTTAAAGTGAAAACTGAAATTAAAAATTAACCGACAATTTATTACCGCGTCCCCCTACACGAGAAAGACAAAATTAACCAAAATTACCTATTTATGTTTCTATAATTTTATAATTTCCTATAAATATCATTGATTGTTTGTTCTCTTTCTCAAATCCTCTTATTAATTTATAACCTGGTAGACGACCTATAACTGATAATAAAACTACAGATAATTAAAAAAATATATATACCATTTTATTTTATCAAATATGAACAAGGTTTGATTCTCTCAAACATTCGTCAGACTACGAAAACATAACATTTGATTAAGTTATTACATTTTCAATAAATGTTTCAAAAAATATAAAAATACCGTAAAAATCTTTCTTAATTTGCATTGAAATTTAAAAATATTTGTTTAAGTACTAATTTTAATTGGTAGACGACTTATAGATAATAATAAAACTACGGCTAATAAATAAAATCGAAACATAACATTTGATTAAGTTATTACATTTTCAATAAATGTTTCAAAAAGTATAAAAATACCGTAAAAATCTTTCTTAATTTGCATTGAAATTTAAAAATATTTGTTTAAGTACTAATTTTAATTGGTAGACGACTTATAGATAATAATAAAACTACGGCTAATAAATAAAATCGAATATATCATTTAATTTTACCAAATAAAAATAAGGTTTGAGAATGTCAGACTATGATAAAATAGCATTTGACTAAAGTATTATATTTTCAATAAATCACTGTTTCAAAAAGGTAAAAAAACAGTAAAAACCTTTCTTTAATTACGTTGAAAATTAAAAATATTTGTTTTAGGACCAATCGTAATACACCATTAACTGCAATCAAATACATAACTTATTTATTTCTACACTGCAATAATTTCATTTTGCAAGTTTGTTCACTGTTGTACAAAATCCCCCACCCAACTATTGATTATGCTAAAATTATTATTTATTATTTTATACTCTAGCTGAGGTATTTATTATTAATTAGTGATACGAAAAGCATGCAAGGAATATGATTGCAGCAAATGTCAACGTGGTTTATGACTATTACAATATTCTATAATAATTTTCGAATAAACTTTTATATTTTCAACAGTAAAGAAAAGCTGGAAAGTCATTTAAACGTTTGTAAAGAAAAGTTATTTTTATCATATTTCGTTTCATTGATCTTTTAAGTGTATAAAAAGACCCGTGGTAGCTGTTTTCTATTGTCAAAAGGTTTCTAATTTGTTTTTAATCTGCATGAAAGCTTAGCAAAAATATATTGTGTTGAATGTTTAAAATTGCAATAATTGGGATAAATAATTCAGGAATTCAGGCTTCCTTTCGTTCGCGTCACCATTACCACTTGTTACAATTGGATTTTTTCGATATTATTCTGGTTAGGGACGAGAGCATTGTGATAACAGTGACAAATGAGATAAACTGTCTGTAATTTTTGAAGAGCACACCTGCCCTTTTTTCGACGATCAATCGCTCTCGATTGGGAGTGGGATCATGTGGGTAGTGTAACACCTGTTATGCTCTTTGCACATCATCACAAAGGGGGGAAAAAATCACTCGACGGCTTATTTAAAGATGGTTGAAAACTATCTCCCATAGTTCTTGGTTCTTTTAAAAAACATTCCATAGGCTTGAACGATCCAGCATGTATCATTTTTGTCGTATTATCATGTAAGGCTTGCATTTACAGGCACGTCGTATTTTCCCGGCTGGTTATAAAAGGGACAAAAGTTCTCAGGCGATTTACAAGATTCACGGATTTGTGTCAGATGAAAAAGCCCAAATTGCCAAAACCCCCATTGGCATTTATTTATAAGCCGATAAAAACTGTCGCTATTTCAGTTCAAGGGTCGAAATCTGATATATCGACCATTATTAGCTACTAATGAGGTGATTAAACAAATAAATCTCGGGCCATTAGATTTTTAACAAGGTGATACAAACAGCACAAAAATAACGAATCTGAGCGGAAAATCTGTGGGTTTAGTGTATTTAGTTATTTTTTATGTGATGAGACCAAGTAATTGAAAACTCATGAAAACAACTTTATTTGAGATTTTTGTTATCCCTTGACACCCTCGTTATATATACAATGGTTAATACTGTAAATCGACATAAATCGTAATATGTCAGAAGTTTAACCTTTGATTCGTTCATTGATTAAGCGTGTTTCAAGCTCAAATTTTTCTGTTCAAATGTCTGAATAAGAAAAAAATTAGGCTCGTCTTTATAACTTAGGCATACAGGGTAAAATGCGTAATTTGAAAAAATTATATAAATTTAATATTGAAGGAACAAACAATTAAAATTTAAAAAGGGGGGTCCAGATGTCTATCAAATAAAGAACAAACTTTCTTCTTGCCAAATTTTCGGAATATAAAATTCCATCATCGAGACATAATTTTATCAAAAAACAAAACATTGAATAAACTAGAAATTTGAAGTGATGACGGGTGTTGATCTGCGAGTCGGTGAACTCATGAAGGTTTTTTTTTTTTTAATTTGGCCTTATGATCTTTGCATATTAGCCATGACGAATTCTTATATATGTTGTCCAAATTGGGGGTTATCGGGAAAAAAGGGCCAGAGGCGACGGTGGGAATCGAACCCACGACCGCGGCGTGAGAGTCTCTCATGCTAACCACTCGGCTACCGCGGTCCCCCTGATGAAAACTTAGAACAAAATAAAAAATTAGTGCATTCAATCAAATTCCTTGGTGTGACGCTTGACAGGAAACTTGATTAGAAAGGTCATATTAATAACATATCCAGGAAAGGCATAATATCTATGGTACAATGTAGGAGAATTGTCGGTAAAACATGGAGTCTCAAACCATGGGTAGCCACATGGCTATGTACTGTAATTATTCTACCTAGATTATTGTTCGCAGCTTTAGTATGGTGGAAAGGTCTAGAAAATAAAGGGAATAGTAAAAAATTAAGGTCATTTCAAAGACTAGGATGTTTGATGATGACAGGAGCATTTTCAACTATACCCACCCTAGCAGTTTCAAATCATAACCAATACCACACCTCTGCACATTGAGGCTAAGGTCAGAACACTAACCAGCTACAGATTAATTAGAAGGCAGCTGGCATCATAAGTGCAATAACATAGGTCACTCGAAAATCTTACAACTATTGAGTAAGGTCTACTGCCAATTATTAAACATTAGTGATAAAAAGGTTAAAACCCCGTCGGGGAAAAAGTACTTTCAGGTAGTCACCCCTTGTGAATATAATTATAGTGTGGATGATGACCATCATAACATAGACTGCTATACAGATGGTTCACTTATCAAAGGTAAAGGGAGCGGTGCAGGAATCTATATACCTAAATTAGGTATCAGCATATCCTCCCCTTTTGGCAATAACACCTCCGTTTCTCAGGCGGAAATCTGGGCCATTAATGTGTGTTGTGGAACACTTATGAAAAATTAAAGGCAAGGATATTAGTAATAATTTTTTATGATAGTCAGGCTAGTCTTAGGTCATTACAAAAAGATTTGTCAACATCTAGACTGGTGGAGGAAACTGTAGATCTTATCAATCGGATCTCTTCCAGGTTTGAGAACAGGGTAACTGTTATTTGGATACCAGCACATAAAGGACACTATGGCAATGAAGAGCCTGGCCAAAGAAGGCTCTAATACTTAGGTATATCTATGTCCACTAATCTCAGCATGACGAAACACATCGAAGACATAAATAAAAAAACTTTAACGAACTACGCAAATAAGTGCATCCTCATAGGGAGTAAAATAAAGAAACAGAGAGATCATTTGCAAAGCATTAGCCCAATCCGCGCTTACGCATGCCCATCTTACTTATCAAGGCGAATGCACAGCGAAAGAGAGTATTAAAAACTGGGGTAAGAAACAAATCCTTAAGGAATGGAATCTATCCTCCGAACACAGGCAATCGAAGGAGTTTGTTAAGGAGATCAAACCAGCAGAATCAAAATGGTTATTCTCTAACTCAAGGAAGGGAATTAGGAGGCTGATAGGTATTCTGACGGGGCACTGCCCACTGAGAAGTCACCTCTTCGTAATGGGTATCCTACCAGATCCCGTTTGTCGTTTTTGCGAAAAAGAAGAAACGGCAAGGTTCTACCTCGCAGAGTGTGATAGGTACGCTAGGTTTAGATTTGAAATCTTTGAAGGAGAGGACATCACCAAATCACTTCCCGAGATTAAATGGTCCAAAATCTTGGGGTTTGTGATCAGGTCCAAGAGGTTTATGCAGGACACGTGAGCCGACCAAGTCCCGGACCTTTTAGGGATGGGGTACGAGTCTACCCAGGCATTTAACCCCTCGGGTCTTGGTCGCCCACCCTGCATAATATATATAATGCAATAAAAATACAATACAAGCAAGCATGACTTTAATACACAAAAAGAACGAAAACGCAAAGTACTGGAACCTAGAGATAAACATATACTTAAAGACGGAAAGCTTATAAATGTACAAACAAACTCACATTGTTACACTTTTTTCACAAGACGGAAAACACTACATAACAAAAAACGCACAAATAACAGCCGACAACGGGAATAAACGTCATCACGACTGACGAAGGCTCATCATGACCACGTCTATTGAAAATAACGGTCTAGCACAAAGGCTTGACGTATATAGGCAAAATTTTGATACATCGCAAGCCCTGTCTTGGGGCATGGCAGCAAGCATAGATCGCTGATCCGGGACCTCAGGCGCTATGGGTATTCTTAAAGTGTCAACGGCTTGGAAAATTTCGTGCATGTTGTTATCCAAATTAACAAGTCCCTTAATCATTAAATATGAAAGTTAAGTTTGTTTCTAATAAGTAATTGATAGAACAATAAATAGTGTTCTATAAGAACTTCTAGCTGTAGGCCAACAAAATTTTATAATATTTATTTTAACTTTTTTAAATTTTACGTGATGAAAATATTCTATAATTATAAAAATATTTTAAGGTCTCGTAGTGAAAATACCAAGGATGAAAGATCACTCGGCAAGTGTAAAACGCTAATGCTTCGTCGCTGCTTACTGTGGGGGAGACTGGGGCTTGTAACACTTAAGTGCAACCCCTTTTCGCAAAACCACACTCACTTTCCAGTAAAGTCGTCTACCCCGAAATGTTCTTGAATTATTCTCCGAGTTTTCCACGTTAGTTGACTCTTTCTTTTGAGACGTGTCTCGATCGATTTGCAACGTCGGAATACTCGTCCTTTAAACATAGAAAGTTTACCCGTATGAAAGTATGTTTTGGGAAGTCTGCCATCCCTGACAGGAAGATTTGCCGGAGAAAGTGTACGCTTTGTTTTTTTAGCGGTGAACAGGGATAAAAGGGGGGGAAATCGTGGGCTTATCAATTTTTCAACTAAAGCCACGACTACCATAAAGAAAGTCCGTCAATCCTTTTGAAAATATAACGAATTGCAAATCTCACAAATTTTTAAATATGACGATTTTTAGTTCAATTTGAATGAAATAAAGATTATATCATTAGAATATTCAATAATTGCTTTCTTTCAACTCTCTACATCCAAACTTATATGACAATTGGAAATTTCATTATAAACTTTTAATTTGATCATCTCGGTCTTCCAATTTTTGCTCTCTTTGTCCGCCAGATGTATTTTACCATTTCTTCATCTTCAGAGTTAGATCTGTCTGACGCGAGAATAGGAGGAGCTAGATGACGAGAAACGCCAGCCAAAGGTTCATTGCTTTGCCGAACACAACATGAAATCTCAAAATTGTATAAAAATTTACACGGCTGGTAATGGTACTACTGAAGACGGCGATAAGCTGAAACCAGTCTGTCAGCCCGACACAGCGACAATTGGTGAATCACGACGATTTGAAACAAGTTCATTTCGCAGAACAAGAAGAAATTTCACAAATGTGTAAAAAGAACATGACTGGTACAACATCACAAAAACATACTACTGAAGACGGTGAAACTGAAATCTGAAAAACCAAAAGAGAGAGATGACGAAACTAGACGACCAGAAACGACTAGACTATAGCTTTATCTCTTCGAAGAACGGAAGAAGAAATCTCAAAAATTTACAAAAAGAACACGACTGGCGAAATAATTCTCAAAATTTCTACTGTCGATGGTAAGAAGCAAAAACGCTTCTGGAAGACCAAAAGAAAGAGGATGGTCAAACAGGATACTTGAAAAACCAGAATGTAACTTTATCACTTAGCAGAACACAAGAAGAAATATTAAAATTGTATAAAAAGCACACGACTGCAAAATAAAACCCAAAACTCCTATTGAAGACGGGGAGAACCTGAAACCCGTCTGAAAGGCAGAAACAACAAAGATAGGTGAACCAGGATGACCTGAAACGACCAGAATAAAACTTTATCACTTCGCAGAACACAAGACGAAGAAATATTAAAATTGTATAAAAAGCACACGACTGCAAAATAAAACCCAAAACTCCTATTGAAGACGGGGAGAACCTGAAACCCGTCTGAAAGGCAGAAACAACAAAGATAGGTGAACCAGGATGACCTGAAACGACCAGAATAAAACTTTATCACTTCGCAGAACACAAGACAAAAATCTTAAAATTGTATAAAAAGCACACGACTGCAAAATAAAACACAAAACAACTACTGAAGACGGCGAGAACCTGAAACCCGTCTGAAAGACAGAAACAACAAAAGGTGAACCAGAATGGCCTGAAACGACCAGAATGTAACTTTATCACGTCGCAAAATACAAGAAGAAATCTTAAAACTGTAGAAAAAGAACACGACTTGCAAAATAGAAGACGGCGAGAAGCTGAAATGCGTCTGAAAGAACAACAGAAAGAGGATAGGCAAAGTAGGATCATTTGAAACGTCAAAACTGCGGGTCACATTTCAAAAAAATATTGAATTGTATAAATCTGAAGTATAAGTATAGTCTATAAGACGTAAACTATAAGTAAAGATTATAAGCTTGACTTGATAGGCAAAACAGCGCACAAACCCACCACTGATGATGACGAAAATGCCGAAGCGCGTCTGACAAACTAAAACAGATAGGACAGTAGATCAAATGATCCGAAACGCTATAGGTTTTAGGTTGATATATGTGTACATTTTTACTTCAACTTTTTTATTCTAATAAAAGCATTAGTTAGGTACTTTTTTCCTTATTACCTTTATACCTTTTTGTCTGTAGCCGTTTGTTTTGGAAAAACGTCTGATATCAATTGCATTACTTGACAGGCAAAAAGCTCTCAACCACACCAGTGAAGATGACAAAGTGCCAAAACGCGTCAGGCTGGCCAAGCCAGCGAAGTAAGTCAAGATGATCGATAAGGATGAAATACAGGTTCATCACCTCACAAGGATCACAATATATATTTTTGCCATTTCAAAACACGACGGTATTTCTAATCATCATCCTTGGAAATAAATATGAATTGACTTCTTGAAAATCGAAATCTTTCCTGATTGTATTGTTGTCAAGTAGGATCGTATTCACATAACTCTACATGATTGGTCGATTTACACAAAATATTGTCAACAAAAGACGTAAAGAGGTAATATCGGTCGTAAAGATGATGATCGTTTTTCCATTTTTTTTAAATTGCAAAGGTTTTGCTAAGGAGAATACAATATAGGAGGTCCGCAAAGGTCACCCGGACTGATCAGAAAGTTAGTTCATCAACTCGCAAGACCGCCCAGCTCAATTTTACAACTTGGCCAACTTTTCTTTGCTACTCCAAGTTGCTTTATTGCTTTCGGATGGATAAGCGTTTAATTGAAGTATGACCGCATCGGAAGCAATTTTGATGTGATAAACCGGAAAGTTTAATAACCCAATGAAACGTCTTCTCTGATAAGGGTACAAAAGGAGCTTAAAACATTTTCCCTTGTCAGGAAATAATATAATTCAATTTAGTCGGAAATTGTCTTTTTAAAGTTAAAGCTAAAGTTGAGGCGCTGATTATAGTCATTACATATTCATTTGTTTAAGCAGAAGAAGAGTTTAGGACTTGCGTTAGGCTGCAATTACGCCAGATGGACATGAACTTCACGCTTGGGGAAATTTCCTTTGACACTTTACATCCGAGCTTTACCTGTTGCAGTGAATTTCATTCTTCTCTAAATCCCTAATCTAACTGCCTCATCCGCTCATTGCGCGTTCGCTTCACAGAAGGTTATAATCTTTCTAAAAGGTGAGTCAATTTTCATGCAAATGTGGACGGAAACCCATTGCTTAAAAGTGTCCCGAAATCATTTGCTGTTTATACGAATGACCTAAAGTAAAGGGTTAAATTTCCACTCTAAAAACACACTGCAGTAGGGTCGAGAACGATAGACGAATACAATTCGGCGATCCTATAAAGGCAAGGCGCGAAAGAATTCATTCAGCAAGGGAGAATCGATTTACATGTAATTTTTTCGCCCTCGAATTCTCACCCAAGTTGATTCCTATTATATCAATAGATATCCAAGGTTGTTACCGAATTAATTTGATTTGCCAATCCTCACTGGGTTGGTCTGTTCATGTCAAAATGCCAGTTTTGTCCGTCGTTTCATTCCAAAAGGTGTAGGTTTAGAAACGGTGAAGATATGTGGGTCAATATGATCTGAAACGGTCCAACTACAAGTTCCTCCCTTCGCAGAACTCAAGAAGAATTACACTTTTGTATAGAAACTGGTAAAATAACATACAAACCTACTACTGAAGACTGAAGACCAGAGAAGGTGAAACGCATTTGAAAGACCAGAGTGATAGGTGAACTTAGATGACCTGATACAGCCGGATTAGAAGTCGACATAAGGCAAAAACCTAGTACTGAAGATGGCGAGAAGCAGAAACACGTCTCACAGACTTACTCAGTGAGGAGAGATCCAACAGAGATCTGAAATGGCCCGACTACAAGTTCTTAACTTCACAAAACAGGTGAAGAAATCTCACAACAGTACAAAAAGGACACGACTGGCAAAATAGCACACAAACTTACGGCTGAAGATGGCGAGAAGCTGAAACGCGACTGACAAACCAAAAGACCTCGGATTGGCTCTCTAGGATGGTGTGAAATGACCCGATTCTAAGTTCATCACTTGGCAGAACAAAAAAAAAGCTCACAATTGTATAAAAATGATACGACTAGCAAAATAACACACAAGCCTACTACTGAAGATGCCGAGAAGCTGAAACTCGTCGAAAAGCCCAAAAGCTGGAGTAAGATGACTTAAAAAAGTCTGACTACAAATTCATCACTTCGCAGAACCCAAGAAGAAATCTCAAAATTTTATAAAAAAGACGCAACTGGTAAAATACAAAAACCTAATACTGAAGACGGCGAGAAGGTGAAACGCATTTGAAAGACCAGAGTGAACTTGTATAACCTGACTAGAAGTACACATATGGCAAAAACCTAGTACTGAAGATGGCGAGAATCAAAAATATGTCTGACACACCTACTCAGTGAGGATAGATCCAACGAGACTTGAAATGACCCGACTACAAGTTCTTAACTTCGCAAAACAGGAAAAGAAATCTCAAAACAGTACAAAAAGGACACGACTGGCAAAATAACACACAAACTTACTACTGAAGATAACGAGAAGCTGAAACGCGTCTGGTAAACCAAAACACCGAGGACGACCTGGAGTCTGTCTAAAAGTTCATCACTTCCCAGAATCCAAGAAAAAATCTCTCAAAATACCAAATTTACAGGGCACATCTCAAAAAGTTAGGCACTTACTTAGAATAGGACTTGATGACAGGCAAACCATAAGCTATATTTGTGTACTTTATTACTGCAACTTATTTATTATTAAATTCATTCATTACTTGATTTTTCAATTAATTCACCTTTACATATTTATTTTAATTTTTTTTAAATATTTGTTTGTATTATTGTTTTTTTTTCCTGTAGCCCTTTGTTTAGGGAAAAAGTGTGGTAATAATTGTACTTTATAAGTAAAACAGTACACAAAGCCACCACTGATGATGATGAAGAGGTGTAACGCGTAAAAAAAAAAAAAAGAACAACAAAGCGAGGGCGAACAGACCAAAATAATTGTTGTATGGTAAAATTGTACAACATGTTAGAATCACTTAGAATATCGACATTAAGCCCAGATCAGGACTTATCGATGCAAGACTATCTTATAAGTAAAAAACGGAGTAAAAGGTAATGTACAATGCAAAAATATGAGCTCATTTAGGAAGGAAACTGGATCGTTTATGGATCCTTAAGGAAAAAGCTGGAGATCTGCTAGAATATACGGACGTAATTTTAATGTCAGCAACCCATCCCACGTCCTCTGATAAGAGGGATCTTTCCTGATAACCGACATTAATTAAAAGTTCTCGAAAAGTTTATGATTAATGTCTAAATTATCAATTAAAACTTTGATTTGGAGAAGCCGATGAAATACCATATTTTGGGCGATGTGATTTACTTTTTGCGTTACTTTTCTGGAAAAAAGTCGAAAATTTGAATTTGAAACTTGTCAAAATTACAAAGTCAAACAATATCAAATTCTCCAAAATTCCTTTATGTTGCTTTAAAACAAGAGAAATAATCATTATAAATAACAATTCTTCAAAATTGTTATAAATAATAGATCAAATGCTACATTTTTATGGACATTTTGCAACATTTCAAATCAAATACCGAACCATGGTTTTCTCAAAGAGTAAAAGAACCGCTATTTATTCCTCGTGAATCATGCCTTTCAACTAATTCTTCACCTAAGACAATATGGGAAAAAAAAGTTAGTCTGGCAGACTGGTCTTCAATGTGTCAGATTAGGAACAAAGAATTGATGTCTGAGGAGGTGAATGAGAGAGTGGGAGAGAACGAGAGAGAGAGAGAGAGAGAGAGAGAGAGAGAGAGAGAGAGAGAGAGAGAGATAGAGACAGAGACAGAGAGAAGATAGATACTAAACAATGCAGCGAGGAAAAGCAGACCAAGTTGATCGGTAAGGATCACATTGCCTCAGATCACAGAAGGAAATCTGTCCTCAAATATATAGCTAGAGAGAAAGAGATCAATCGATGGAAATTGAGAAATAGGGAGAGAAGGTGAAAGAAAGAGAGAGAAAGAGATCAATCGATGGAAATTGAGAAATAGGGAGAGAAGGTGAAAGAAAGAGAGAGACAGAAGAGAAAATAAATGAGATACAATCTTTCATTTGAATTAATGAATCTCTCTCTCTCTCTATAAATATATATATATATATATATATATATATATTCTGNATATATATATAATCTTTCTTTATCTTATCTATCTATCTCCTTCTCTCTCTCCCTACCTATATATCTCTCTATCTGATATAGAGAGTGAAAAGGTGGCAAAGGGAAAAAATAAAGAGAGGGGGGAAGAAAATGATAGAGGGCATGAAAGGATCAGATAGTGAAAAAACGACAAAACAAAAAAAGAGAAAGAGAGAGAGGGAGGGAAAGAAAATCGCTGTTTCGCTATCACACACACATACACACCCCTAGTTCAGACTCATCGCCAACTACTTCAAGGGTTGAACGTTTGCAGTAAACGCACAGAAGATGACAAAATGCCGCAACGAGTCTGACCCGGCGAGGATATACAGACCAAAATGAACGATAACGATCAAATTGCAGGTTCATCGCTCCCTGACCACTTGAACAAATCTCATGATCCAAGTGGGAAATTTCATTTCCGAAAATATCCGAACGTCTCTTACCAACAAACCTTTAGCAGATTTCAATCCACTTCTACCAGACGGACAAATGGAAATTGTGCAAAATCACCCTTTATCCAACAGCTTTACCGAGTAGTCACCCTAAACATTATAGGAAAGGAAGATATGCCTAGAAAGTTTTTTCTGACACAGAAAAACCCTTGGATGGATGGAATTACTAGCCAAACTCCAATACGTTGGCAGAGTCCATCCCTACATCAGTACCACCCATTTCATTACCTTGCCTATGTAAGCTTCCTTACAGACGAAGACGTCACAATAGTTCAAATTACATACGACCGGCCCTACGCTCAGGTAGAATTTTAGGAGATGCTCAATTGGCAGCCCAACAAGTTTCAGGCCTTAGAAAGTGGCGTAAAAAATGGCGCACTTTCGTGAACCCATCCTTGTGACTAACAACCTAAAGCAAACATAGTTAAAACTCGAATAACAAAACTAAGGAAGGCATTAGTAAGAACCCCCCTATTAGCAACTAAAAGTCTATCCCATTTAGTTACACTCCAGTGACTCAGAAGGACAATCTCACCTGCAGACGGTACTAACAACCAAATTGAATCTTAAGTATTATATTACAATTAATTAAGGTTTTTAGTTGAGATAAAAAAGTCAATGGCACGAGCGGGATTCGAACCCACGATCTTCGGCTTGATACGCCGCTGCTCTACCACTTGAGCTATCGTGACCTCGATCCACTCGGACATCAACTTCCCATCTCAACCGCACCTTATGAGTTTTCCCTCCTTTTTGCCATTTTTCAAATGTAGTGTAATCGGGTTGGATTCTCGACGACAAATGAAATGGCCACGGAGAGCTTTAGTGAAATATACTTCATTTTTAATCATTAAATTCACTAATTTTGTGGTCCGCTTGACAAATTAATATATTACAATTAATTAAGGTTTTTAGTTGAGATTAAAATGGCAAAAAGGAGGGAAAATTCAAAAGGAGCGGTTGAGAATGGAAGTTGATGTCCAAGTGGATCGAGGTCACGATAGCTCAAGTGGTAGAGCAGCGGCGTATCAAGCCGAAGATCGTGAGTTCGAATCCCGCCCGTGCCATTGACTTTTTTATCTCAACTAAAAACCTTAATTAATTGTGATATATTAATTGCTCAAGCGGACCACGAAATTAGGGAACTTAAGTATTACCTGCGCCATGGTTTATGCAAAATATTCCATTCGGACCTCAATGCATACTATTACCATCCTGATCAAAGAGGCTTATGATATAATCCATGGCAATATCCTCATGAGACGGTGCAAACAGACTTCCACCAACGACAGAAGGTTTAAAAGAAAACGCCCATAAGACTCACTGTATAACTAATCTTCAAAACGAGAACCATATAGTTGCTAAGTGCTCATAAACGCCATGTTAATTAAGTCATTCCGAATATTATAAAGAAATTTTATTTGCTTCAATTTTTTAAAAACTTATTATTCCGATTTTCTACGTTTTACGGAATCGTTGAGAGGTAAATTTTAATGGGTGGTTCTTTTCCTCCATCCTGTCGATATACATCTCTCTGAAATGTTAAATTATGCCATAATTTGCTTAAGTAAACGTTTTTTACTTTGGAGAATAGAAAGAAGGCTTTGATAATAATAATCCATAAACCAGAGGGTGATTATTTGGAATATAAAATTAAAGTTGTTTTCTGTTAAAAAAAATAAAATAAAACTTTTTGAAAGGGTTTCCCCTTCTATTAATAATTTTGCTGTTTCTCGAGAGCCCTTCAAATCACAAAGGGATTTTAAGTAATATTCAACAGTGGGGAAAACATAATGCAAATCTGTACCCCGATCAAAGGAATTCTTTGCCAAAGCCTCTGTCATAACGTTATGATTGCACCTGGAGGGTAAAACTCATTTTTCATCAGCTCTCGGTTAAAGTGTGGTTTTCTCTGTTCTCTTCGACACTGGGTATTATTAAATCATGTACAAAATGGTATTACAAAACAACCGCCCATGTTGTTATCTCTATATTTTAGATTGGTTTCAATTTAATTCTGCCATTGATAAAGAAGTTTTTTGTTCAAAAATTTAAAAAATGGTGAAAAGAATGACTAGGGAGGAAAAATTTTTAACGTACAAACTCAACGTTATTCAAGTAGTCCCGATAATTAATTTTGCTAGCTGGGAAAACTCATTTTTCTTCGTTTTCCCCTACGACAAAATAAATTCTTCAATTTTATCGAAACGTGTTTTCCTTTATAATTGTTCTTAACTTTTGTACTTTGTTAATGAAATTTATTTATTCATTATTATTGCCAATTTGAGAAATCGTTTTGACCTGGAACCGGCAATTGTGAATGGAATACATTACTTTTGAGAAGGTCAGTGTTTCGATTCCACAGGCCTCCTCGTTAGCACTAGCCGAGATCCTGCTACATTAAGGAAAACTCTGTATATAAAAGGAAATTCGTTTTATTTTTTGTTTCCTATTTGTAAAAGTTTTTTTTGTAAAATATTCCATGCCCTAGCGAGCCATGCCCAGTTATCATCCTGGATAACGGTTTTAACCCGTGCTTATCATTCGGCCAGGAAACGGCCGGTATCGTTCCTTTGATAATTCCATTGTCCAGAAAGGCCATAACGCGGTAACTGAATTAATATTTATTTTTAAATATGAAAACAAAAAACGGTTTAAGCACGGCACTGCGACATATGTTACGTGTTTGCTAAAAAAAAATCCCAACTTAGAACCACAGCCAGGAAAAATCGAATCCCTTCACTAAAGAAAAGAAAACTTTTAAAAAATTAAAAAACTGATAATTTTAAAAATAAGAAGTCAAAAACAACGAACACCGCCTCTAGGTGTGAGTGAAGCGAATTAAACCAAAAAATTCAAAAAGTCGACATTTTTCACACTATTTGACTTATCCGTTGTTAAAAAATTGGTTGTCACTCACCTCTTTGGGCCCAGGCAGTCGTGGAAAAAAATAAAATGATGAGCGGTATACAGTGCATAGCGTTCAGGTCGAGGCACAACACATTTTGACATGAACCCTGGAATCAATACGGGTAGTGTTGCCAGGGCCCAGCAGAGGCGCTTTAGAGCCCCTCATTCATAAATATACCACATTTTTTACCACTTTATTACGCGATTTATGCTGTCCGCATAAAACATTCCAACCCCCGAAGGACGGATGTCCAGTTTTAACCAAGAAAATCTTAAAAATTCATAGACAAATGTAAAAATAACCACTGATATTTATACACTTTTGCACTTCTCCTTTTTTACAAGAAAATAGATTTTTAGCCATGCTAAGAATATAGAAGAAACATTTACATAGATTAGGATTGTGTACATTTTAATTTACCGTGTATTTTGCATTTTTCGTAAAATTTTTAAATTTTCTTGTGTCAAAAGTATTGGGAAGCACTCTCAAACATATGCAATCTCTCTAACTCTCTCCTCTCTCTCTCGCTCTCTCTCTCTCTCTCTCTCTCTCTCTCTCTCTCTCTCTCTCTCTATCTCTCTCTCTCTCTCTCTCTCTCTCTCTGTCTGTCTGTCTGTCTATCTCTCTCTATCTCTATCTATCTATCTATATATATATATATATCTGTCTATCTATCTCACTCTCTCTCTTTCTCTCTCTCACTCTCTCTCTCTCTCTCTTTCTTTCTCTCTCTCTCTCTATATATATATATCTGTATATCTCTCTCCTCCCTTCCGCCCTCTCTCTCTCTATATATATATATATCTGTCTGTCTCTCTATTTTACCCTCACCTTTTCACATTCTCTCTCCCTATCCCTCTCCCTATCTCTCTCTATCTGATATAGAGAGTGAAAAGGTGACAAAGCGACAAGTGTTTAGTGGATGGCAAGACTGTTTATTTAATGTGTCCTCCACTTTTTGCACCTGCCTTCGATAAGCTCATGATTTTCTCGGATGTTGGAGTTAGCTTGGATAAATTCGAGTTGGAGGGCAAAATTGTGGTGATGATGGTATTAGGGTGTTTACGTAGTCAGTAGTATAAATGATTTAAATGACCAAGAATGTTGTATCTGTCTTATATCCAAGAACTCGCTGGCACATCTCACTCTGAAGCAGCGGTCTGTTAGATAGGATTTCAGGATGAGGTATTAAAGTATGGGAAGAGTCATGTCTGAGGTAGCTACATCTAGGAGCCCAAGCAATACTCTTTATTCTCTAGAGCAAAGGAGATAGTGACGACAAGTCTGAAACCTTTTTGGATTATGAAATGATGAGGACGGAAGCTGTATTGGTGAGAAGTTTTATGAGTATCTATGATGGGTATTAAACGATTTAAAACGAGTCTTTCAAGGATTTTGAGCATTGAAATAATACGTCTGTTTGGTCTATAAGACGACACATGGTTGGGAAGCTTGTGAGCTTTAAGAATGAAAATAATGAAGGAATATTGTGGGAAAACTGGGTTTTTATGCGAAGTGGATTCCGTGTAAAGTGCCGGCGAAGTTCAGAGGTAGTAATCATCCAAAGCAATATCCTTCAACCAGATGCACGATTACGTTTCTTTAAATCATTTGTATAACGTAAAGAATAACGCTCTGGTGACTCAAGGAAAATTGCCTTTCAAATATTAAAAAGTGGTAAAAGGACAATCAGAATTTTCATTGTCGTCTGAAGAAATTCGTCTGCTTAAATCAAGCGGACAGTTTGATCAAATTGTTGACAATAGCTCGTCAACACCAAATCCATCCAACATGTACTCGTCCATCAATTGATATAAATTTTGAATTTAAGCTTTCTAAGCTTCTATTTTAATTTTTTTAAGCCCTCATTAACTTCGTTTATATACAAATCCATCTACGTGTATAAAAATTTAATGAATTCCACTGCCTTATGATAATTGATCAAAGAGATTTTAATTTAATTTTTAATTTTAATTAAAGTGTACATTTGTAATGAGGAACGACTAATAGCGATTTGAGAAAGTCTGTGCGTAGGTAATTCTCAATTTCAATTCAGCTATAATTAAATTTATAATTGTGACCCACGAAGGCAAACAGTCATTGTTTAGCATTGGCGTGTATTCAGAGAAATCGATTGAAACGTTTATGCTGGAAATTTAAAAAATTAAAAACTAAGGAAATTTGATAGATATGAGTTTGAGGTGGATAGGCTTTCATTGCTAAAATAACCAGCTTAACTTGAGGTACCCGACCTCGCTCCTTCGGTTTAAACTTCAGTATGAGATCTTTCACACCAAAGCTGGAAATAAATTAGCGATCACGATCAGTCGATTTTTTCCCTTTGAAGAAAGAGGTGTTTTTATCTGTAAGTACACTTATTTACACATAACATTCTAGTCCTACTCCTAGTCACCTCCAGGAGGTGTGTGGTAGGATATTTTTCAAGGTTATTATGTCTCAGTTGATTCCTTTTTTTACGCAGTGTTATATATAAAGTGGAAGGTTTATGGGCCGACAAACAGCTGAGGTCATCGCCGGCCCTCCGCGTGTATTCCTTCTCTTTCCTGTCTTTATCGCATATTTTGTATTGAACTGCAGCGATTTGAGCATCTCGATCTGGTTACTGACTCTCTGCTTTTACTTGTATATTACGTCGTTATTTTAAAAAGCTAGCCTCTTGTTAGTACCTCAGGTTGTCAATTTAAGAATAGATACACAACATACAATACATAACATTTATCTCGCCACAAACATAGAAGTCTGGTCACATTCACTCCCCCAGAGTACTCGATATTCCTCGGGGCGGGGTTGAACCCACTCCATTCGCGCTAATAACTTACTTTTACTCTCCAGACGTCACACACTCACCCCAGAGTACTCGATATTCCTCGGGGCGGGGTTATAGGCAACCCCTTCCTTTCACGCTAATAAATTACATTCATCCTAATGTATTAACATAAACACCACATTTACGCAGTGTTATAAAATTATAAGTGGTATCTTATTGAATTATAAGATTAGATGTATAAAAAGTAAGAATCCATCCACAGGAGCAGCTTATTGAAATATCCACAAATGAGGAACTTAAACCAATGTTTCAACAAGGATACCACAAATTCTGGTTACAAAAACAGATCCCAATTTTATATCCTGCAATATTATAGTACAGAAGTTGTTGATTGCTCGTCTTTCTATTTGGTAGAACGTGGATTCAGTGCCGTTATGAACCTCATCACAAAAGAAAGAAACCGATTAGAAATTATACACTCATAACATCTCATCACGTTCATCCAAGTCATTAATTTTTTTATATTTTATTTTAAACAAAAGTAATTAGTATTATAATTATATATATTTATAACTTCAAAAATACTTCTTCAACAAAACATTTTTTTTTTATTTGTAATTTTTATATTATGCATTTATATGGCTTTTTCACTTGGGGGGTCCGTGGACAATTTTTGACTATAAAAAGGGGTCCATGGGTCAAAAAAGTTTGGGAACCACTGATCTAAATGAATGGTAGTTATTCAAGGAGATCAATAAATTGCCTGTGATTTAATCCTGATGATCGTAGGAAATTCACTAATCTCACAACTACATTTGTAACATGATCGATTTTCAAAATATTTTTGCATAGTGCGCGTTGATGAATAATGCACCGAGTGAGTATAATTTTATTGAAAAATGTTAGAGCTTTTTGGACCAAAGCACTCATTAAATGAGAGAAAGTTTGAGTGCGTTCCAACTAGTTGAATGGTACAATTTTTTGGCTCCGGAAAGCACGTAGGAATGCCATCCGATAGAATTGTGCTTGAGCACAGAAGCGAGTACTTGGGCCCCTGTTACGATTACTTATAGACGTCTCGTTTTGTGCTTCTTTGTGCATATTAAGTCTAATTCACTAATTTCGTGGTTCGCTTGACCAATTGATACATTATAATTAATTAAGGTTTTTAGTTGAGATGAAAAAAAGTTAATGGCATGAGCGGGATTTGAACCCACGATCTTCGGCTAGATACGCCGCTGCTCGACCACTTGAGCTATCGTGACCTCGATCCACTCGGACATCAACTCCCCATCTCAACCCCACCTTATGGGTCCGAGTGGATCGAGGTCACGATAGCTCAGGTGGTAGAGCAGCGACGTAACTAGCCGAAGATCGTGGGTTCGAATCCCGCTCGTGCCATTAACTTTTTTTCATTTCAACTAAAAACCTTAATTAATTGTAATGTATTAATTGGTCAAGCGGACCACAAATTAGTAAATTTAATGAATTAAAATGAAGTACACTTCACTAAAGCTCTCCGTGGCCATTTCATTTGTCGTCGAGAATCTAATCCGATTACACGACATTTGAAAAATGGCAAAAAAGAGGGAAAACTCATAAGGTGAGGTTGAGATAGGAAGTTGATGTCCGAGTGGATCGAGGTCACGATAGCTCAAGTGGTAGAGCAGCGACGTATCTAGCTGAAGATCGTGGGTTCGAATCCCGCTCGTGCCATTAACTTTTTTTCATCTCAACTAAAAATCTTAATTAATTGTATTGAGTCTGATGTATTTATTAGCGTGAATGTGTAAGGTGAAAGGGCTTAAGGGAGAATATTGATTACCCCATATCCTCAATTAGATTAGTTATACAGAACTCCACAACCTTGAGTGATTGTTATGTAAATAGGAAGATCTAATATTGAGAGAGAGTATGAATGGGTCTGGTTTGGGACTGATTGCATTGAGGGCTGAAATGACCTATTGATAGCCCATAGACTCCAACCTCGGTGGTGGACGGAATGACCGAAGTCTGGCGGGGTGGCCATTCTCGAGACCTTAGAGTTTTTAATATTGGGGATTGGTATAGAACGACTAAACATATTTTAAGTCACTAAGGCGATAAGGGTTTTTATATCTCAATTTAAATTGACAAATAGTAAAGATATTAACTTCATCAGGATGCTTAGCATAAACTGAAACTCCTTTGTAAACAGTATGTAAATGCATATTGTAAATTAATACAAGTTATATTTTATTAATTTCAATCGAATCCTAAGCATTTAAACATTGAAATAAATTATGTTTCAAATTCCGAAATATTTGTTTACCTATTTTCATAAAGCATAAAAGATGCCCTTTCCCTATGGAAACCCAAATATTAGCGAGGACGTAAGTAAATTGATTTAACGGGCTAATTAGTAAAATTTAACCAGAGATAGTGTGGACCTGATGCTATTTTACAAAACATCACATTTTGTTCGTGCTGCACGGTAAGTATTAACTTGAAATATTCCAAAAGCGTAAAGGTAAATTTTTAAGCTTGTTTGTCTAAAAAAAAAGCTATGGGAATTATCTCTTCAATGGCTTTTAAAATGTACGAGGTTCACTTGGATAAAAACTAAGCTAGGCTTTACAGATTTCTGTCAAAACAAGAGACGTTTCTCGGATTTGAACGAACAGCTTAATTGCTGAAAGAATTTTACCTTTTCAATAATCCAATATGAAAATACCGGCAGAATTCGCAAGATTGGAAAAATCACATGGGCTGTTAGAATCGAACGACAAAACATCATAATTTAAAAGGAAGTTTTCTTCTCAAACATCCGTTATTCTAAATAATAACTTGATTATTATTACGGACCCGATTTGAGTAATCCAGTTTGCTTGAACTTGAAAAAGCTCTCCTCCGCAACAGGACCTCTCGGCCGTTCCGCTGCTTAGTTTCTAAAAGAAACTCCTGCATCCACTGGCCTATAATGCAAATCACAATTTAACTTCGGATTTGTCCATAAAATATAAAACCTCGCGTCGAAATTCTATTTCGACTCGTAGCTGTTAAAACTTTTCTCTCTTGAATTTAAAGGTAATTCCCATTCGACTTTAAACTATTCTGATTTATTAATGAATATTCGAATTAAACAAACTAGTCTGCTGGCTTTTTTAAAACAAAACGAAAATTTTGCTGATTCTCTGCGCGTGCTATTTTCATTTTGAAAAGGGTGTTAGTCTCGTTATTTCTGGCTACAATTGCAGCTGAAGCATTTTGAAGAAATTTAGAAAGGGAGCGATAAAATAAAAGTTAAAAATGTTGGAAGTTAAACTAAACAATTCCTAACTTCTAATAATAAAAAATAATAATTTTATTATTATAAAAGGAAAATAGACAGAGAAAAATTCTATATTCCTTCCTCTATGGTCGGGTTCTATAGGACACGTAAACCTCGTCGTTTTATTGTCAGTGTCTCCGGACCATACCATTTTCCTCTGTTGATGAGGTGGTGATTAGAGCTAACATCACCGTGCTCGTCTATATCGCCGCGACAAGGGACAAAACACAAAGTGACAAAGAGAGGATAAAGAATGAAAGATAGAGACAGACAGACAGAGAAAAAGGGAACGAAATTTAGAGAAAAAAAGGAGAGAGGAGAGAGAGAGAGAATGTAAATAAAAAATAGTACGAGGACAACAAAGGGATGTAGAGTGATAAAGTGTCAAAGAGAAAAAAGAGGGAATGAATGAAAAAAAAGGGTGATAAATTGAGATATTTAGGAAAGAATAAAGAGAAAGATATAGAAAGAGGAAAAAAGGAAGAAAGAGGCAAAGCGAGAGAAAGTGACAAAGAGAAACAAGACAGACAGTCAGAGTGAGAAAGAAAGAGGTGAGGGAGAGAAGTAAGATAAAGAAAAAACAGAACGAGAGCAAGAAAGGGATAGAAAGTGTCAAAGAGAAAAAAGGGAGAAAGAAAGAAAAGAGAAAGTGAGAGAGATAGAATGAGAAAGTAGAGGGAAAAAAAGGTATAGACAGTGAAAATTAACAGACAGGAAAAATAAAGAGGTAGAGTAAGGGAAAGAAATTTAGTGAGAGGGAGAGAAGGAAAAATGGAATGAAATTGAGAAATGGGGAAAGAAAAAGCTTGAGAAAGAGAGAGTGAGTGGGAGGGGAGGAAGTAAGGTAAAGAAAAAATAGAACGAAGGCAAGAAAGGGATAGGGAGTGAGAAAGTGTCAACGAGAAAAAGGAGAGAAAGTAAGAAAACGAGAAAGTGGAAGAGAGAGAGAAAGTGAAAGAGAGAGAAAGAGTAAGGAGAGAAAAAATATAAAGTAGGCTAAAAAGGAGTAGGCAGTGTAAAAGTAACAGACTGAAAAAATAAAGAGAGAGATAGAGTAAAGGAAAAAATTTATTAATTACAGAAAGAGTGTAAGAGATAGATTAGATAGATAGATATGTAGATAGATAGATAGATAGATAGATAGATAGATAGATAGAGAGAGAGAGAGAGAGAGAGAGAGAGAGAGAGAGAGAGAGAAATAGAACAAGGACAAGAAAGGGATAGAGTGAGAAAGTGTCAAAGAGAAAAAAGAGAAAGAAAAAGATAAAATGAAAGTGAAAGAAAGAGTAAACAAGTGAAAAAATATGAATGGAGCAACAAAGAGGTAGAAAGTGAGAAAGTAACAGACAGAAAATATAATGCAAGATAAAGTAACGGAAAGAAAGAGAGAGAGGGAGAGAGAGAGAAAATAAGAGCAAAAATTCAAAAACTTTCAATAACTCAGATATATTAAGATGAATATTCTAGGTCATCGGATAAGAAAGCAAATTGATAACCCTGTATAATTTGCTGTTGTTACTTATAAGAGAACATTGCAAACTTGTAATACATTTAAAAACAGACAGGTTGACCCTGTTAGGGTTATGGGTATAATTTATTGCATAAAACTGATTTTATCGTGGTTAAAAATAATATATTTGTAAATGAAACATATTTTGAAGCATCAGACAATGCTAAATTACACATATAAACTGCAACTTATTTTACTATTTACACCCTAAACACATGACACACGATATTATATGAAATTCCACTTAGTAATTCACAATTCTTGTACACTTAATACAATTTTACTCTAGACTAGATTTAAAAATCAGTCAAAAGAGAATCTGAAAAATAAGGCACCTTACAGGGTGTGACGATGGCAAGGTAAATCGTGGATAATTTTCAATTAAATGCAATTTCGACCTCGATACAAATTTTCATTCGGCTGATCTGCGTATAAATCGACGAGTTTCAAATCTCCGTAAAATGTATAAAGCATCACAAATGTTGATTGTACTATTGGTTTATCTAATTAAAGCCAATCAGCACCTGAGGACTTTAAAAATTATGCTTTATACGAATAAATTGTTACACAACTGTTAAGAATAAATTAAATAATTGACTTTACAACTTATCCTGCACACTGCTAATAAAAATCACTTAAATACATTTGACAATCTTCCAATGTGGAGGGTGTAAAAGAAAAAGAAAATATGTTTATAAAAAAATGTTTATCTCCTGTCTATATCGAACTGAAAAAATATTACATAGTTAATTTCCAGATAATAAATTTAGGAAATAATTTTATTGAAATTATAAATTAAATAAATTGAAGATAACTTGCTTAATAAAAAGGTTGATGTTAAAAGAATGGAGTTTCTATTAATCAACCTATGTTCAAACGACAAATTTAAAAAATGCGAATGTAACTTTCCTTAAACACAAAAAATTTCCAAAAAAAATCAATAAATTTGTAATACTTTTTTTCCAATCACAGACAAGCATACACACTAAAATCACCGATATAAATCTGCAAATACACAATTACATTTTTTTATTGTATTTGTAAAATAATTTGATCACTCCCTATAACATAATACATACAAAATTTATAATGAAGCTAATCCCTGGTCCAGATGAAATATAATTATAGAAGAAAATAAAAATAACATGGTTTTTAAAATGTACTTAAAATAAAATAATTAACTTATTTAATTTTTTTTCGACTTAATACAATTAATGATTAATTCAAAACACAAAGATTTATCATTATTTAAATCCTTTACCAACAGTATCAGCAGAAATTTGGTCAGCGCATGATTAAAGAGGTACTAGTATAATTAAGAATCCGCAGATCAATTTTTATCCAAACAATTTCTCTGCCTAAAAATTTTTTTATTCAAAAATCCGATCTCTGTTATTTTTGTTGTTACAAGGAACCACCACAATAGTACCAATATTAATAATTTATATAAACCAATGTTGGGCAAATTAAAAATATTAAAAAAAAATACATTTCTACCATTGGTAACTTACATGGCCTCTATGACCCTATCACTTTATAATAAAACACTAAATTTTCTTCTACATCCTAAAAAAACACTGCTTTTTAATATAAAAAAATTATTAGCCTTATTTTCATGTTCTATTTCAGTACGATTGGAAATTTTAAAAAACATTCTCTAAATATTGAGAAATTAATTCTAACTACACCATGTTATTTTCAACATTTACATCTGCGACAAAGGTTTCGGTACAGTTTAAAAACAGAAACAAAACAAAAATATTGTATTTAAACTATTTTTAGATTCAATCACAAAGCAAATCTTATGATTTTTATTACAATTTTTTTTTTAAAGATTTATCTTACAATCACGTACATACATGTGGTCACAAACATGTACAACACAACTCAAGTAAAGCTCATTCAAATATAAGCTATTATCAGTTGTTAGGCAAAATGGCACTGTAAACAAAATGCAAAACCAAAAGCAACTCTTAAAAAATAAATAAAGTGTAAATGTTTAAATTTTTTTAAACTTATTTGGACCAATGAATTGGATAGTGCAAAACAAAGATAAAACTACTAGGTGGTTTTCTTTCACTATAGAAAAAGAAACAAACAAATATCGTTAAATGCTATAAATTCCTCTTTAATAATAACTGCCAAAAGTTGAAAAAAATTTAAAATATTTTTCAAAAATAGACATTTTAGACAATTTGGCATTTCTTAAGAGCATCAATTTTGTTTTACATAATGTTTTATTCATTAAATAAATGATATAAATAAATAATGTTGAGTGTAAGGCAAAAACTAATTTAAGGCCAGTGTATTTTAGCCATGAAAAAAACAGTAAATATTGTTTGAAATAAAATGGACAAACTTGTAAGCTAAAAATAAATTAATATGAAAAACAATGTGTTCAAGAGCAGGCTTACAGGCTCAAGTTTTCAAAAGTATTGGAAGACAACATTTTCCATGTAAATAATATTTCTTGATCAATTCTTCTTAATTTAAAACTGGTTTTATTTATACCAATTAAACTCAATTTCACCCCTCAAAAAAATAATAAGTTCAACTTAGTACGTTCACTTTTTACGATTCACAGGTAATTTTTCCAAAAAAAATACGTATATTATTTATATGTATGGGCTTTTTGTAAAATGGACGGCAGTAAAGAAAAAAAATAGCCTGTAATCAGTATTTTCACAACTGTTATGGCTCGCTTAATGGAAGAAAGCTTTGGAAAATCAGGCGTAAAAAATACATCGCAATTTTACTTATCAATTTTGCCTTAAGCGCCTTAAAATTAACATCATGACAAATCAAACATGATTTTTTTTTTGTAAGTTTGTTTGAGACAACGGTAAATTGAAAACAATCTAAACATAGAATTAGATTATTTAAAATTTCACTACATCAGATTCTCATTTACCATCATGATTATGATTTACTTCTTTTAAATAAGATACAATTTTTTTATGACCATTCTATTTCTTCTCTTACAAAAGAAACAATTGAATTTACATCATAAACAATTTTCATTAATTATAAATTAAATCTTTGAAAGATTCCTATTCATTTTTTTTTCATGATTATTTATTTATTTTTAACATAATTTGTTTAAAACAATATGTAACCAACATGTGCATTCTCTTTTGTTTATGTTGTCAGTATAATCTTTCCCTATTTTATTCTTACATTATTTCACAAATCCAAATACAGAACGTTTCCAGAATAATAAATAAAACTTAAAAGAATAGAAAAGCACCCTATACATCCTATACATTATTCATCTTCTTCATCGTCGTCTTTCAAGTTTTTCAACGCTTCTTTTGCAGCAAGGAATTCGTTGTAATGTGCTTTCCTCTTGCTCTCAAATTGTTTTTTCTTCGCTAAAAATAAAATAAAAATATATGTTCATAAACTTGTGCTTGATTGTTTATATTTCTTGTATTGTAATATTTTTTTTAAGTATAAATACAGTGAAATAAATAAAAATTAAAAACCTGCTTCATCGTCCGAACTATCAGAAAGGTTGCCTCTGGGCTTAGAACCTCCACTGCTACCGGTACTCCCTGTAGATTTTGCGCTACCACTCCTTGATTTTTTCTTTAAATTTTTCTGCAATCTAAAAATTTACTTTTTTTACATTAATATTTTGCCCAGGAAATTTATTTTAACTTATCGAAAGCAAAATGTCAAAATAGAACTTGTCTCATTACAGTTAAAATTTTATATTCCTAGAATAATGACAATATAAATTTCAGTTACATACGTACAATGTGTAACAAGATTGTTCAATTTATTTAATACAATTTCCACTTTTTTGGGGACGCTTTTATGAAATTGTTATAAAATTACGCAAGGTGAAAAACGTACTTCTCTGCTAGAAGGACTGGATCTACTCCAAGAGAGTCTACTTCATCTTTGACAAGTTTTTCATAAGGTGTTTTAGGCTCTTCGATTTTCATATGGCCGTAATCTTTGTTAGGAGGATGTAGGGTCTCTTTTATATTTTCTTCGTCCCATTTGGTTTCTTTATGCTGGTGCTGGGTGTTCTTCCTCTTTGATCTTAAAATAAGTATGCATTAGTTAATATATGACATGGTGTCTATATACTATTTTTAATATCTTAATATTAATTAAAATGGGAATAGAAAGGAAAAGAAAAAGAGCAAAAAACATGAACATAAGAGTCAGAACTGCAAAAAGAATACCACATGGCAAAACATTAAAATTGACTGATTTCAGTGTACAGTTTTAAATAAATTGAAAACAGAAAAGATATTATAGATAGAACAAGTAGAAAAAATTGTAACCCCAGGATACACTGACTTTGTTTAAGGGTTGTTCCTATGATGGGAATAATTTTATAAATAATTAATTATGAATGCAATATATTTTCAGATTCAAGCCTGATAATGCTGTATAAATATATCTATAAAAACATAAACATATAAAATAAAAATACTCTACTATGAAATAAAACAAAAAGTAATAATTAAAAATCTAGCAGTGAAGATTGATCTTTCAGATGGATTGAGTAAGAGGATGAGGGCTTTTTTGGGATGACTTGAGAATGGAGCAAAAGGAAAGATTTGAACCAGTGGAAGACACTGTGGAATATGGAAATCTATAGTATCAGACGCTTTAAAAAAAATCAAGAAGGACAAGTCTTGAACATCAGGAAGGGGGAGAAATATAAATTTGGGGGTCTGTAAAAAGGTGATGGAAGCAATACTTGATGGATTTCAGGTAGTATAAATAGTAGTAGAAGTAGAAATGTGACAGCAAAACAGGGAAGAAGAAGTGCTTAAGCTTCAGATGGATTTGGTAGGAGGATGAGAAATTATTTGGCAGACTACTTCATAACAGTATGAAAGGAAAGAGTCGAACCGACAGAAAATACAGTATGATAAGGAAATCTACTGTATCAAAGGCTTTTAAAAAAAAAATCAATAAGAACAAGTGTTCACATCAAGAAAAGAGGGAAGGTAAAATTTTGGGATCTGCACAAAGGTAATGGAAGCAATATTTGATGGATTTAATGACGTCATTACTGTAATAAGAAAAAATGAAAGCAGTGAAGAATAAGCTTCGACGGACTCCAGATGTGGGGTTACTTGGCAAGTAGACTACTTCTTAATGGAATGAAAGGCAAGAATCGAACCGACAGAAGACACTGTGAAATAAGTAAATCTAGATGTAGATGTAATATTTCAGGGTATGGTATACTGCGCCCTTTAAGAGCTATTGTATCCCCCGTGCTCTGCCTAAAGCACAACGGTGAGTCCTATTTCATCAAGAAACTTGATTAATAGGCTCGGTTTCAGTGGTTGTAGTTCTTCTATGATCACATTGTACATCCCAAAACACTTCCTCCTGCGGGATAATATATCTCCGCAGTTTGTTAGTAAGTGTGTTGGTGTCTCTTCTGCTTCCTTGCAGAATCTACATGTGCCATCTTGGATTATTCCAATTTTCTTTAGGTGTCCATTTAATCTACAATGTCCTGTCAGGAATCCTGTTAGGATTCGCAGTCTATTCCTGCTTCCTTTGACACATTCTGTGATTTCTTTCTTGCCAAAATTGGTTAGAAGATTCTTGGATTGTCTATGTCCAATAAGTGAATTCCAAAGTTCTTCCAATCTAGTAGACTACTTCTTAATGGAATGAAAGGCAAGAATCGAACCGACAGAAGACACTGTGAAATAAGTAAATCTACTGTTTTGAAGGCTTTGGAAAAACCGAAAAGGACAAGAATGGTATCTTCTGAATTCTGTATGTCGTCATGTTTTTAGATCGGTGGATTGTGTGGAAAATTCATTTAACTCCATTTTCTGAATGTCATTGTTATAATATTCAGGTGTCACTTTTTTTTAAAATGTCACTATGATGGCCTCCTTGAAAATTGTATAATGTACAGTGATATGAGTATGTTATATACCAGAATGGGAAGAATGGTCCAAAGGAACACCGCTAAAGGCAAACTCCTACTTTTATACTGATGGCACCAAAACCGACAAGGGCACAGAAGCTGGAGTCTTCGGGATGTATCTAAAGACCAAACTGATGATAAATCTAGGTAAATATTATATAGTTTTCCAGTCTGAAATCATAGCAATTGAACAATGTGCAAAAGAGGTAAAAAGGCTAGGAATACATTCCTGGAAGATATCCTTTTTCTCTGACAGTCAGGCAGCACTAAGGGCCTTAGCCTCATGCGAGGTGAAGGCAAAGAGTGTTTGAAACTGCAAGGAGGCCCTGACAGAAGTCAGTGACACTATGACCTAACCCTGGCCTGGGTCTCTGGGCACTCAGGGCATAGAGGCAATGAAAAGGTTAACATGTTGGCCAAAAAGGGAGCGAACTGGACTCTCTTTGCCCAGAACCCTACTGCAGCCTAGCAGCCTGCCACAAAAGAGGATACATCTTAAAACAGATCCTTAACGGGTCCAAAACCTGGTCGAACAATACAACAGGTACAAGGCACGCAAAGAGATAGAGAAGGACCATCCACAAAACTTACAAAAGAATTACTGGAATGCGACTTCAACCAAATCAGGATTCTGATAGGACTCCTGACGGGGCACTGTCACTTAAGAAAGAACATGCACTAGGAGTACAGACAGAAGAAACGCTGTGTAGATACTGCCAGGAAGATAACACAGAACATATTTTTTGTTTCTGAGGTCTTTGCAGGTGCAGTTTTCTTGCAATTAGGACAAGAAAAACCGCAAGCAAGATCCTACAATAAGGAGCCGCTAGCAAAGCCATGGACGCTGATTAACAACCTGAAGCTGGCCAATGAATTATAACAAAACATGGGGCACAATAGATCTACCCAGGTCGAGGTGCAGCAGGCCTGATGGTACAACATACAAATTTTGACAAATTACTTAAGTGATAACATTTTATTTGTCTGAAATAATATTGACTATAAGAAGACCTTGATTGTCGGAGAATTGTTCGCAATCATCCACTTGATTAAATCAACAAGAATAGCATCTCAATTTCCCTTCTCCACCATGGAAATGAATAAATACTGATAACCGAATTTGTACTGTTCTGTATTCCGAATGAAAAATCGGATTTTTAAGTTTTATAATCGGTATAAAAGATGTATGAATGTGTAACGTAAGGACATGTAAGTACGAGAACGGTGACTTACCCCGTCGGCGCTTCCGGGACTTCGAAACTCGACGAAGACTTGAGTATGCTTTTCCTCGGTTTCTTTTTTAAATTTTCCGTTGGATCAGTTCCAGCCATTATTTCGTTCATCTCTTCATCTAGCTTAGGAGAATGGACAGTGAAAATAACGAAGTAGGGAAACGATATTTCTGTGGTTAGAAATGTAGAATCGAAAATGATTTCATATGATACTAGTTAATATTGAACAGTCGGTATTTCCACCTTTCTACTAATAGCTTAACGTCCATACAGGTTAGTTTGTAAACAAGGACCGAAGAATAAGAAGGTTGCTCTCTTCTTTGATAATGCCGGCTTTGCTTGAGGATCTTCGTGCCATTCCGGACGCGCAATCCTGCTAAATTGATACCAATGACGTAACCCTTGAAATTACCAACGACTTAAAACATTCAAAAATGACATAATACACCCTTTTTTCATTTTTATTCCAAAAATTTTTCAATTGTTTTTTTCATTTATTTTTAACTTGATTAACGATTTTACGTGTTTTCGATAATCGGTTGTAATCAAATTGTGAAGATTGAAAGGATTCACTGCTGCCACTTGCGGTTCGGACAAAACTAAAAAGTCAAAAACAGCGAAAATAGACGGACCTAATCACAAATGTTAAACATTCACTCTCATCAGCCAACACTCCAACAATTGTCAATGTGTGGTGATTAGTGACCGTTAGTCGATAATTATTCAGAAATCGTGAGATGCGGTCTGGTGTGATGTAGGTTTCAGAAAAACATTTTCTTTATCGTGCCAACGTTTCGATCNACTTTGAGTGAGTAGAAATACTTTGATTGAATATATAAAAAATATATTTTGCATTGTATAAATTCACTTTTCCACATCCAAAATGTAATTGTTATATGTAAACATTGTTTGTAAATCCCAGGCCCTGAAGATGATCTCAATAAAGATCGAAACATTGGCACGATAAAGAAAATGTTTTTCTGAAACCTACATCACACCAGACCGCATCTCACGATTTCTAAATAAATAACAATTGTCAATTTTGCACCTAGTTCCGCCATAAAGCAATGATGACATTTCTGATTTATTTCCAGTAAGCACTGGAGTAAAGCAAGGCCCCCTTTTAAGCCCTCTACATTTTTCTTTATTCTTAAATGAGTACTGACTATAGAATTAGACTTTGAAAAAAAGTATACAATGGTAGTATTTTGCCACTTTTCCGATGGTTAACACAACCAAACAGTTTTTTCCTATATTGAATTGATTATTGAAGAATTTTCTTGCTTTTCTTGAAAAAATTGACCCAACTCCGATCTTTGTACATTTCCTTTGATATTGTCAACAGATCTGAAAAAAAATTGTTATTTATTAAAAAAATGTATATGCACTTACTACTTGTTCTTCGTTCTTCTCGTGTAGAAATGTGTAGTGTTTAGTGACTGAGCTCCAAACAATCATTAATCAACGGCCACTAAATGCACTTACTAGTATACAGTTTGGCCATTCTTGGATCCATATAGAGAGCATGTAGGCCATCCGATATAAGAATTGCGTTTGAACAGGGCAGTAAATATTGGAGTCTCCTGTCACATTTTGAAAAGAAACAGAGGTGTTTTTACTGCATATAGTACTTTATACACATATATTTATATTGAGGCCGAAAGTACTTATTAGCGTGAATATGTAATGTGAGAGGGTCAACGGCCATGCTAGATCGGAACACAGGCACTTAATTTTGAGCCAAAGCCCTATGTTATTCAATGTGTCCCACATAATTGAAGGTTGTCATTCTTTGGCTCCTTATAAGTAGCGTGTAGGCCACCCATGAAAATTTTGCTTGAGCACAGCGATTTTTTTGGTCGCATGTTCCAATTTGTAGAGGAAACAGGATCAGCTCTGTACCCGTATGTAGGTAGACCCTTGTAATCTTTAGATGCCATAAGTTCTCTGGTTGGAAGGGTTATCATAGAACGCGCACGTGCGTGTAGGTGTGTGTGGGTGTGTGTGTCGACGACCTTCGGCTGGGTTCGAATCCCACTCTTGACACTTGCTTTTTCATCTCAACCTTAGATTAAAAATATAATTAAATAATAGGGTCAATTATGACTACTAAATACATATATGGTTTAAGCTACTAGTAGATCCCCGTTTTTTAAGACATTTAAGGCTATTTGCAACAATTCGACCAGACGGGCTGGATTTGCCGCTGATTATTATGTCGATTTCATCTATGTACTCTAGCTCTTCACTGCCAGGTTGTCCACTACTAGTGATTGTACGGTTAGTGGTAGTACTCCTATTGGGTGCACCCTTTCATTGGTTATATTGTAAGTTTTTCGTCCCTTAGTTCTAATTTTATATTTTCGGCTAATTATGATACTATTTTCTAATGATATGTATCCATTGTATAATCTATGGTTTTAGTCTTTTATTGGTATCAAATAATTGGTATCCAAAAAGTATCTTCGTATCCAAAAAGTATCATTTGGATGCCACCACCAGGCATGCAGCTAGCAACTCGCTAATCTCATTACACGGTTATGTTGCCTTACCCTGCTTATATCCCTGATTAGAAGAAAATTAAGAATTAAATTATAAGAACGTAAATGTAAGATGAAAGTGTTGTTATATATGTTTGAAAGGAAAAGGACAAAATCACATACTTATTTTTGAAATACATTGAAATTTTAACCATTAAATTCAGTTCCTTTTTTTAGATAAATTTTATTTTCTTCTAGCTAACAATGAAAAACTTACTAATAATATTTTGGCGTTAATTATACTTATTTATTTTTTTAAGTAACAATTATAAATTATTTGGTGAAATTAATTTGTATTTTTCAGTTTGCGGTGACGATTGAGACGACACGGACACCGGGTAACCAATCAGGGAAATCCCTTCCGTTTCTTATCACCGCGTCCTTGGAGGTTACACATTCAATCACTGTTACAACTTTTATTTTCAAATGGGGCAAAATGAACTGCACGAAATCCATGATTTAATCGTCCTTTATATTATTTCACGGCTGTTTTTCTCTCTTCGAAGTCTTCGGCATTCTTCACAGACCAGATATGAAATTTACAGAACATTTGATTGCCCACATCACGCCGGAATGGAGAAAACAGTACGTCAATTACGAGGTCAGTATGCTTATGAAGTTAATTTTCTCGTTTCCTTATATCAGCGATGTTCAACGAGTTTTTGTGAATGACTTCAATGTGATAGACCCTACATTACGGAATAAAACATACATGTCAATCAAAATAATGTAGTTTGTTTATGATTTAATGATATCAATCGGTTGGAGTTTAAACCTTTAAATGAATACTAGATAAACAAGAATCAGCAATGACAAATCTGCTTTCAAAGATGGTTATGCAATTTTTTTCGATATTTTAGTACGTAGTTTGATGTTCTTTAAGTCTAGCCTGATATTTATTTGAAATTTTGACCGTTTTTATTCAGCCTATCTTTGCTGGGTTGGCCTGACAGATGTACTTCATCATTCCGCCATCTTCAGACTGTCTGTGCCACGAGGATAGAAAGGATAGGAAGATCAGTAACAAAATTACAGGGTTCACCACAGACCACTGGGAGAAATCTTGTATTTTAGATATTACAGATTTCCTTTGGGTCTGAGGAGTGATGAGCTTGCAGTTAGGTCATTGTCAATCATTTTGGTTCACCTATCTTTCCAATCTTGGTCTAGGACCCAGCAATAAAGATTGTGGTGAAGTCGAAACATGTCTGACAAACCAACCTACTGAGAACAGGTAGACCAAAATGATCAGTTACAACCAAATTACAGGTTCACCACCCTTCAGGCCAAAGAGAAATCTCACAAATTAAGTATGTATTTGTCAGATTTCCTTTTGGGTATGAGATATAATGAAAACGTAGTTTGGTCATTTATAGATAATTTTGGTTAGCCTAACGTTGCTGTTTTGATCTGGAGTCAGCCAGATGGTGTGAAGTCTAAACATGCCTCATAGACCATCACGGCAAGGATAGTCAGACTAGAATGATAATTGTGACTAAATTACAGGTTCACATCACCATTGACTATAGAGAGAAATTTCATAATTTATTAATTATTCATAATTTATTAGATATTGTCAGATTTCCTTTTGGGGTCTGGTGGGTTAAGCCTGTGGGTTGGTCATTAACGATAATTTTTGTTTGCCTATTCTTGTTATTTTGTTCTGGTATCCAGCACTAAATACGGTGAGGAGGTAAAACTTGTCTGGCAGACCAACCCATTGAGGATAGGCAGATTAAAATTATCAGTAACGACCAAATTACAGGTTCACCATGCCAAAGACTACAGAGAGAAATCTTACAATTTAGATATTTATTTGTCAGGTTTCGTTTTGAGGTCTGAGGAGTTATGATTCCATAGTTTGGTTATTTCTGATAATTTTGGTTCAGCTATCATTGCTACTTTGGTCTGAGGTGCAACACTAAAACTGGTGTGGTCAAAATACGACCAACCAAGGGAGGATAATCACTAATACTACTAATAGGATAACTAATAGGATCAGTAATGATCAAATTAAAGGTTCACCACAGATTACAGAGAGGAATTTCACAATTTATGCATTTATTTTAAGATTTCCTTTCAAGGTATTTTATTTTTTCCTGTAGTTTGATCATCAATGATAATTTGGATTAGCATGTATTCACTGTTTTTGCTTAGCTAGGGCCCAGCACTAAAATAGTGAGAAGTCAAAACGCTTCTGACATAACATACAGCAAGGGTAGGCAGACCAAAATTACCAGAAACGACCAAACTCCAGATTATGCTTTGTTGATTTATTGAAATATAAAAAATACCCTAGATAATTTGTGGACTTGTGTTTACTTTTTGCCACATACAAATCACATTTACTCTATATTGTGTCAATTGAAATTAAGAATGTATGAAGGTGTTCAGGTAAACAGTGATGAAATTCATAAAAGTTGAAGGGTTATGAAGTTTTATGAAAATTCATAAAAACAAATTTTATTTCTTAGCTTTTGGTGATACCAACCCATCATCGAAAGCAGTCTTATAATTATTTCAATTTTGATGACTAAATTTTGAGAATTGTTAAAAATCAAGATTTAGGATTTTATTTAACCTCATATAAAAATTCGAGGCCCATTTATAAAATGGTCATTTCTTATAAATTTAACAACATTAATAATGATTATGGAAATGTTCAAATTAAGGACAAATTTTTTTTTAGTTTTCTGTTTTTTTCTTGTCTTGTTAAATATCTTGTATTTTGGATTTGAATGAGTATCAAGCTTTTCCAACTTTATATTTTTTAATTGTAAATGCGTACTTAATACTCATTCAAATCCACATGTTTGTTAGTTTTCATGAAAAATTAAATAGTGGGTGCCGATAGTTGCAATTATTAAGGCGTTGACATGGAGACTCATCACTGTAAGGGTCCTGGATGTGAGTGGTCCTGAATTCAAACCCAACGTACTTACAAATGAGCTTTTTCTTTCTTTTTTTCCCCCAAAAATACCACAACACCCCGGGTTTGATACAACCTCTTTTGCTACCGTAATAAATAAATAAAACAGTGATACCAAATTATTGTAATGATTTTACTTTTTTTTTTTTTAGAAAGAATTTTTCCGCATTCCATTATATTTGTGCACATATTATTCGCATTCAAATTAATGATTATTCCTATGTCCTTTAGGAAATGAAGCAAATGCTGTATGCAGCTGTAGAGACAGCCCCTTCAGCAGAACTTGTGGAACCTGAAGTTTTGACACGATACTTTGCTAAATTCGATGAACGTTTTTTCCATTATTGTGATAAGGAATTAGCAAAGATAAACACATTTTTTTCTGGTAATATATTTTTTTAAATATTTTGTATTAGAATAGAAAAAATTGCTTTGTAATACAAAGTTCTTTGGCATTGTACCTATATATACCAAACACAATGTATATATGTCAATTAAAAATTATCCCATTATATTATTTTTGTAGAAAAATTAGCCGAGGCGACTAGAAGATATGCAAGCTTAAAGAGCGAACTGAGTGAAGCCATTGAATCTGAATACCAAGGAAAGAAGAAAGAAGGACAGAGGAAAATGATGTTAGGCAGGGTCGATTTACCCGTGCGGAAGCAGCAAGATTTGAAATTGGCATTTAGCGAGTTTTACCTTAGTCTGATCCTATTGCAGAATTACCAAAATCTCAATTTTACAGGGTTTAGAAAAATATTGAAGAAACACGATAAGGTAATGTTTTTGGTATTTAAAATAGCATAGGTTTAGCAACAATAATAGTCGATTGGATAGTTACATATAATATTTTTAGAAGTAGCTTCACATAAAAGTAAAATAGATCTAATTAAAAATTAAATTTATGTTGTTACCTGTCTGATCTAATACCGTATTTTAATTATGATTTTAATTTTTATTTGTTTATTTTCTTCTATTACTTCCTCACTTTAGCTAAAAATTGGGTTTTTACTGTTTCAATACCAGAATACAAAGTAAAATAAGAGTTGTCTTGGTATAGTCTTATCCATCCCTAACCATTTAATGTAAACCAAATTAAACAAGATCAGAAATTCGTGAGTTTTAATAAAAATGATTTAATTATGACAGTTTGAAAGAAAATTTACCAAAATACTGGAAAATCATTTAGTGATAAAGTAAAATTCAACTAACAATTTATTACCTAGTTTTGCTCTCTCCTAGGCATCGAGTAAATAAGCAATTGGATTTCTTCTTGTGAAACAATGAGCGATTTGAAGCTGTTCAACGCTTGTTCAGCAATTTCCAACCCATCTGTTTATCATGTCCCATCAGTGTTCTATAGGATTCATGTCAGGAGCACATAATCTGGCCAATTCCTACATCCTCCAAAATGGCGACAACTCGAGCTACATGCGGTCAAACATCATCATCCATTAATACGAATTTCCTCATGTACCTTAGTGCTGTCAAAGATCCATTCTATATGATGGACATGGACATTGATTCCATTCCTTACCATTATTGACAACCTTTGAGAAGGCTGTGACTCATGCATGGCACATGAAGCAAACCATTCTTCACGTCTTCTCCACTCACAGACCCAGTCATCTGGTTGCCACAAACCAAACCGTCATTCCACTATGAAGAGAGCAGCCCCCATTGATCAACTGTACAAGCGAGATGCTGATTTGCGAATAAGTTTCTTTTTTACTTGATGCTCTAAAGTACTAGAGAACACGATGCAGGACATCTAAAGACTAGGCTATTCTCACAAAGCCTTGTCATGAACCTTCATTACAGACCACATGGAGTTGACTATCAAGGAAGTCATTAAATGACAATTCTGTAGTGCTGTAAGAGCACAATTGTCTCTAACTGTTGAACGTCACAGTCGAGCATGGTACACCCAGGACTTGGGCTATGTAATAGACACTAAGCCTGTCGTTGGCCAAAGCATCTGGCCGGGTAAAAATTTTCTCGACTTAAAACCATGCTTTTAAGAAAAAAATTATAATTTTTTACTCAAAGAAAACCAATTTAAAAACCATTAACGACAAGTTGATTCTGGAAAGGATGAAAATGAATGGATTTTCATTATTTTTAATTTAAAGAGTGTAAAAGGATTAGTAACACTCTATGAAGGTATATGACAATTTATTAATGTTGTGTTTACATTTTAAGTAAACTTAATCTTTATACATAGTTATTATGGAAAATAAACAAACACATTCAAGATCTTTGAGTGTGTATACTGTAAAGTCTATCCTGATTTGTAAATTATGTGTATGCATAAATAGAATGCATGTCAAATTTCATTTATGAAGCTTTTTTTCTGTTGTTAGTGTATTTTTGTCCTTGAGGTAATGTGCTGTTTGAAGTTTTACTAGGGCACATCATTTTCCAACTGGTGGACGATTAACGATAATCACTTAGATGATTAGTTTATCTATTTTTTTGCCAATGTGTTTATGAATTATCAGGGTTTTTTGTCACGTCACAATTTTTTTTTTTTTTTTATAAAGTTGGTATAGAATAACCAAGTTAATGAATTTACATCGTTAAATTTTTGACGTCACTTTGAAGAGAATTATTTCATTTAGTGAACTTAATTAAATAAATAAAAAAACCTGTGGAAAATACACAGGTTGAATAGAATATAATGTGATTTATTATTCTCCCACTGACTTGAAATGTGTTTGGTCATTTATTGTTTATGTAGCTACATGCATTTTTATATAAAATGTCCCGTTTTGTCATTAATCGGAATTCACTGGGCAGAATAGACACAAATCCAGCTACCAACAGATTCAGGGAAGAACAAATTTTAAATAATTTAGGAAAACTTTTATTTGGAAAACATCAAAAGAACCCGAAAAATTCATCATTACAATCTTAATATTTAAAATGACATTGCTCCTCGGATGAGAGCAGTTGTGAATATGGAAGAAATAAAACTTAAAACTTGATTTCTGATAGGTTGGTTACATGGTGAACCGTTGGTAAAATACTTAATGGTCAAAAAATGCAGTGCTGTTTATCAAACAATGTTCATCTGTTAGTCTACACTTTCACCCCTCGATCCAAAGATTGTAACGAGGTGAGCAGATTATTATTCGCAACATTATGGTGTTGGAAGGGTGCATATTTCATATTATTGCAAACCGTTAATGGTTTTTCTTTTTATTAATAAAACTATTGAAAATTGTAGGGTTATTTATATTTTTTACTTGTTCCATAGGCTCTACTGATATAACAATAAGAATTAATTCATCTTTCTAAATATAGTTTTAATAATAATTACAAAAACATTTGATGATAAACCATTTAATGTAATTTGTATTCAGACTTAAAAAAACATGAGTACATGCATTATTTTCATTAAAAGTAATTACGAAAAAACATTCTTGACTCTTTTAATTTCTTCTTTGTATTAATTATGCATTTCTATAGTACTACCATCTTCATATCTTACTAACAATATAACTTTATAAACTATTTACAAGTTTACTAATTGTTTAATATTTTGTCATTTTTAAATAAGTGGGATTATTTTAAATTTGTAATGTAAAGAATGATTTATGACAATACTCATGATGTTAAAAATTTTTTATGGGATATTAATTTTTAATTTTAATATTTTCAGTTATTAAATGTAGATTACGGGGCTCGTTGGCACAACGAGCATGTGGTAACTTCTCATTTCCACACCAACAAAGATATTTCACGACTGATAGCAGAAACCGAGTCAACAGTGACAAATGATCTGGAAGGTGGAGATCGTCAGAGGGCGATGAAACGTCTTCGAGTCCCTCCTCTCGGTGAAAAACAAAGCCCATGGACGACTTTCAAAGTTGGCTTATTTTCTGGATCGTTTATTGTTTTAATATGTGTTGTAATTTTATCTGGTTAGTGTTTTATTTTTTTAATTTTGAAACAATAATTTGTTTAATAAATGAAATTTATATCGGTTTCAGGTTTATTTCATCCAGACACAAAAGGCGACTGGAGAGTATCAATTAGACTTTTTAGATGTCCTTTACTTTTAGTGGAATTTATATTTTTAATGGGAGTCAACGTTTACGGTTGGAGGTCGTCGGGTGTAAACCATGTCCTTATATTTGAATTAGACCCGAGAAATCATCTGTCAGAGCAACATATCATGGAAGTGGCGGCAATTTTCGGAGTAATCTGGACTTTAAGCGTATTGAGTTTTATTTATGCAGAAGCGTTGGGCATTCCGGCTTTTGTAAATCCTTTAGTCTTGATGGGCATCATGGTCGCCTTTCTGCTTAATCCGACTAAGACTTTTAGGCACGAAGCTAGATTTTGGGTTCTGAGGGTTTTGGTAAGTAAAACTCGGTCAGCTTTCAACTAATGTTTTGTTTTTTAACAAATTTAAGGAAACATGATTTCATAAAATTTCAAACATTTACCCAGGATCAATATTTTAGCATAGAGCATGTAGGATTAGTTTAAGTATCTTGCATATTCATTTTATTCATAAAAATATTAATAAACAACAAAATATAATCAATATTGTCATTTAACATCATGGCACATTTCATTGATAAAAATTAAATAAATTCAAAATAAAAAGTTATATTCGATTAAAAAACAATAAACCAATTTTGAATATAGATTTTTTTTTATTGTTTTCAGGGAAGGATTTTTGCATCGCCATTTTTCTACGTCGGCTTTGCTGACTTTTGGTTGGCTGATCAGCTTACAAGCCTTGTTCCTGCATTGGTCGATCTAGGATTTTTCGCTTGTTTTTATATAAAACTAGATGATTGGTATAGAGTCGGAGGTGATTGTCATGTTGCATTGATTTAAAAAAAATGTACATTAAAAACAATCTACTGCTGTTTTAGAAACGTCAGGCTCAGTTTGTATATCTAAGTACCACCACATTCGCCTTGTGATAGCTTGTCTTCCATCATGGTTCCGCTTTGCTCAATGCCTGAGACGTTACAGAGATACTAAGGAAAAATTTCCCCATTTGGCAAATGCCGTAAAATACGCTACGTCTTTTTTCGTTATTATATTTTCCCACTTGTACCTACTGACAAGCCATCAAACAGGTAATAAAACTGACTAATATTTCTTTAATTTTATAAGTTTGGTGTATTTTTTATTTTGTTAATTTTTTTTTTTTTTCCAGAGTCTATTGGTATTGCGGCAAACCCTTATTTTTATTTGTGGATATTCGCCTCAATGGTCAGCACAAGTTACTCCTATACTTGGGACATTAAAATGGATTGGGGTCTTTTCGACAAGAAATGCGGCGATAATAAGTTTCTTAGGGAAGAAGTTGTTTATTCATCAAATGTAAACAAAAATTCCTATATATTTCTCATACGTCAATCTCTATTTAATTTTTGTTTCTTTTACAGTGGTATTATTATTTTGCAATTATTGAAGATCTCATTTTAAGATTCGGCTGGGTCCTTTCTATGTCACTTACAGAAATGGGCTACATCCATTCTGAACTTATGGTAGCAATATTAGCGCCGCTTGAAGTTTTCAGGTAATTGTATGTAATTTTTCTTTTTTTCTTTTTCTTTAAATTAATTTATTATTGAAAAACAAAATGGGCAAATTCTGTTTGTATTATTTTAAATTAAGATATTTCGAGCTAGTATATTTTTTAATAGGTAAAATTGAAATGTTTCAATGCATTATAATGTATTGTAGCATTATTACAAGGTCTACTTTAGTCTTCCTCATGAAAAATAAAAGATTAAGAACTGAAAAGAACATCGAACAAATAAGAAATATTTTAATAACAATTAATTATTGTTTAAGTGTAATTTAAAAAAAAGATCTTACAAACTTATTAATTTAAGATTATTTAGAGAATGTCAGATGCAGGCTGGTGTGATGTAGGTTTTGAAAAACATTTTTTTTTATTGTGCCAACGTTTCGATCTTTATTGAGATCATCTTCAGGGCCTGGGATTTACAAACATTGTTTAAATTATACAAACACGTATCAGATGTTAATATGAATTTATACAATGATGTACACAATATAGAAATTTAAGGTTTAATCAAAGTATTTCTACTCACTCAAAATGTGTGTTTTCGGTGTAGATGTGTCATTATTGAGAGTGTTAGTGAGATAATGTTTGTGACCACCCAGTTTGGTCACATTAATTGCCTGTCCTTTTATTGTGGAAAGACAAGGGGTTTTTTTTTGGGGGGGGGACCAGGGATACACGAATTAGTCATAGATATTAAGAGGTGTTTATTTTAAAGGAAATTATTTAAACAATCATAGGGTAATTTCAACAAACTTAGGGGAAATAAACAAAAGGGGTATCCATCTGCATTGAAAAGGGGAACGGTTTTACATCTAAGATTGCAATTACTGATTTAAAAAAAGGATTTAAATTTACCAAAAGGGAAAAAATATTTACTGAGCCAGTGCTCTCCAGAGCGGAAAAAATAAAATAATAACTAAATTCACTAACTTCGTGGTCCGCTTGACCAATTAATATATTACAATTAATTAAGGTTTTTAGATGAGATAAAGGGGGTTGAGGTGGGAGGTTGGTGTCCGAGTGGATCGAGGTCACGATGGCTCAAGTGGCAGAGCAGCAGCGTATCTAGCTGAAGATCGTGGGTTCAAATCCCGCTCGTGCCATTGACTTTTTTATCTCAACTAAAAAACCTTAATTAATTGTAATATATTAATTGGTCAAGAGGACCACGAAATGAGTGAATTTAATGATATAAAATGAAGTATACTTCACTAAAGCTCTCCATCGCCATTTCATTTGTCGCCGAAAATCCAATCCGATTACACGACATTTGAAAAATGGCAAAAAGGAGAGAAAATTCGAAAGGTGGGGTTGAGGTGGGAGGTTGGTGTCCGGAGTGGATCGAGGTCACGATGGCTCAAGTGATAGAGCAGCGGCGTATCAAGCCGAAGATCGTGGGTTCAAATCCCGCTCGTGCCATTGACTTTTTTATCTCAACTAAAAACCTTAATTAATTTTAAAATAATAACATTCAAACACAGCAGCAACAATCAATATGCCTTACCGCGATTTGAGTTTAAAATTTCTTCCTTCCCATAAGAGGGCCAGAGCAACACTCCTAATCTCCCAATTCGCACTTTCCTCTTCATATCACAAAACCCTTTGTCAAGTCGCCAAATAGCAAGGAAGACCTGTTGTTGGAACGCCGGCCGTTGCACTACGACTTTGAGGATTGCCATCTGCGTAATCTGTTTCACATTGTCAAAATAAAAAAAGTTTCAAAAATAGCTGACATTGAGGAAATGTTCCTTGGGGAGGAGGAAGAAGAAGAGGTGTTGACTGCTAAAGCAGTATTGAATGTTATAAACGAAGCTTGGAGCAATGAAAAGCCAAGCCCAGAATTACTGCATGAGGGTGCTCCGTTTGTTTATATATGTTGGATTTTGAAGAAGTAGGGATAGAAATCCAGTTTTCTAGGAGGAGTCGGCTTCTTTGAGGTGCAAGTGGCCTACAATGGGAAAAACTGGTAATGATTTGACATTCGGGCTTAGTTATCTTTTCAAGATTATTATAGACAGGATTAATAAAATTAATTATGGATTAATGCTAATAAAAAGGAGAGATAAATTATTGAAGATTTAGACTATGTAGAATTGTTTGATGTGTGGAATGTAATGATTGTTTTACATGTTGTATTATATGCTTTGTGTATGTTATTGATATAGAATTTGATTAATGATAGTGTAGCTGCTACTTAGTTTACATCTGTCTGTTCTATAATTGATGCTGTGTTTATCTCTGTTGATGTAAACTATTTCCAAAAAGTTACGTTTATGTTTGTTTTGTTCTGTTTAATATTTTTGGATTGTTGAAATTGAAATTGTGTTGGTGTTCAAAATGATGGGTAGCCAGTGCTGTAGGATTTTGTTTGAGTTTTTTGCCCTCTTATCCAGATATTGGGATGTAATTTCGATGTAAGTTTCTGGACAATTGATTTTGCAAATTACATCAGATTTATTTGTTACTGGTGTGGGATCTCTAATTTTGGAAAAAAAAGAGTGTGAATAGTTTTATAGTTTTTGAAGGCTATGTTAAAGTTATCAGAAGAAAGAAATGTGTTTAATTTGTGTGATAGTAGTGTGATGTACATCTGAATGAATGGCATGGGTATGTGGAAGGAAGTTACGGTAATAGATACACCCGAATGACAAAATTATAGACACATTAAAAAATCACGATTTCAACAGTCAAAAATGATTTCTTTTGCCGTTAGAATATTGTTCATGATATTAAAAGAAAATTAACTCTGAAAATGGCTTGATCTGATAATCTTATACAAATGTACATCTCAATAAACAGTATTGTTTTGATTTAGCTGCGACAGAATTATAGACACACATTTTGTTTACGTTTATTTTATAACTCCAAATAAAAATGAATAAATCATTCAGTATTCACTGTACCTTAGTAAAGTGATTACTGTGAGTTATTTGGAGCAATTCAAAGTTATTTTAAAATGCCCAAAGGAAGAAAATTTTCTGATGAGGAGCACTGGTTGATTCACTTGCTCAATGAAGATGGAATGAGCTGTCGAGATATCGCCCGACGCATAAAACGAAGTTTTTCATCGGTATCGAAGATAATACGACTAGGTGAAAACTACGGTAGAGGGCATAGCTCTGGAAGACCTCCTTCCTTGACCAGAAGAGACAAATCGCACATCCTGCACGTTGCTTCAAACAGCTTTTCAACTGCAAAAGCCATCGCAGAGAAGGCAGGTGTTGATGTTTCTGTTCGAACTGTTCAGAGATTCCTTAAAAAAACTGAAAACATAGTCTGAAGAAAACTGAAACGCAAACCAGCTCTGAAACCCCACTACAAACTAGCCTGTGTCAAATTTACTGAAAACCACATTTTAAAAATTAAGATTATTGGCGAAAAGTTATTTTTTCTAACGAAAAAAAAATTCAATTTGGACAGATACGCATACTACTTTCATGACCTAACTAAAGAAGAAAAAAATTTTGTCACGGCGCCAAATAGGTGGTGGATCTTTGATTGGGTGTAATAAAAAAGGGAATCTTTGTTTTCTTCCAAAACACATCAATTCGGAATATTACAAGAAATTACTGGACAAAGAAAAAACTAGTTCAGCAATTTATGCGAAGGGACTCCAATGTTCCAGCAGGACAACACACCCATACACAATGCAAAAATTGTTAAAGAATGGTTTTCACAGAACAGCATTGAAAAACTTGAATGGCCTGCACTCTCACCAGACTTAAACATTATAGAAAATGTATGGGGAAAATTATCGGGGATGGTATATCAAGACTGTAAGCAGTACAACAATGTCAACGAACTTAAAACAGCTGTCACCACTGCCTGGAATAATTTGCCTCAAGATTTTATTCAAAATTTGTACAAAATCATTCCAGAAAGATTACTGGAAATAATAAAACTGAGTGATAATGCCACAAAATATTATAACCTTGTTTTAAATTGATTTTATCCCATGTGTCTATAATTTTGTCGCAGACAAAATCGTTTAATTTTAGTATTTTAATAATTTTTTCTCTTATTTACTGAAAAAATAAAGTTTATGTGTTTTGAATAAATATTTGTAGTACAAACCCATTACATTAAAAAATCATAACAATTAGGGGTGTGTCTATAATTTTGTCACTCGGTTGTAATTATGTCTGCAAGTATTGGGCCTAGGTTGCTGCCCACGGCTATGCCAAATAGTTGTTGGTAAAAATGATTGTTGATGTGTGTAATGTATTCGTTCAAAACAATGGTTCGACACTGCTGTATTAATGATTATCTTATTATCTCTAAATAATCATTAATTAATGGCCACTAAACACCACACATTATTAATTTAATTATAAAACAAACAAATAATTTTTCTAGAAGTCCATTTTTTCCACACATTCTGTAACTTCTTGGATTTTGTGATGAGCCTGTAAGTTGGCCGTTACCGATTATCCTAGTAACAAAGAGACGCATCACAGTAAAGATAGGCAGACCAGTATTAGTAACGACCAAATTACTGGGATTTTGATTGAATAGTCACTCGTCTAGTTCAATTTTTACATTTTACAATGTATTAAGCTTTTTCCCATTAAGGAACAGACTGGGAGAAAGGGATCTCAGCTGTTGTGTACTGTATGGTATACAGATGGCTCTAAAGCTGGGTTTCCAGTGTGCGAAAAAATCCCTTGAGCAATTAAATACGAGAATCATTTGTGAAACGCCATCTCAGGTTAACCATTTCCAGGAGGTGAAACATTTCACAACATAGAAATAAAAGAAGGTGAACCATCAATTTGCGTGAGACAAGCATACGATTTATAACTACACCAATTGCTGCATCAGCGTTTGCTATCATGGCGATACTTTTTGCCTTTGTTCCATTTTGATGCTCATCTCCTCCCACGCAACCTCTCTCTTGTTATGATGAGTTTTATCTTTAGCATCTTACAAAAAGCCAGTCAGCTCACGCCGAAATATCCTCCAAAAGTTTTGCAGTCCAAGTATCTGCAACGCAAAACAGTTGCACAAGTGATTGCGCAATGGAAACCTGGCTTAAGACTCAGTATGGATCAGGAGTTAATATCTGTGGAAATAAACCAAGGACTAGAATTCATATAAACCAAACCACTGTCTTTCAAGTGGGCGGTGGGTGGACTTCTTGGGCGGAGTTGGCGCAACCCGAAAGGGTGAGCTTGTGAAACCTTGGGGACACCCATTGCCCGAAGATATGGGAGATACTGACCACCTCATCCCAGAATATACTCATGTGGAAAAGGGTACCTGAGAATGAAAGGTTTTTAATCCGGGAAGTGTGTAGGGCAGGCACACGGCTTGGAATTATCCCTCGAGGTGAGGTGGTTGGGATGATGGTCGGTTTGTTTGGTGCTTGAACGATAATTCTCACCTCTCTCATCCACCCAGAGGAATCGTCTCTCGATATTTGTGGACCACAGTGCCAAAGGGTGGTACATTACTCCTGGGGCGTGCCTCTCAAAATTTTTTAAGTTTCGACTGAGTTCAAACTCGTAAAACAATTACGCAAAAATCAAGCTTTGGCATCTTAGTAAAGACTGAATTATTCCCAGCCGAAATATAAATAAACCATAAAATAAATAAAAAGATTTGATTTAAAATTTGTTATTTACATCTGTATTCTATAATTATTTTTTCCAAACATTTGTTTTGTAATTCACCCAGGCCCTGAAGATGACCTGAATAAAGGTTTAACATTAGGAAAAATGAGAGAGAATTCTTTATTCTAGGACTAGAGTCCACTAAGAATAACAATAAGTTCACAAAAAGTTTATAAATATGGTACTTGAATTAACAAAGGGTTTGACATTACCATATAGTGAAATAAAATTGCATAAAAGACAATACAAAATATAAAAAGATAGTAATAATAGTATCAGTAATAAGAATTTAGGGAAAAATAATAATAATAATATCTTGTGCAAACATTATCACAAACTGTAAACTTAAAACTTGAGAAAAAAATAAACAAGCTTTGTTATGTAATAAAAGCGCCTAATAATGTGTACTATGTTGGCTATGTTTCCTGGAGGGAGATATGTTTGTACAAAAGGGATTTAAAAGAAGTAAGAAAGGCGGCTTTGTAGACGCAAAGGAAGAAAATTCTAGAGATTTGTGGCTAGGAAGGATTGTACAGATGTGGAGGTCATTGGAAGACGAGCGGGGTTAAGAGATTGGATGGATGATTTGAATTGAACTAGTCAGAAAATATAGTAAGGTCGACGAGGATTTAGGGGTTAGTAAAGGAAGTTGCTTAGGAAATATTTCCTACGGAAGGAAGGATAAAGACAGGATAGATCTGATTACAGGTGTGAGACTCTGGACACTCAGGGGCTGCCAAATATAAATCTGACACAACTGTTCATTCGTCTTTTTCAGACGCTTTTCTTGAAAATGAAAAGTGTTTTTCTTACACACTTCATTCCTGAAAATTATTCATAAATAACATTGTCAATAGGATACAGAAAGTGTTTTTGATTGGTATGCAGATAGAAGAAAACGCTTCAAAGCCTGAAATTCAAGGTGTTTCGTCTGCAGTTCTCGTTATCTAGTTTTGCTATACTGCAAAAACCTTTCACAAAACGACATCATAAACTTAGGGAAACTATAAGAATTGGTGACTCAAATATTAGCTGGAGTAATAATGTTCAATACCTTGATTTACACCACAATAGTAAACTTAATTTTGGTGTCAACACTTACAATAAAGCTCGTGACACTGACTTTTTTATCTCAACTAAAAACCTTAATTAATTGAAAGATATTAATTGGTCAAGCAGATCACAAAAACTAGCAAACTTACAATATATCTATCTATCTATAATGTTTTAATTTAAAAATAAATAAATGAAATATTATAAAATATCTGTCCTAAGCTTATTCCCTATTGCAAGTTGTTTTTTCAAAATAAATTTTTCTCCACTTTTTATTTATTTATTTAGGCTAAATTAGTAATTCTTGTAAATATAGTAAGTTTTTTTCCGCCCAGTGTTAGAAGTATCAACCATTTTTCACTCACGAACTCTGGATCAAGGTACTTAAATATGTCAATTTGTGTACATATTTAAGATTGTTTTGTCCTGATGATGACCTTAAAAATAAGTCGATAGCTCAGCAGAAACAACTGAATTTACTTTCTTCTTCAAGACTATACCTTGATCCAGTGTTCATGATTAGGAAGTATAATAACCCTAGCCATTTTCCCTTGTATTTACTTTTTCTTTACAATGTACGTTCATATTCCCGGATAATGAGAGTCAGTTGTATGTTACGTGGTAAAATTGAAATTTATAGGCCATAATTTTTAAATTATGGCCTATAAACTTCAACTTTAGATTGAATAGAATTTTAACTCTTAATATAGAATATTCTGTAATAATAATAACCCTACTATTAGGTATATTTTCGCTATTGAATGAACGTTCTGTTTATTTTCAGAAGATTTGTCTGGAACTTCTTCCGACTTGAAAATGAACATTTGAACAATTGCGGTAAATTTAGAGCAGTGCGCGACATTTCGGTCGCGCCTATGGACACATCGGATCAAGCTGTCATACTGCGTATGATGGACAGCGCAGAAGGAGTATTTAATAGGCATAAAAAGAAAGGGAAAAATAAAGATACCAAACTACTTTTAGAAGCGGACGAATCAAATGATGAGGTAGATATTAGATGAGACTAATAGATCTTTAGTATTCATATTGGGTTGTCCGGAAAATAATGCAGGATTTTGGTATTAAACAAAAAAAAGAAACTAGTTACTTTAAAGCAATGTTCTTTAATCAAAATAATTTCCCATACTCTCAATACATTTCTCCCAACGTGTTGGTAACTTATTAAATCCCGNCATTCATACAAATGAGTAATCCTGTAAACGTAAACAGAATATTTTATATAGATTTTTTTTAATGAAAACTTAAAATCCTGCATTATTTTCCGGACAACCCGATAGTTAGGCAGGTTGTAAATACTTATAAAAAGTGAGTAATTGTGCCTTGTTCACAAATTAAAATTTAAAAATAATCAGGATTTATTAAATTATAAAAATTGTATATTTTTACTTCTACTTTAAAATTTTATTTTTCTAACGGTCAGAAAAGTCCTTGATGTATGTAAACCCTGTTTTCTCCAATTAGTTTCCTGAATTAATTGTAATCTAGTCATTCTACTTAAATTTGTACTTAATAATTTATTTATTACTATTTATTTTAATGAACCTATGTACTTATTTATTTAAAAAAAAAAAATTAGTTTGTAGATAATTTTTAAGTACCTGATATAGTTTAAAAAAATAAATGCTTGTTTTGTAAGTGAAATTAAAACTAGTCTAGTTGTAATTAATGTATTTATTTCTGCATGCACGAACCATAATCCTTAAAAGATCAAATAAAGAGATGAATTTATTATTTTTAAGGTTTTATTATTCATTTATTCAAATCCCACTTCCTCTAGTATTATTTAATGACTCCAATTAATAACGCCAAAAATGTAAACGTAAACGTATAACCCAGATGCGTCAAGATCAAAACAACAAAACAGTTTGACATTAAATTTAAAATAATTAAAAATTATTCAACACTCTCCATATTTTTGTGTAGAACTAGCAAGCATATTAGATGCTCTCCAGTATACCAAGGCCATCCAGCATACCTGGACAGCCTGAACAGTCTTGCAGCTCTTAAGCAAAAGTACGTGGGATCCAACTGAAATTACCTCTTCTTTTACATCCTCCAAGTGATGTTGAATCACTGATCAGATCTTTGAAAATGTGCAGATGGTAGAAGGTAGACCAAGGAGTGCAAGACAAGAATAGAGAGAACTTTCTTTGATCCTACAGTCCTACCTCCCCTAACTGTAAAACTGTTCCTACCTATAAACCTAGTTCCTAGATGAGTGTTGGTTGCTCCTCTCCTCGCTCCATGGGAAGCTTTCCCCTTCCGCCAGAAATTCCTCTCATAACTACTTTGCCTAAAGCCCTGCACGACTCTGACAAAGGACGATCATTCGTCTTAGCCCCAGGCAGAAGGCCCTGACTCTCTTTTATCAGGAAGAGTCTTGACTTTTTGTTATTCCCATTGCTTCATCTGATGCCCTGCTCCTCTTTGTAAGCGAATGTCTTTCTTCTATCAAAAGTTCTCATCACTACTTTGCCTAAAGCTCTGCCTGCTCTGGCAAAGTGACACTCCCATCCTAACGCTGAGCCAAAGGCTCTGCTCCTCTTCCGTCAGGATCATCTTCTTGGCACTTTGACTGAAGCCCTCCACACCTCTGGCCAAGTCCTTCCAACTAAATCAATCCTCCAAAAAAAAAAGAAACCTGGCCCCTAGACAAGTATTGGTTGCTCCTCTATCCGTTCACCTGAAGCCCTGCCTACCTGCAAAATGACGATCTCCCATCCTTTTCCCTTCCATTAGAAGTTCCTCTCATCACTACATTGTCTAAATCTAAATGATCTTTCATCCTAGACCTGTTTCTCTTCTATCAGGACGAGTCTGTTCTGTTTTTTACCGTTGCTTCCCGCCCCTCTTATGAAAATGGCTGTCTTCCTTCTGACAAGAGTTCCTCTTCTCCTAGCTTTGCCTAAGGCCTGCACCCCTCTGACCAAGTTACAATCTCCCAGCCTTCTGGAGTTCCTCGACCTGTTGCTTCATCTAAACCCTGCCTCCTCTGGCAAAATGATCTTCCATACTCACTCCATGTGAAAAGCCTGTCTGTCAAGCATTCCTCGTTGTTTCACCTGAGGTCCTGCCTCTCTTTGGCAAATGACCATCCTCATTCCATTCCCATTACAAGATTCTCCAGGTACCAGCACCCTTTAGGACTTGAAGCGACCCCTTCTGTTAATCTCAGGGATATAATAAACAATTGAGTGACTTAACCATACAATAAAGCAATACATCATGAAACTGCAAACCTTATCATAATAAAGAAGAGCAAGCTTAAGAGCATCCCCAATCATAATCAAAGCTGAAAGTAACCATCAGCCACTTTCACATAGAAGAGAAAAACTGGCAGGACGGTTTGTGTTGCGCCAAATGGTGAAAAAAATATCACTTGCTCAGCGCATCTGTGATTTGTCCATAATGAATCTAACAAAAAAATATTGACCAAAGAAAAAATCAACACCGATTACAAGTTTTACCTCTCTATCAAAATTTCAAGAAAAAATCGAACAAAGAGATACCCTTCCAATTTTTTAAAAAAATAATTAGAAACCCCCTTAATTGCTATATACTAAAAGACTACTCCGGACAAAATCCCGTAGTGGTTAATCAACAAGTGTTTGCTATCTTCAGGAACTTTTCCCTAATGACCATGTAACTGTTTGGTCTTAACTATCCACTTAACTGGATGGACCCCTCATGTCTGGTAATGTGGGATGCTCCTGGTTCTGCCCTAGCATCAATAAAGGGGAATCAATTCCTCTGCCGGCAGAGATATCAATTTATTAAGCTGAATTATTAGCAATTAAGGCAGCGCTAATTTTCTTTACACTCAACCTTCCTACAACGAATCGCATTAAAATTTGCACAGACAGCCTCAGTGCTTGCAAAACACATCTACTACCATCAAAAATTATATTGTAGCTGACATAAAAAAGACTGTTAACAATTTTTCCACTTAAAAAAAAAGGTCTCTTTCATGTAGATTAAAGGACATATGGGCAACGAAAAAGCCGACAACTTGCAAAAAATGCCACACAGTTACCCACCCCTAGAATCATAAAGATCCCTTATACAGACCTTTTTCAAATATTGGAAACAAGAATTCAAATAGAATGGCAAATTGAATATTCTACCTCGGATAAGGGAATGGCTTATAAAACTTTATTTCCACTTGTGAAAATAAAACCGCGGTTTAACAAACTAGACATGGCAAAAAAAGACAACCACCATACATCGGTTAAGAACAAACCATGGCATCTGCGCAGTGTATCTTCACAAGATTGGCATAAAACAACACCCTAATTGTGACATGCGGAGTAAAGGAGGACCTAACGCACATAATGTTTCACTGCAGACAACATTCATCGGCCAGAAATAAATTCTACCAGGATCTAGAGAAAGAAGGTGTAGAACACCCAATTACGGAAAGTAGAAATTAAAGAATCCCAGTGTGTATAACTTAATAATAAAATTTTTAAATGATGTGTCTGTGAAAATGTAATTTGAACTGTTTAAAAAGTATAAAAAGTATTCTAAAAATAAAATAAAAAATACCTTGATCAAGTTATGCATGAGTTAGAAGTTACAAATCAACAACCCAAATTATATTGGATTCAATATCATCCAAGGTCGGGTTTTATACATAATTGGGTGGATGCTTATCCAAAAAAATATTTTCTCTGGTACGCAGACTACAGAAAAATTCAGTTCCTATGAAAGATATATTCGATCTACTCATGTAGTCTATGGAAAATATCTGGAAAATCAACTCGTATGTCCATATTGCCTAACACGTTGAACAGAAATCCTTCAACAGATGACCAAACTTCAAGCAATGAGGCACTGCAGTTTACATAAACTTAACATATTAAATCTTAAGAAGATGGAATTCAGTAAATTATAACAAAATGTATCGATTTTATCGTTCCTGATCATCTTGGTCTGTTGGCAGCACAATGACAGACACTGAAGATGGCACAATGCTGACAGACCAGCCCAACTAATAGCCAAACGAAGATAATTGGTAAATTATTCAGAAATTGTGAGATGCGGTCTGGTGTGATGTAGGTTTTAGAAAAACATTTTCTTTATCGTGCCAACGTTTCAATCTTTATTGAGATCATCTTCAGGGCCTGGGATTTACAAACTAGTTTACATTTAACAAATACATTTAGGATGTTGAAAAGTGAATTTATACAATGCAAAATATATTTTTTATATTCGATCAAAGTATTTCTACTAATTCAAAGTGTTTGTCTTCTGTAAATTATAAATGTAAACAATGTTTGTAAATCCCAGGCCCTGAAGATGATCTCAATAATGATCGAAACGTTGGCACGATAAAGAAAATGTTTTTCTGAAACCTACATCTCACCAGACCACATCTCACGATTTCTGAATAATTATCGATTAACGGTCACTAATCACCACACATAATTGATAAAGAAAAAACTACAGTTTTACCACCCGCAAACCGCAGAAGGAAATATCACAATTTAAATTTGTATGAAAATAAGTGTGTGATACTCAAACAAATAGGATTTCAATGTTTTTTCAATGTCAAAAAAATGTGTCAGTGAAATCTTATTTAAAATTCGCATTTTAAGTTTTTTAATATCAGTGGACAAAATTTGCCTCTCAACAAATAATTAAATTGTAAACAAAATTTGGGAAATGCAGACTTATTATCAACTTAAAATATTAGCGAAATATATAAAAAGTGTTTAGTAAGCTAAAGCTTAGCTTAAGTTAATAATTCTAAAGTATTTTCAATTTTGTATATTCATGCTGAACCAGCATTGGGTCCGTTTTCACTCTCGGGTTTGTTAACTTTGTACTGTAACGCGTTTCAGCATTGTACCGGCTTTAGTGAGATGAAGATGGCGCAAAGCCGTAACGTGTTGTTTGACAAACCTGCAGATGCAAAAAGTGATCCATCGCTGGTTCAGCACGGGTTTAATGACTTGCAGACCGACATCCAGCGTGAACTCTAATTGTGTCTATTGATTTGGATTATCCTCACTTTTTCAATTTATTTAAATTAGGTTCAATAAGTCAAAGTTACACTGGAAAATTTCAACTCCAATTACCTAGTGCTATAGTACATAATACAACACTAATTTGCACCATTATGTTTATATGTAATATAATATTCATTAAAAAAAAAAAACTTTTTGTTTTTACAGAAAAGAAATTCTAAAAGGGGAATCTTCCGGAAGAAGTAAGTAGAGGTGCAGTTAGGTTTTTTTTTAATATTCAAAGGATACATGCAAAAACTATGCACTTTTGTTTGATTTCTTCATTAATAACCAACAGTTTGTATTGCTCTAATCAGCAAATAATAATCGGTCTACGAACATTTACCACACTGGTTTTTGCACCGAGACCATTTTGAAGAACGCCTTACAGCAAGAAATAAACTTTTAAACATCCGACGGAGAAATATCTATTCGTGATGTATCGAATCTCAGGTAAATGTGAAACTTTTTTTATGTCGTATCGAGCGATTCAGACGATGAAAGTATGAAATGTGTTGCGCCGCCTATTATTGAAATATTTACAAAATTGCAGGTTTATTTTTGTTTTGTTTTTCACTTTGGACCCAGGTTTTGTGCGTCCAAAGCCAGGCAAAAGAAAGACAAGACTCAAAGTCATGAAATTTCTACCAGATGATTATGAACATTCAGAAGTAACAAATCATCAATTTTATTATTTCTTAAATGCAAAAATAAGGAATATCAGGAAATTAAGAGAGAAAAAAAATAGAGGCAAATAGTTTGTAATTTTTAGATGGCAAAGTTCATATCTGCTTTAATTTTTTTCTTTTTGTAATTTATGTATAACATTAATATAACCAAGATGTTTAATAATATTTAGAAGTGTGAAAGTTCAAAGTGTGGAGACTTAACCATATAATTTTTTTTTAATCAGCAATAAATACGAGATGTTTAATATAAACGATTAACATGTGCTGAAGTACTAGTCCTTAACACAGCATTAACAAAAATACGAACAAATGTATCGAATGAACTCTTCGGTCAGTAGCACTACATTTAATTTGATTTTGGATATATTTTGTCTTTTAATTTTTTGTTTGTTTTGTTTTAAACAGCAAATAAAGAAAACCTTCAACAAAATGAAACTCAAAATGTTTTTTTCTATGCACAATTAATATTTATGCTGTATGTAAATTAAAAGTTTAATTATTTTCTTTTTTACATAATATTTTCAATAATATATTTCTTTCGTCATGGCTAAAAAATATTACGTTTAAATCTGAACTTTACAAATTAAATGCAAAGCTATACCAAATGTACAATTCCATTCTTGTTTGTTTAAATCTATTAATAAACTGTGATATTTAAATTTAAGCAACAAATACTGCAAATGTCAGTCAACCACCTTCTGATTCCACATCCTCTTCTTTCCATTTAGGCTATAAATCTGGAAAAAAAATTGAATAAATTAAACAAATCCATCAATAAATTATTCAAAAGGTCCACTGCTTGTCACTTATCTACCAAGTAACCAGAAAAGTTGATGCGGGTATAATTGTTACAATTAAAATAATTTTAAGACTATCTTTTTATGGGGAAATTGTCTCTTTAGAATCTCCTTTCCCAAACAAGTTACGATGTTCTTCTTATAAAAGTTTGGGTTCTGGGACTCAAAAAATAAATTCAGCTCATTTTCCAACTGTTGGCAATTATTGAACTCCCGATTGTTCATATGATTGTCCACTGCTAAGATAAGGTGAAAATCAGATGAGGCCAGGTCTGGAGAGTGGTGTAGGACTTCTGAACCAAGCTTCATTATCAGCTCCTTTGTCATTCTAGCTATAAGAGCTCCACAATGACCTAGTGAAAATCCTTTTCTGTACACAGGTTATTTCTGGGCCTGGGCAAGAGAGCTGTTCCAGTTGGCTTGAATAGATTTCTGTGGTGATGGTCTGACCATGTGGCAGTTCATAGCACACAATGCCTGCCTTACTCCGCCTAACACAAAACATCTTTTGTTTGTGAATATTTAGTTTTCACATCAATGGGACAGTGTCATTTGGAGACAATAGCTCTTGGTGTTAGTGTACAGGATCTAGTTTTCATCGTATGAGACAATCTGTTCAAAAAACACATGCTTCGTGCCATGAAAGCAATACAAGGCAAATGTTTAGACGCTGGTTATGTTATGAAGAACCCATTTACTCAGCTTCCACGTCTTCCCAAGTCGATTTAAGCCAGATTAAATGGTTTCAATGTTACAAGTGGAAAATATAACGGGAAAAAAAATTTGCACTGGGGAGACCAGAGGGTCCCTCGGCAAGGCTGAGTGAGGTTGAAGACACGAGGGTGGTCTTCAGGAGCCGAAGGAGGCCCAGGTGGCACTAAGCGGGGATATCAGGATAGGCAAAGCTCGATCTTAAATGGTTCAGTGTAGATGAGTTGGAGAAAAAGGCGAAATAAGACATTTTTATTGTTTTGAACTTTATTTTCTTACCATCATGGAGAGGGAAAAACTGCCCTGGAACGAAGTTCGAACTTTTAATTACTCTCATGCAATTTTGTTTTCTGACTGTTTCTTTTTCCTTTTTTTATTGTTGAAGAGAACTTGTTTCTTTTTTATTTTCCATGTTATTCGCAATACAGAAAACATTAATATTTTATTTTCATGTTTTTTTTTTTTCACCCTGAGGGTTCACTGTTTCCCGAAAAGGAAAGGAAAAACAGTGTGGCATCGGATTATTTTACTTTGGAGACAAAGCGGCCATGAAAAAAAAAAAAAAAAAAAAAAATCCACAACACCCCAGGTACCACCCGGAGACCGGATTGTCAATGGTCCAACGAGGGAACTGGTAACATCATTACACTGAACACTGCTAAGCTCCTGACATGAATCATGTTCGATAGCTCGTGGTTCATCTTTAATCTTCTCATTCCCAGAAGTATTTTTGAACAACTTTTGGGCAGTGCACTCACTTACTGTTTCGTTAAATCAATGAAAATTTTAATTTTCGGCTGCCCTTGTACCAAGCTTAAATTCATACAATAAGAACATACGAATTAAGGATTTGGAAGTCATAAAGAAAATATTTTATAATTTATATTTTTTCTTTATGAACTGATGCATTATCCTCTCGGTATTATGTGATGTAAATATCTTATCCTCCTATGTAAATAGAAATGTTGATTAATGGTAATAAAACAATAAAAAATGACAAACCGCATGAATTTTTCTGGCTACTTGTTACAATAAGTACATATTTAAAAAATTCAAATTGTTTATGATCATAAAAATAAGTGTAATTTAGAAAATCCAGTATCTTTGGCACGTGGAATTATTTAAACCGATAGTTTAAAGTATTAGGCATTCCACACTGCCGGCTGAGCCAAAGAAAATTTCTCAAATCAGGCTCAGATTTGACTGAGTGAGCACTACTTAAAACGGTGATCGGATGGCGATCAGGCCTTCAGTTAGTCACTAAATAAGAAACCCATCTTAATGGACAGCCCTTTAATGTGAAAACCTCCCTTAATAGATATGTTTACATAGCCAGGCAAATAAAAAGATAGGATTTTTATACATCTTAAACCCTCTAAGAACGTACATAAACAATGCATGTACTTAATGTCCAGAATTGACATATAAAAAAATTATTATCATCGTTTTATTTATTTACTTTAATGTTCTGTATAATTATATTTTTTTCTTTCCAAAAGGTAGATTGGGGATGAGGCCAGGAAGACAGAAACAACATTTATTTTCTTGTCGAGCTTTCGGCAGAATATATCGCCTTCATTAGGACTTTGAAAAAAATCGTTATACTATATGAACAGGTACATGTGTGGATAACGGATAGCCGGTAGAACCCAGTTTTTTTAGAAGTCCTGATGAAGGCGATATATTCTGCCGAAAGCTCGACAAGAAAATAAATGTTGTTTCTGTCTTCCTGACCTCATCCCCAATCTACCTTTTGGAAAGAAAAAATATATTTAAACTGAGAAGGCTGATCAATAACCAAAGAAAATGTTCTGTTTAATTCTTCCTTCTCACATACTATATTTTGTTTTGGTAACTTTGATAGAACTTATTTTGGGAATCTGTTTTTGTGAACAAAATATACACTTTCTCTTTCGGTCGGTTTCTCCTTCAAAAGCTTTTCTTTTGGAATTTCATACGTCTTTTTTCCTGGAAAAAAATATTGGTTGTAAAATAAGCCTGTAGTATTTTTTTTAACAGAATTTAATGAAAATTTGAAGTCTTTGAAAGTGAATTTAATCAACCATGGACCATTTCATTCCACTACCTGTTGCTATTCTCCTTCTGTCCTCCCTACTAATTAGGTTTTTGGTTGATGAACTCATCCATCTGTTTTTTGCAGTCCACAAGCAAATTTTTTCAAATCGATAGTTTTTCAGAAGTGAAGACCTGTGGGGGGGAATACTAGAAATATACATTTGCTGGGGTAGTACATCACAGCCAAACTCCAATATTTTTTGGTGCACGAGCACAGATACATTGTTATTCTGGTGGAAAACAATCTCCTTGCGATTAGCCAATGCCGGTCGTTTTTTGCTCAATTGCTAACTTTAACTGCTTTGAATTTGTACAGTATACACTAGTCACTCACAAAGTCATTTCTACCAGACTTTTTTATCTCAACCAAGACCTTAGAAAAAATAATTAATTGATTGAAATAAAAATTAAATTAGAATCTTTTTCAGCACAAATCCCATCACACAAAATGCTGTCTTTAAAACAAGCATGTTTGATTCAACATTACTCGGTCCATGTTTCTTTGGTTTGACCCGCAGAGTGGAATGCGGCTTAGGTCTACGGCAAGAACTGGATTAAAAACTTCACAGATTATGTTTCGAAATTGCAATATTTCATAAATATTTTCTAAATGAATCAATAATTCCTAGCTAATATAACAATATAATGATCAGTTTGTTTCACCTTCTAAATACTTTGTAATGATTTTCCCAAAATGTATTTTTTTCTCTTTATTGGTTCAACTGATCAGTCATAAAAATATTTATTAAATGTAAAATAGGAAAGGTGTGTATCAACTCAAAAGTGAAAACTTACTATCTAATGTCTGTCTGAGCGAAAATCCTGGAGGAGGATTTCCAGGAAATAGATCACAGTGTTGTGCTGAAGTAACTATTGCAGGATCTAATGAAGGCCAATCCCATGCTAAAAAAAATAAATAAATAATAAAATAATAGACTTATTAGAAGTGTCCACATATACAAAAACTATTAAGTACAGTAAGTGAAAAATTGAATTAAATTCAAACGAATGACACAAATTTTCTCTTTAATATGGATTAGTATGACCTCCACCATTTCTCTGATTGATTTTTTTTTACACATTTATCTCCGGATTGGTTTATCAAAATCAAATCAGAGTACTGACTTCATAACTGACTGGGAAGCACCAATACGTTCAGGAGAGTTGTGCAAGGTGTGAGAATTCCCCAAACAATACTGTTTGCGAGAATACCTTAACTTATAAGATTTTTTATTGAAAAATTTATAAATATGGTGTCTGTCCATTTATTTGAATGTTCAGTTTTTCTTTTTCTTTTAATGTTTTTCCGGCCAATTTGATACAGATGTATGATATAATGGTAAACGACTGTCTTTTTTTTTATCATATTGTTAGCCTTTCTGTACCTCAATTGAGGATAAAATATCACAAATAACAAACACATACAAAAAACATAATAAAACATAATAGTCTAGTTAGCATTCACTCTACCCTCAGAGTATTTGATATTCCTCAGGGGAATTGGGGATACACCCTGCCATTCATGCTAATAAATTACTCCAATTAATTATTCTTTTTATCTAAAGTTTTTGGATGAGATAAAATATTAGTGTCACAAGCGGGATTAAAAACCATGACCTTTGGCTCAATGCTGCTCTAGCCACTTGATGTCACGATAGCTCAAGTGGTTAGAGAGCGGCGAATTGAGCCGAAGGTCGTGATTCGAATTTTACTCGTACTAATTTTTTATATCAGATGAAAAGAATAATTAATGGAAATAATTAATATGGTCAATTATGACCTCTAAGCAAATATGGATTAATTTACTAATAAATTACATTCATACACGTAGAGTATATTCCTCAGGGTAATTGGGAGACCCTCCATTCGCGCAAATGAATACACTCGTTCTAATAAATAACATCTCTGGAAATAGAATATCACAGATCCGTACTATGCCCAGTTATTAGACGGAATTTTCTTAGCAGAGTAAATAGAATAATATCGGAAAATAAAATCGTCCGGTCATGAGGGATGTCTGATTATTAAAAGTGTCTGTTTAGGAAAGTTCGAATGTATTTCCATAATTAAAAATATAAAATAAATTTAAATAACTCTACAAATGTTTATTTTTCCTATACTCTACTAATATTTATTTTATTTGTTACAGTTTTAAACTAATAAACAAACAAATATATGGTGATTAGTCTCCGTTAGTCAATGATTATTCGGAAATCGTGCAGTCTGGTGTGATGTAGGTTTTAGAAAAACATTTTCTTTATCGTGCCAACGTTTCGATCTTTATTGAGATCATCTTGTGGGCACTCTCAACACGACACACAAGAATGGCACAATTATGCAGAAAACGAACACTTTGAGTGAGTAAAAATACTTTGAATATAAAAAATATTTTTTGCATTGTATAAATTCACTCTTTTCCACATCCTGCATGCATTTGTTAAATTTAAACAATGTTTATAAATCCCAGGCTCTGAAGATGATCTCAATAAAGATCGAAACGTTGGCACGATAAAGAAAATGTTTTTCTAAAACCTACGTCACACCAGACCGCATTTCACGATTTTCGAATAATTAATAAACAAAACTGTATTTTTCCTCAAGTATTGTCAATATTCGTGTAATTTTTGTACAATTTAATTTTTTTTAACATATTCTATCCTAGAACATTCAATCACTATATGAAGGGTAATTGAAAATGTAAATGAAATAATTTTAACATGCAATTACTAATGTATAAATGATTTCATTTATAAGCATGCAACGAACTATATTCAAGATTCGCCATTGACAATGAAATATACCCTAAATTTAAAGAAGTTATCGAAGGATAGCATTGATTCTTGAGTATTTTATCATTTTAAACATCATTTTTTTTACATTAATTTTGAGCACAATTATGTCAATGGAACTGCAAACTGTATATGAGACTTTTGTTTCTGAAAGCGTAATTTTGAACTGTGGCCACTTTTAGAGTATATTGGTAGGGATGTTGAGATTGAGTAGAGCCAGGATCATCTGGTTCTGACATGTTCGGCACTAATGCTTCCAATAAGAGTTTAAATTATTATTAAATTTCTCATCGATAAAGGCATAAAACCAAAATTCTTCAAATATTCACTCTTCAGTTCAGAGAACACAGTCTAGGGCTCGACTATTGGCCTGTCATAAAAAGTTCGAGGAAGGAAGTGAACGGATTTAAGGAAAATGATTGCTCTTACAGAAGATATCCATGCAATTTGTGACCTAGAAAGTAAAAGACATCTGACTGTAACGAAAATGACAGGGCGAATATGAATAAGGTACGGGATCCTGACAAAAGGACCTAAGGTTCCGTAAAGTATGTGTCAGATCCAATACAGGAGGTTATCATGAATAATAAACCCACTGGTATGAAACTTCCAAATAGGAAAATGATTTAAAAGATTTTCTGTAGAATCTGCCATATATAATTAACCAATAATTTAAAAAAATATTGTTCATTATGGTTTTAACTGTTTTAAAATTTGACATATTATTGGTATGTGCATAAGTATAGAGCGGCCTTGTCAAAATTTATGTGGAATTTATAGTGGAAGTAGTAACTTAACATGAGTGTCAACAATGATTCCGGCGTTTTTGTAATTTAGATAGATGAATCAAGGACCAGCCTCATTGTAGAAGGCCTAATGAACTTAAAAGAGGCGACTTATTAGCGGCTTGGGCGATGATGACAAATTAGTGGAGCAATCACAGAGTACTTGAAACTCCTCAGGAACAAGGAAGACCACATGGTTTGTCGCATTTCACACCTATTCGGAATAAATTAGAAGGGTTTATTTCTTATTTGGTCACTGGGATTGAGAAGCGAGTCCTTGACTAAAATGTTAAACGCTAAAGGACCATTTGTAAGATGAACGAAACGCCACTGTTGAAATCAAAACCAGATTGCACACTGGCCATATTGTCTGGTGATATATCCAAGATATAATTTATTTGGAACCACATAATCAAAACGCTTATGGCAGGGATATAATGTGCCCAGGTACTTCTTTGGGCAGTGTTGAAGGAAAAATGTCCTGCTCTGGTGAATAGAAGCCGTGTTGGTTTCACCGAACAACAGCAGCACACATTCTGAGTAAAATCAGCAAGTTGGGCTGGTTGCCCTACTTTCCATACTCTCCAAGGACTCGTTAATATAAATTATATAATATTATTTATATTATTACAATATAATATAAATTATGTTAAAAATAATTGTAGAAGACTGGTAAGTACGTCGTTAAGGAGCCTCCAAGGAGGATGGAGAACGAGAATAACAAGCCCGGTCCAAATTGATAAGGTCTGCGACTACGAAGAAACACCCGGTCCTGCCCAAGAAGCCTTACACATGTCTGTCATTTTATTACGGTTCTATTTTTCCAATTTGATTTTAACCGGGTACTGTTTTGATTTTACCCCCAGGCGACGGGCATCCGAAGAAAAACCAGAAGCTAGACGCTTTTTTCCACTCCATAGACAGCCACTTAAAAGTTAGGTACTATTTGAACATAAATGCTCTGACAATCAAACTTACAGATTTCTTCATGTTTAGGTCATTAAACTTTAACAAAAAGGGGATAATTCTGCTACCAGAATGTTGGCAATATCCCCGTCCAGAAATGTCCTGTTTGTGGCAATAATTTTTCTTTTCACCTTCTTTGCATAAAAATTAAAATAAAACTGTAAAAATAAATAATAAAAATAATTATAATGGTTTGACATGAAAGTAATGTCATTTTCAATTATAGGATTAATTAGCTCAACACTTATATTTCGAATACGAAGGAGTCCTTTACTCAAACAGATGAGGCTCCTGTATTTTTATTCCAAAAAGCGAGTAATACAGTCGATCCATCACTGCGAAAGATCGGCAATACTAAGATTGAAGGTGCTAAATCAGCATTATTTAAGTCCATCGATTCCATCGGGGAACAAAAATACCAAAGCCCCTATACCCAGCGGAACATCTATTAAGGAGATTCCGCTCTCCTTGAAAGGGGATTTACCGGAGCCCGTCCCTCCTCGGCGTGTGAAACCCATTGCTGGGTCATCTGCCGGCTCCTCTCAGGTTAATCGCCCACATTTTGGGAGCATCCTCTGAGGGGGTAGAATGGGAGATGAGGGATGTACGGTCGTCGAGCCCGGCTACAGTGGAGGGTTCTGTTGAAAATGACGGAATCACTGAACTAGCCGTAACAACAAAAAAGAAAAAAGGATGGCCAAAAGGCAAAGCAAAGAAACCAATACAAAAAGATATAATAGACAGATGATACAGAGATGCAGAGAAACCATGACCATAAATACATTACAATAGAATCTGAGATGGATTAAATGTCACACAGAAGGACTAAAAAGGTTAATTGCAGAAAAATCGCCTCTCGCCATCTCCCTACAGGAGACTCACCTCTGTCCCGAAGAGCGTTTTTACTTGCGAGGATACAGAGCGTATTCACGCGAAAAAGAGATTGCCCCGGGAGGATGAGCACACGGTGGAGTGGCGATTTATGTGAAGCAAGATATAATGGCAGACCCTATCTACCTAGAAACTGGAAATATATAGGCTATTGTGGTGAGAAATGACAGTGTTCTATATATCTGCCTGATCGCCAGTGGGCTACAGAAGATGTGAGCTGATGCATTAAGGCACTACCGAATCCAATCCTACTGATGGGAGATTTCAATTCACATAATGTTTGGTGGGGTTCGGATCGGTCTGACACTAAAGGAATAGATTTAGAAAATGTGGTACATAATACGAATTTAATATTAATGAATAAGGCAAACCCACACACTTGAACACCTATACGGGGAGCTATAGCGCAATAGACCTTACATTTGCCTCCCCTTCGTTGGTTTCAAGTTTCACCTGGGACACTTTAGATGACTTTTATTTCAGTGATCACTTCCCTATCCTAATCAGTAGCTCCATCCAAACTGGGGAATACGTGGCTTGTCAAAGATACAACGTGAAAAAGATTGAATGGTCATCTTTCTTCGCACTGGTCGAATTCCCATCGCTTACGGGGGATATATCCGGGGGGGGGCTAACGGGGCTGAAGTGTTCCCTGGTGGAACAACGACTGCAAGACTGCCAACCAAGAAAAGAGACTCTAAGGCGCTTTAATAGATTCCCGACAGATGAAAACCTCAAGAGTTTCAAAATAGCACGGTCCAGAGAACGAAGGGTTATTAGTTACCCAAACAGAACTCTCTGCAAAAATTAATTGGCGAAATGAATACCCGACTAACCAAGAAAGAAATGTGGAGAAGAATTAGTGCCATAGCAGGAAAGAGAAAACCACCATCTATCCCCATAATTAATATACAGGGAATTACAGTGACCGATACTAACTGTACTGTGAACAGCTAACCCATTTAGACCAAATAAAGCAAAAACGGCCTGCTAGTGCAACAACAGAAAAGGTGTAGTCTTTTACTAAAACGCCGTACTCTCCAGGCTCACCTTGTGACTACAAGTTCGGTCATAACAAAAATTTTTAAATGGCCAAAACCTTGAAAGTACTGAAAGTGTTCAAACAGCTGGTTAAACATTCGTCGATTCTATGATGGTTTAAAAAAAGAAAAATATATACTTAAAAAAGTCATTATTTTCTTGTTCAATAGTTGGCAGTAAAACAGAGGAAATTATATTGAAATAAAGACATCAGGGATGAAGCCTTGTAAGTGATAAAAAACCACACCAGACCACATATCACGATTTCCGAATAATTATCAACTGACGGTCACTAATCACCACACATTTAAAAAACTTAACAATCAATTCGGACATGTCCATGAATTGATTGTTAAGTTTTTTAAATAATTTTTCAATGTCCTGAGGAAGGCGTTAAATACAGCCGAAAGTTCGACAGCAGAAAAAGAAGTGGTTTTTTCACCTACATGGCTTCATTCCTGATCTCTTTATTTCAATATTTATCATGAAGGCTGATACTACACTCAGAGGAAATTATGTTTTTGATGAAAATTAATTTATATTTTGAGTTTTTTTTTCTTCTGACAACTGAAAAAAAAAAAAAAAAACTTATGCACACACCCAATAGTAACTATGAGTTTTTAGAGATTCAAAATGCAATTATGTAATTGACAGATATAACAAAATAAAACATAATACATATCAATATTTGCTTTTCTTAAAAGGCACAAAAAATAAATAACTAAATACCTGCAGACGATGTTTGGTGTGAAGGTGAAAAAGCAATTGTTGGATGAATATACTGCAATAGTTTACTTCCTAGAAAATCAAATTTGTATAATGGACTTTAAATATTTATTTAAAAAAATAAAATTAAAATAAAAAAAAGACGATTTTATTCCCTTGATAGTATGGTGATTATGTTCCAAGTTTGAATCTCTCAACAATTTATTTCTAAGGGAGTGAAAATTAAACAGATATGAATTAATTAATTCTAAGCCTGCTGTAACTAAAGGCACTTTAATTAACTAATGCTGATAAATGAAAGGTAGGGAGAAATGTTATATCAAATGTCATGCAGTTTTCAACATGTAAACGCTGTTCGATTCACTCCATAAAATACACAACAATTTACAAAACGATTATTGTTAACACAAGCAAAATATAATTAACTTGACGTACCTGTACGTGGGATGCCCAACCCGAAGGCATTCATGTGATTAGGCGTGGATGTAAAGCCAGGGGGTGGTGGTCTAGAATGTGGCACAGTCGATCCTAAACGTAAACCTTCTAGGAGCTTTGAACAGCTGTTCAACCTTTAAAATAACATCGATTAAAAAAATAAATAAATTTGAAATCAAATCTGTAATTACCTATTGTTGTGATGTTTATTAAGAAGTTTTGTAGGCTGAAACCTATGTTGTTCTTCTTTTTCTATCATTTCAGCTAAAGCTTTCTGTGTTTCATGGAATGGGTCAAACCCCAGGTCGTCATCCCTCGACAGCTATTACAAAATAAAAATTAATTAGATAAAACATTTCTGTACAGTACTAAATGAGTAATATGTAAAAGTTGTACTGAGAAGCATTAAATTACAAAAACTTGATGGGCTTCACATGCAGTAAACACATAATTATCTCATCCCGGACAAAACTGACCAAAATTAAATGCCATATCTAATATTTGTTACTGGGGAATAAAACATACAGCGTATTGGTTATACACAACCCAGACCCCTTGTCACATATGGACATAGGTGTCTTTCAAAAGTGCCAAGATTCCTGAGATTCAAAGAAATAAAACCAAATTTAATGAGAAACCATGACAAAATTTTAGAGAGAATCGGTTAACTGACAAACTAGGAGGAAAACACAATAATGACTAACCCTTCTCATAAAAAACAAGAAATCTATGGAAGAAAAGCAAGAGTTTCAGGAAGAAGAAACCCTAATTATAGTAGACAGAAGGATCAGAAATCCAGTAGATGTTATAAGACTGGCAAAATCGCAGTGCTGAAATGACTGACAAATTCTGAGCATGGAGAACTTGGACAAAAAACAAAGAATAGTGATGGCCCGACTTGAATTGGTCACACTAGACTAAAGCTTGGGCATCTCCTAAACAAAAAGCACAAAACAAGGTGTGGCCAGTCTAAGAAAATCAAAAATTATTCAGAAATCGTGAGATGCGGTCTGGTGTGATGTAGGTTTCAGAAAAACATTTTCTTTATTGTGCCAACGTTTCCGATTTTTATTGAGATCATCTTCAGGGCTCAAAGTGTTTATCTTCTGTGTAATTGTACCATTCTTGCGTGTCGTGTTGAGAGTGCCCTATATCACACCAGACCGCATCTCAGATTTCTGAATAATTATCGATTAACTAATCACCACACAAAAATCAAAAATGTTTTAAGACACAGGAGTCCTGGGCTGATAAAGCTGAACAAATAACCAAAAGAAAAGAACTCTCAAAAATACAGAGATTTGTATGCACCTGCATAACGGGAGCAATGAGCCATGTCCTACAATTAGCATGGAAAAAATACTAGGATTAATTCCCCTATATCACATGGTAGAAAGGACAGCGCAGAAAACCATCATCAACCTTATCAAAGAGAAACCTCCAACAGGAATAAAACTGAAATGGAGAGATAGCAACAAACTATGGAAAGACCATCCGTCACTCATGGCTCCAAGAGACGACATGAACAGGATGTTTGAATTTAACCAAAAATTCCAAATAAACCTGGGTACCAAAAAAGACTGGGAAAGAGAGGGAAATAACTCCTTTAAAAATGGCACCATACGCTGGTACACAGATGGATCTAGAACACAAGAAGGTACGGGGGCAGGAGTATTTGGACCTGGAACCAAATACTCAGAACCCATGAGAAAACACACCAGTATCTTCCAAGCTGAGATTCATGCAATTGAAAGATGTACCCAATTCAATCTAAGCAAAGAGTACAAAAACAAGAATATAGCCATCATCTCAGATAGCCAAGCAGCCATCAAAGCACTAAGCTCAAGTATCATTAGTTCAAGGATGGTGCTGAACTGCAAAACCAAATTAAACGTAGGTATGCAGAATAAAGTCAGCCTCTGCTGGGTCCCAGGCCACATGGGAGTAGAAGGCAACGAGAAAGCGGACACCCTCGCAAGGAAAGGGGCTGCCACACCGCTGATAGGACCAGAACCCTTCTGTGGCATAGGAATCCACACTATTAACGAATATCTAAGACAGGACAAAAAGAAAATGAAGGAACAATGGAATTCACTCATTGGACATAGACAATCCAAGATTCTTCTAACCAATTTTGGCAAGAAAGATATCACAGAATGTGTCAAAGGAAGCAGGAACAGACTGAGAATCCTAACAGGATTCCTAACAGGACACTGTAGATTAAATGGACACCTAAAGAAAATTGGAACAATCCAAGATGGCACAGGTAGATTCTGCAAGGAGGCAGAAGAGACACCAACACATTTACTAACAAACTGCGGAGCTACATTAGCCCGCAGGAGGAAATGTTTTGGGATGTATAATGTGACCATAGAAGAGCTTCAACCACTAAAACCGGGCCTATTAATCAAATTTCTTGGTGAAATTGGACTCACCGATGTGCTTTAGGCAGAGAACGGGGGATACAATAGCTCTTAAAGGGCGCAGTATACTATACCCTGCAATTATATCTACAAGACACAGGAGTGATGGCAACAAAACTTTGTTTAAACACCTGAACTGTATAAATGCATATATGCTGTCGCATTAGACAGCTTTCCAAACATGGTTTTCTCATCTAGAATGAATGTATTTATTAGCGTAAGTGTTTCAATGACTGGGTGGGTTTGTGGCAGAATAAAGAGGACCCTACTCCACAGACCAAACAAACTAGGTTAATTATTTTATCGATCTGAATGAATGTATTTATTAGCATGATTGGTAATGAGTGTGTATGTGTGAGGGGGTTTGGTGGAATATGGAGTACTCCACAGACCCACTAATTAGGGTAGTTTTTAAAAAAAAAGTAATTGTGAGTAGAGTGAAAAGGGACGCAGTGGCATAAATATTAGGTTGAATGTTTATGTATGTGTGGTTGGTAGCAAAATATACAGTACCCCATGGACCCATCAAGTTTTTTTTAAATTAATTAATTTAAAAAAAAAATTTAAAGTGATTGTAAGCGAGATATCGTTGCAAAACCCTAATGCATCCCAAAATTTTAATTGTACATGCAGGGTAAAAGTTTCTAGTCGGAGTGAATGTATTTATTAGTGTGAATGATGGTTGGTGCTCAGTGAAATATCCAGTACACTGAGACCCGCCAAATTTATGTTATGCTACAATATACCTATGTCTGTACATGAGTTGAATTTTTCACCATGTGTGTAAGGGCTAATAAAGAATGATAAGTCCCAGAAATCCATCAAAAATGTAAGCTTGTCATGTCCTCCAACTGAAGAGCCAAATTTTGTTAAATAAAAAACATGAGTTGGAAAAAACGCGAGATGCCGGCAATAACTGGGGGAAAAAATTAAAAAAGTGCCCTGGAGAGTGTGCTTAAGTTGGAACTGAGAAAAAAAGAATGGCTTGAGAAAGAAAAACTGAAGCACTGGTCAAAACCACCAAGTATATAATGGCACCTTATTGATTTTAGCTCATTTGGGAATGCCTACATTGCCTAATTGCTCTAGGAAAACATACCTCGTGGGTGTATAAAAGGAAACAAACAGGTGGACCAACTAGCCAAAGAAGGAACAGTCGTCTCACCCATCGGACCAGAACCACAGACGCACCAGATAGTGTGCTGAAGTTGGAGCTGGAAAGATGTATCAAGAAAGAAAAACTCAAGCACTGGACATATTCACCATGAGGGCAAGCTAGATCTCTCTATAAATATTTCAAAAAGGAAGGCGAAAGAATTCTTTTTTTCCAACAGTCAAGATTTGAGGAAAATTATAGGTTTTAACTCCTATGTGATTATGATTATGACTTATTTTGTTAAAAACGTTTTTCCACACCTAGGCGATATCTTGGGGAGGGGGAATAGGTATACAATTATCTAGTTGGAAGCCCTAAATGCAAATATTGCAACTGCACATTTTATATTTTAATTAATGACAGTGCTATTGCGTGAAGCTGCTACCAGAGAACTGAATCTGAATTTGATCATCAAAGACGGTTTAAATGGCAAAATCAAACTAAAGGAAATAAACACGAAACGACCACTGGGATCTCAAGTCAAAGCACAAAAAAAAAGCCTAAACCCTGTGAGAGAGGTATACACTATCAAGGCTTTTTTCAAAGCAAAAAAAATCAACGTTACACTTGAGATCTCTCACTGTATGCAGGTGCAAAAGCTCAAGCCTCCTTGCAGAATTTGGGAAGAAAGAGCATACCAGAGAAAATAATAAGAAACCAAAATTGGCCTACTTTAAAAAAACCTACACTATACTTGTTTAATAATTTATTAAATACTTGCCATCATCATTTTAAAAAAAATTATATTAATTAAATTTACGACTTACTACTGAATCATCTGGTGTTTGAGAAAAACATAATTTATTTGTCCACGTTTCTGGTGGATGAACTTTAGTTATAACCTCTTGAATATTAGGACTGCCAATCACTTGATGCCAATCTGAAAACATACGTCGATTAATTTATAACGATTTTATTTTTCAAAAGTTTCATTAAATTTTAAACTTAGGTGAACAATAAAAAAAAAGTAATGTCATTCAATATTATTAATATAAATATGTAAAAGGAAAAATAAATAAATATGTTTATTATTATATTTTTTAAATATACCATAGCGCAATATAAATCTTTGGTACATAATTTTATTTATGTCGTATTACTTAGCTTAAACAGTTTATATTTTTTATAGTAAAGCATTTTCCTTGAATTGACATTAAAATGCTTTGAAAAAAATTTAAACATCATTAATCACATCAATCTTGGCAACTTCAATAACAATTTTTATAAAACAACACTTAATTTTTGTGCATGGCAGGGTGAACAAATGCCAGGCAATAACTTGCAAAATTAATAAACCATTTTTTGGTGGTGCAAGATTTACATGTTTTCCTTACATATTTTATTAGTACTTGTATCCGTTGTGGTAATAATGTTATTTTTTAAATTTCACATAATGTAGTGCTATTAAATAGAAGAAGCAGCTAGATATGCTCTGAATAAATTTTTAAAGCCCCTTGATACATTATATATTGATAGGGGCTTTAAAATTTAAGTTTTTGCAGAAGATAAGATGTTAAGAATGTCTTTATACACTTTTCAGAGAATAAGCGAATTGAAAAAATTGACTATTTAAAAGACAAAGGCTGTCCATAATTCAGGATTAAACCCTTACCTGATTGTTTATCTACAACCGATCCATTCCCTGGGTTTGAATGGTTTTGGATAAACGCTGAACCAAGTTCTTTATTATAGTTTGCAAACTCTCTCAAGTCGGGCTGATGATAGTTTGAATATTCTGAACTTTTTTCACAATTTAATATATCACTTTTAATTTCTGAAAATAAACTCGGATGCTCTTCAGGGTGACACATCTCTTCTTGTTCACCGTCGCTCGTGTGTACTTCCGGAGGCGAATGGTTATAGCTATTGCTTCCTGGACTGTCTAAAGGATTACTATAACAATCCCTTAAAATCCCATTTCTGAGGTCATCATGTTTTCTATTACAGACAAAAAATATATATTGCCAAATTTTATAACAACGATGATAATTTAAAATTTTATTAGGTTTCATGGCCCGCTTGAACAAATGAATTCTTTTTCAATTAATTAAGGTTTTGGATGAGATAAGAATTGAAAAATGGCAAAAAGGAGGGAAAATTTGAAAGGTTGTCGGTTAAGATGGGGAGTTGGTGTCCGAGCGGATCGATTTCACGATAGCTCAAGTGGTAGAGCAGCGGCGTATTTAGTGTCGTGGGTTCGAATCCCGCTTGTGACACTGATTTTCTATCTCAACCAAAACCTTAATTGAAAATAATTTAAAATATTCCCAAACTGACCTATTATCTTCTGTGTTATTTCTGGATTTATTTCTAAGAGAGTTTCTGCTTAATTCATTTTTAATGCCATTGATCGGGCAGTTTATGGAATCTGTTGGAGATGAAGAAGGAGATTCACCTGAAAAAAATTTAAAATTTGGATTTTTAAAAACAAAGTTTGCATAAATTAATTATTGTGTTAAATTGTAATACTCTTAACACATTTTTGATGGGGAAAAGATGATAATTATTATGTTAAATTTCCATAAACATTTGCAGTTATGAGAATTGATACAGAACTAATTTAATAAATCTTTAAAAACTTGAAACCAAGCTTAATTAAACATAAAATAAGAAAGATATAGATTTAAAATATTCCTGTGGTTCTTTGTATAAAATCAACTTCAAACAATTTACTCAATTAAATTATTTTTGTCTCATTGGTTATAAGATTATTATTTAAACCTTCATACTGGTTTTTAAAACGTAAAAATTGTTTGGAAATGACGAAAAAATTCAAAATGGAGGAATTTCATGCATATATTTTTAGCCTAATACAACTTACTTCTACAAACCCGGCTTCAATTCAATTATTACGTTTTGCAATACATTATACTAATTTATTAATGAAATCTTGGTTTGTGTGATTACTCCGTGTTGTCAGCAGGGTGATGAAGTTGTCATTTTGTCGTTACCGATCGTTTTGGGCTGCCTACCTTCACTGGGTAACTTTTTGAGTCAAAACCGTAGTGTTAATTTTGAGTAATGATAATATTGTATTAATTGTGATTAACTTGGTTATTGTAATTAATAAAACTATACTTCAATAACAGATATTTCTAGAATGGGTAATAATTTTTTTTTTATATTAGCAATTTTTATGACATTTTCAATTGTTTTGCCTAAACTTTCTTATTTCATATTATTGTAAAAACCATTTGATTTAACAAATGAAGGGGTAATTCCATGTCAAAGACTTGAAATTAGTGATAATTTCTGTTAACTTTTTAAAAAAAATTAATCTATTTATTTTGTATGCTTTGAAATATGGAGTGAGTTTAACTTCTATTCCCCCTATATAATTTTTCCCCCTTTAATTGGGCTGTTTTCAAGAAAAATCCCATGACATAAAAATTTTAATTTTTTGTCTTGATTTTTCTTATGAGACAAAAAGTTTTGATATAACTTTCCACAATAGCTGGATACAAATAGGGGCTTAACTATTTAAAATGGTAAGATACTTATCAATGTACATTTTTTAGAAGTTTTTCGACACTGATTTCAATAATGTCAATGGTTTTTAATTCAGAACAACTGTTCTAAAGTTATTGTTTTTCAGAAAGATCAAAATCTTAACTTCAAACAATAACCAATTTATTTGTATTTTTTTTACTCTTCTTTTCCGGTTGTTGACTTTATATTTCTCGGGTTTCTTTTCAGGAACTAGACAACCATCAAACTCAAAGAAAATGAGTTTGATGGTTGTCTAGTTCCTGAAAAGAAACCCAAGAAATACAATTTATTTATCGTTTTCATTGATAGAATGTTGTTCATTAATAGAATGCTCATTAAATTTTCTGTGATTCAGCCTGGTGCAAATTTTGACCAAAAATATAAATTTGAAGGTATTATGTTTGACAAGCAAAATGCAAATAACCAACTTTTTTTCCAACAAAATTATTGATATGTTTTAATCCATAACAATTTAGATAAAGTTTAGTTTTTACATTGATCGACTTATTGTGCATATCGAAAAAAAAAAAAAAAAAAAATTCTGTTGCTGGTAAAGTGGACTGAATCACGCTTTAATGAGCTACACCAGAGCAGAGCGTCCTAATAATCTTTGTTATTTAAGGAAATTTTTGTGAAATTTTTCTTTTGGTGCTATGAGCAATTAATTTACTATCGATTAAATTGATAAATAAATAAAGTGGTGGAAGAAGATTGCATTTATCCAAAAAATAGTGTTTGGAAAAAGTTTTTGCAGTTAACTTGAGAACGGTTGATCCCAATTAAAAACAGTTTACACCGTTAAATTCAGCGACAAAAAATTATTGATCGTACTATTTGAAAAATTTCAATTTTTATCCGTACCCTGCTATCGTGGAGAGTTACATCAAAACTTTTTGACTCATAAGAAATGACAAAAAAATAAAAATTTATGTGCCTCGGGTTTTTTCAATAACCACAATAACGTCCAAAAAATAAATCTGGGTGGTACAGAAGTTTACCCTGAATATACATTTTACATAAATAATATATAAAAATATATAAAATGTTATTGTTCTATACAAAAACGAAATCAACAAAATTTTTGTAATAGAAATGATAAATGAGTGAGTGTGTCATTCAATATTTTAAAAAGATTAATTTTTGTAAAATGCTCAAAAAATGTTTTTCATTCATATTGTACATACATGCAAAAGCAGTAACATCCTATAAACACAGAACAACCAAAGTCACCATTAGTTCAAAAATTGTAATGTTGAATAGTATTTTAATTATTTGCTGCTTTAGGTTCAATACACTCCTTGAATAGTTATTGTGACAAGATAACATGATCGTACAATTGCTATTTTTCTGATGACATCATCTTATCCCAATGTCTCCTTAATTATAAAATTCCACATAGAAATTTTATCTAGAGAAAATCTGAGGGATTTAAAATAGACTAATAGGGCTAAATACAAGAGAAATGCTAAACTTTCAAGAAAGTTATTTCAAAACCATTTTTAATTTTTTTTATGTTTGAAACACCATGAATTACAAGTGTTACTGCTGCTCTTAAAAGTATTTACCTACATGAAAATTTGATAATTAATTAAAGCTTTTTACTAGGCCCAAGAATCCTAAAAAAGAATAAAAATATGGGATGGCTACAAAAATAGCTGAGAAAATGGAACTAAAAAGATAATTTTCACATATCCTTTTTAAAATAACAAAAAATGTTTGGATAAAAACTGAAACTAATAGAGAAGCCTAAATATATAGATAGGTTTAAAATGGAACATGGAGTGGGTGCAGTAGTCAAAGGCCCAAATTTTAACCTAGCAAAATCTAGGCCCTACACCATTAATTTTCCAAGCTGAGTTACATGCAATAGAATTGTGCACAAGAAATACTTAAAAAACGGAGGAAAAGGTGCACAGATATACATATTCTCAGACAGCCAGGCTGCACTTAAGTCTTTAGACTTCTCCACTTTCAATCCAAAGCCTGGAGAAATGCCTAATGTATTATCCAGATCCTTGGAAAACAATCTAACTATGATAAAGCTAACTATGATAAACTAGCATAAACAGGAGCAGCCCTCACACTCTTTGGATCAGAACCAAAACTGGCACACCCCAAAGCCAAAGTGGAACTGAATAAATAGAGAAAGAAATGAAACGTTGGATGAATTTTGCGCAAAATGATCGAAGAAGTTCCTCAACATCTCAGCCAGGAAAACGAACATCTACTCAGCTGGCTAGGATTAGGAAAAAATAATAGGTCATTGCCTATTCAATCATAACCTCAATAAAATGGAAAAAACTTATTTTGAGACAGAAATCTGCTGGTTCTCATGAAAAACCAGACAGAACAAGCCCTTGACTGTAAAGGTACTACCTCTTTAGAAATACAATACTAACGCATAGAAATAAGCAGCCCTTTAAAATAGTTAACCACTTCCCTGGATTTGAAAAAAAAAAAAAGTCAATTCTACAATAGATCTTTTAGATTGCAGTTTAAGAAAAGACTATAGTCACTAGTGTCTAAGGGAAGAAAAAAAATAATTAAAGCTATTTGGGAATTTTTTTAATATTACTGAAGCTTCTGTTTCATATCAATTTTTCACATCTACAAGTCAATAACTTGCTCTCGTTAAATACTGACCTTAATTGATAAAAACGGTATTACGATCGCTATCACAAAGCAATAACAGTTTATAAAAAGCTGATGTAAAAATCACTTTATTGTATTTTAAATTTTGTTTTGCCTAATGAAGCAGAGCAGTGATTTAAAAAAAATCATTTTTGTTAAAAACATTCTTTAAATTGTTAAGGAAAAAGGCAATTTAAATTCAGTTTAAATAATCGAAGAGAAACTGACTAAATTAACAAATTGCTCTTATGCAAGTGAGCCTCCATCTCTTTTAAATTAAATATTAATTTACCTTGATTTAAGACACTAATCGATTGTTTCCACTTGTGATAAAAAAAAGATTTTAAAAATTTATCGTTTGGCCTTTTGCATTGATTTTATATTATTTATTCTGAAGGAACCTGAGTGAAAATTTAGTTTTTTCTTGTGATAATTTTGTAGTTAACAGACAGCTTATAATCGAATAAACTGATTATAAGCTGACATAACAATAATTAACAATTAAATAAATTGAAAGCAATAATTAACAACATACTTAACAATTAAAGCTTCAAAAGGACCATTGTATTTGTTAACTTCAATTATAAATAAATAGCTTACCAATACCATGCATATTTAAAATTAGCTAGACATCATCACCAAGCATGAATTAATTGTAAAATTAGTTAAATGTTAATATTAATAAGAGGGGAGGCATCGGTGGCCGTAAGGTAAAGGTCCCGGGTTTGCATGCAGGGCAACTGGATTCCAACTCGACATACTAATGGTTTTTTTTTTTAACACCAGACAGTTCATACAACCTTATAATTAAAACACCCTCATTAAAAAAAATATATATTAATAATAAAAAGCATTTTTACACTTATCGCCTTACCTAATGTACAAATTGCTTCTTTGGCATTTATTATATCAATTTTACTTTTAGCACTTCAATCAAACCTGACGTCAAGCGAGATTTGCCTCCTGTTTTGGACGGTAGACATGTCAATATCCTTTCGTTTAGACATATTTGATCATCCTGTTGCCAGGATGGTCGTCTCCGTTCAAACTACAGGTTCGCCACTTCACAGACCTCAACTCTCACAATTATAGCATGCTTTGTTGCTAATGCTATCGAAATTGATACGCCCGACCACCAATCCCAACTCATGCTTTTAACGTTCTTCGTAACTTGAACTTCTGACTGTCGATCATATGAGAGAATTTAGATATGGCAGTCAACTGACAACAGGTTTATGCACTTTACAGAAAAATATCACAACACTTAATCTTTTATTAAATAAAAAAATATATATTTTTTAACAGAAAAAAAAAACAATTTTTTTTAAATTATATTTTATTGAAATATAAGAACAATTTTTTTAAGGGTGAATCAAATCTAGACCTAGTAACACTAGAACTCTCAGCAGTAATTTCAAACTATTGGGTTGTCCGGAAAATAATGCAGGATTTTAAGTTTTCATTAAAAAAAATCTATATAAAATATTCTGTTTACGTTTACAGGATTACTCATTNTGATTAAAGAACATTGCTTTAAAGTAACTAGTTTCTTTTTTTTTGTTTAATACCAAAATCCTGCATTATTTTCCGGACAACCCAATATTTCCCAAAAATATGTAATCAAAATTACAAAAGATGTCTATTTTCTTGATATTTGATTTTCCTGTCGATATTTTAAAAAAAAGCAGTACTATTTTAACAAATCATATCAAAAAAATAAAACATTTAAAAAAAATAAAAAACCCACACCTTCCTGGCACCAAGTGCAAGTCCGCACCCCACACTCATGCACGTTTAAAACAGTAGCAATTTTTAAACTTAAAAGCGGTATTTATATCATGCAAATTATTACGTTACAGACTAGATTTCAAACCAACCAGCTGAATTTTGATGATTGGGGTGTAACGTTGGCCAAGCTTCTTTGTTTTGGTTCTGTACAGGAATTGGTACAGTTGGCGGTGACGGTGTTGGTTTCCTAAGATAAACATTTCTCTATGAAAATCTGTTTAAAATTAAAGCCATTATAATGTAAATCAGTTCCTAAATTGTTTATCAAAATAATTCTCCTTGTAAATAATCCCAGTGGAATTATTTGTGAGTAGGTAGTAGCATAGTGAGACGTTTTATATCGTCATTTCAGTATAAACAAAAAAATTCTTGTAATCAACTGAGATATGCATGATAGTAAAAGACATTTTTCACAAAACCTTCCTTTCTTTTATTTTTCTTCCTACTCAAAAATTTTTCAAGTCTAAACAATCCTTGTTATAACTACAGTTTTATTTGAATAATATTACAAAAGAACACTGTTGGTTTTGTTAAGTACTTTAAAAAAATTAATATATATGTGAAAAGTTTAATAAATAATTTATTTGCTTTTGTTTGAAATTGCCATTCTTGAATTTATTGAAACATGTCCATACCGATTGATTGTACTGGCAAGTAGTTGTTCATGTAATTTTTTTTCATATTCCTGATGTTTTCCTTGCTGCATTTGTTCTTTTGTAAAACTAGCTTCAGCGTCACCTTTTAAGAAAATAAAATAAAAATTTTATCAGATTTTTTTTTTTTAAAGAAAAATACAATTCTTACCAAGTTCATGCAGATACATGCAATCCACTTTTGGGCAAGGCTGATTTTTAATAAAATGAGAACAATATTTGGTAGTGCCTAAAGACGTTTTGACTGTCCTACCATCAACCGCAATGTTATTTACGGTCTGTATTGCACGAAGGGCATCATCACTTTTCTGGTATGTTACATAAGCACTTGCACTCGGACCCTGAGTAAAAAAGAAAAAAGAAAAGTTAAATAAACTGAACATGTGAATGATCTATGCGGCCTCAGCAACTCGTTAAATGAAGTAAATGCTTAAAAATGGGTTTGCTATTAAACGACTTTTTTGATTTTATGTATTACAATATAAATCACATTCTCAAACACCTATAGATTTTATTTTATTATTAAAAAGTTTTTAAATTTTATTATTGGAATCCGCAAGTGGTTTTTGGTCAATGGATTCAAATTTTAAATTTAATGTATATGTTTTATGTTAACATATTCTTAATAAAAATATAAAAAAATAGTACAGTCTAATAAATTCATTGACCAAATACTTTAACTCCAATTAACAATTAACGACCAGTTGAATTATTCAATTTAATTATCATTTCAAAGATGGTGATAAGAGGTAAGTGGTCATTGTTTATTTATTAAAATTGAGACTGAAAGTGTTTTGTTGGGTAGCTATAAACACACTCCATTCTAAACTTGGCGTTGCTCCGAGTTTTAACATAAAAAGTTTCGCTTTGGAATGAAGAATTTCAAATTAAGCAAAAATAATGGAGTGCTTTTTACATTTTTAATAATAATAAACAAAGAAGTCGCGGGTTGACGTTTAAATTTGTTTTTAAAACCCGATAGAAATAAGTAATTAATTATACACACTTTCTGATGAATAAAATAAAATACCAAAAAAAGGAACAATTATGAGAATATCCAATTTTTTTTCCAAGGTTGTAGATTACATTTTTGTTAGTATAATTTTTGTTTTTTATGTTATATATTTATAATGATAAAAAATATAGATTTAATCAGTAGCAAAAAACTTAAATGTATAATACCTGTGACCCAGCATACGAGGTACTCTGATTTATTACTACTTTGTGTATCTTCCCAAATTTGCCAAAATATTCATGCTTCTTTAACATCTGTAACGTTACAATTTAACCTCAGAAATGGCCAAAAGCCTTGAACATTTTAATTTGAACTTGATAAATTAACTAAACTTACTTCAGGATCTGCCAATCTCACTGGGAGCCCAACGACGAAGACTAAATTTTTTTGAACCACTCGAACGTTAGCTAAGTGTTTACGATTTTCCGTGTTCCTTTGTTTCTTCTGTTGATCCTTTTGCCGCTTTTCAGCTTTCAATTTCGCCACCGCCTCTTGGGTTAGTGGTTTAAAATCAGCTGGATCCTCCGGATACGCCTTTCTACATGCTGGACACAGCCCATTTTCGTCCGTCCTAATTCTATGCCAACAAAATCTGCATATCTGATGGGAAAAAATGTAATTATGAAACAGCTCATAGACAGTCAGGTTATGTAATTATGTGAAGTGTATAATGTAATTGTGAATTTTATAATTAAAGTATGTTTCTGAAAATGAAACGTCAAAATATATTATAATGTCAGTTGATAAATAATTTAGACCTGTACAGTTTTTATAATTTCCACTCATCACTTTGGCTTTATCACTGTTGATAAATTCTCCTAGTAGATAGACCATTACAACAAAGACATTATTAAAAAATAATAAATGTTTTATTCATTTTATTGGAAAAACTCTAAAATGACGTTCTACTCTAATAAAAATATCACCCCACTTAAATTATTTTCCATTAACCAAGCCTTTATATAAAATCAATTCCTCATCAATTTATATATTGGGTTGTCCGGAAAATAATGCAGGATTTTGGTATTAAACAAAAAAAAAGAAACTAGTTACTTTAAAGCAATGTTCTTTAATCAAAATAATTTCCCANAGTAATCCTGTAAACGTAAACAGAATATTTTATATAGATTTTTTTTAATGAAAACTTAAAATCCTGCATTATTTTCCGGACAACCCGATAAAATCCTCACTATGTTTAAAAATCAAAATAATAAAATACTAAGACAAAATAAATTAGTAATTTTTTTCCATCCCAGTACCTGAAGATGATCTGAATAAAGATCGAAATGTTGGCACGACACAGAAAATGTTTTTTTCTAAACCTACATCACAACAGTCCACATCTCACGATCTTAATTGATAATTTTTCTTTTTTTACATTTTTAATAACTCACCATTACAGTTAAATGTTTAAAGGATTATATTCTTGATTTCACAGTAAGGGATGTACTAGAGGGATGAAATATTTAATAAGCAAAATAATGATGTCATGCAAGTACGAACCTTAAAATTTTTTAGGGATGGTTAGGGGGGTTAGGGGTTAAAATTTTTTTTAGGGGGACCGCGGTAGCCGAGTGGTTAGCATGAGAGACTCTCACACCGCGGTCCTGGGTTCGATTCACACCGTCGCCCCTGGCCCTTTTTTCCCGATAACCCCCAATTTGAACAACTTATATAAGAATTCGTCATGGCTAATATGCAAAGATCATAAGGCCAATAAAATTTAAAAAAACCTTAAAATTTAAATTAAAACTCTTATGTTTCTACATTTAATTTTAAATTCATTAGAGTTCGTGGTCCGATTGACCGAATAATGTTTTTCAATTAATTAATTTAATTTTAATTTGTAAGCACCCAATAAAATTGGTATTTATAGGCTCCTTAAAGGTCCGAATAGAAAGATAATTAAGTATAAATTGCCTCGGGCTTTTTATAATATACACTGGTCATTCTTGTACTGGTTTTCCACAATTCCATTTAATCATGCAAGTGCCTTGAATAAAGTTCCCTTGGATGCACCCACATTAACTCTAATACATAACGATTTGTTTTCAGGCTTAATCAACTATTGTGATTGTAATCAACTTTATTTTTTTATTATTCAAATTAATTTCTGTTTTTAATGTAGGGTTAATTAATTGACCCATTTTCTATATAAATTTTGAAATATTTTCAACCTATTTTCCATAATTTTGTGAAACAATGCCACAATGCCTAAGCAATACAATGTAGCCAGATGAGATGAATCGAATGCCTGAAGGTGTAGGAAGGATTAGTCAGCTCGGCAGTATTAAATCTGGTTGCCTCAGCTATCATTAAAGTGGGTGGCATGTCTAAATTATATAGGCAAAACAGAACAATAAATATCCTTGCCAGTGTAAGCATTGTAAATCAAGAGTTATCTTTAAAGAAAAAAATACCAGCAAAGAAAACTTCAAAGTAAGATTATTCTAATTGAATTCATATTTCTAATTAATATCACAGAAGCCGCATAAACAGTTTTTTTAAATAATTAAAATGTGATCAAAACCTAAGAGCAGAAGGAAGTTAAACGTAATAAATAAATAAAAATTAAAAAATCAAGTGAAATCATACCGAAGAGATTCAATATTCTGTGACAAAGCACATTTTTTCTTACAAAAGAATTTTCTACACAACAAAAGCAGGGAATTTTATTGACGGATAGATGTACTTAACTGTTATAAAATGCAATGAAAATTAAATTGTACCATACCTTCAAAAAAATAAATAAAAAATAATCCAGCCAAAATGTCAAAACATCTAGTTACAAGGGTAAATTAATGTATTTTTTGTTTTGTTTTAGTGAAATACAAAAATATGCCATAAAATGCACAAATATATTGAATACATAAATAATATAATTAATAGTAATGTAATTATTAATTATATTAATATTATGAAATTTTTTATGAAATTAAAGATTGATTCAAAAGTTGTATTATACCTTGGTCAAAAATGTATAGTGCCTTTTTACAGACACACATTTGTCTAGAAACTCGAATTAATTTAAAACGAAAATTGGAATACTACCAACTTATATTTTTAAAATTATATACAAAAAAATCAGGGAAAAGGCAAATTTGAAAGAAAAGAAATCACTCAGTTTGTTCATCAATCTTTCGAGGAATACACCTCTTTCATCAGAATTTTAAAATTATTTCTGATGATTTAAACGTTTCACAGATATAAACATCTACTTACAATGCTTGAAATTATGGCTTCAACCATAATAAATTTATGAGTTTTGCTTTGAAAAGTGGTCGAGATCTTTCACCCGTGTTTTATATAATGGCTGAATCTTGTGGAAATTACCTACTTTTGAGAAGGTGCCTCGAATACATTTGATTTTATTTCAAAAACTGCATTATTAGAAGTTGCAAGAAAAATATAGTCATTTTTACGAACTTTTTTTTAACTTTTAATGGCATTTTTAAGATTTTTTCTCTTTCAAATTTGCTTTGTCCCCAATCTTTTTTGTATATAATTTAGTACTGTAGTATGTTAAATATATCAAAATAATAGTTGATGTATTAGAAAAACACCATATTTTTTGTATAAACTAGAAGATAATTTAATCAAATTATATAAAGAAAATCACACTAAAAATATGATTAAAAAGGAATGGTGCACTCAAGCGGCTAAGTTCTCATACATTAAGAGTGCAGTGAAAACGTGGATTTCATAAGAATGGGCCATGTGAGGTTGATACATGTGCAGTTTTGAGCTAAAGCCCTATGGTACTCAATGTGTCCCACATAACTGAAGATTGTCATTCCTTGGCCCTTTTAGGATGTATAGTTCCACCCGAATTGAGAATTTTGCTTGAGCACTGCGAGTATTTGGGTCCCTGTTCCAATTTGTATAGGAAACAGAGTTTTTTTTAAATTTAAATGTAAATAGAACTTTATAGATCTTGCCTTGTGTTTATTTTTGTATATTAAAAGTGAATATATTTATTAGTGTGCATGTGTAATGTGAGAGGGTTGATGGTGGAATATTGAGTACTCCACCTTAATTAAATGATGTGTGTAAATAGGAAAGAAAGTTTGGATGCCAGCAGCTCGGGGAAACTTGGCCATGTGGAGCACCAAGTTACAATGATGGCTGATGGCCATTTACTTGATGACTCCCCAAGTAACAAAGGGAGAATCTTATAGGGAGGGAAAATGTAGCAACCAAGTGGATCGCATTTCTCCAGGCAGGAGCATGCATACCAAGGCACTTCAGGAAAGAAGGTGATCTGAAGTGAACTGCAGCATTTTCCAGAAGAAAGATTGACCAAACTCACCGGGTGTCTCTGGGCAAGGAGGGATGATTAGTGAATAATACATATTTGTCACAATATAGTTTTTTTATCACTTCACAACTTCAAGTACGAGCTCTTTACAGTAGTTTCATTCTGGAGAAATTGCATGCACCAACTATCGGGTTGTCCGGAAAATAATGCAGGATTTTAAGTTTTCATTAAAAAAAATCTATATAAAATATTCTGTTTACGTTTACAGGATTACTCATTTGTATGAATGTCAACACTTATTAATCCTCTTCCAAATGATATTGTTTGTTTACCTCTGTAGCATTCCGCTACTTGGAAATAATTCAGTCATCCTTATAATGTCAAAGCGAGAATTTCGTACGATTTTCTTTTACGAGTTTAAACTCGGCCGAAGCGGAGCCCAAACGGCTAGAAACATTAACCAAGTCTGGGGCGAGGGTTGTGTTAATGAGTGCACTGTGCAAAGGTGGTTTAAAAAATTTCGGGAGGGAGATTTCAGCCTTGAAGATGAAGAAGGTCGTGGAAGGCCTTCCTCTCTTAATGATGATGTTCTGCGATCAGTGGTGGAAGAAAACCCCAAAACAACTGTTCGAGAACTTGCAGAGCAACTCAAAGTCAGTAAAACGACCGTCGCTGACCACCTCAAGGCGATTGGAAAAGTGAAAAAACTCGAAAATTGGGTTCCACACTCATTAAACGATCGCCAAAAAAATCAGCGCTTTGATGTTTGTGCATCACTTCTTTGTCGAAACAAAAATGACCCATTTCTGGCCAGAATTGTTACATGTGACGAAAAGTGGATTCTCTACGATAACACTAGACGTTCTGGACAGTGGCTCGACAAAGGAGAAGCTCCAATACATTTTCCAAAGCCCCCAACTCATCAAAAAAAGGTAATGGTTACGGTATGGTGGGCTTCATTTGGTTTAATACACTACAGCTTCTTAAATCCTGGCGAAACCATCAATGCTGAATCATACTGTAACCAAATTAATACCATGCATCAGAAATTGGCAGTAATGAAGCCCTCTTTGGTCAATCGGAAAGGGCCCATTTTGTTGCATGACAACGCTCGACCACATGTGTCACGTGTAACGTCACAAAAATTATTGGAGCTTGGCTATGAAACTTTGCCTCACCCACCCTACTCTCCGGACCTCTCGCCTACTGACTACCATTTTTTTAGACACCTGGACCACTACTTACAACACATAATATTCAAAAATCAAACGGAACTGGAAAATGCATTTATTGACTTTATCAATTCTAAAAATTCTGAATTCTACTCAGACGGAATTAATAAGTTACCAACACGTTGGGAGAAATGTATTGAGAGTATGTATTTTGATTAAAGAACATTGCTTTAAAGTAACTAGTTTCTTTTTTTTTGTTTAATACCAAAATCCTGCATTATTTTCCGGACAACCCAATAACTTATCGTCCCAACTAGGTTGACTTATTTACCACCAAGTAGGGCAAAGTGTAGCTTCCAGAGTGCACATTTTTTACTCTACCCCTTCTTAGGTGATGACACAAATTACAAACTGTCCTGTCAGTAGTTTTAGATTTAAAAGCCGGTGCATTGGTGGCTGAAATGATCTAGCCTTCAGTGGCAGGACGGATAAAACTGAGGCCTACTAAAAAACGTGAGTGAGTCATGATCCTTGCCGGTAATCCATGAGAAGTCATAAGCCCGATTCTGTATAATGTAGTGTGATGGGATTATACAAATTAGTAATTTAAAAAAATCCAAATCATTTGTAAATTAGCACAAGGATTGGTAGCATAAAACTTTAATATTGATTAACTAAAACTTTAAAGATGTAAAACACGATCATTTAAAACCATGAATCAATTCATACTGAATAATTTCCCAGTTGTAATATATAAACTAGAGCGTATAGACTCTTACCTGGTAACCACAAGTACACGGGAAGAAGTATAGATCATCGACTTCTAATGGCTCCATACAAAGAGGGCATTCCACCTGTTCTTCACTGCTTTGGTTCAACACAGACATAGCCTGAAATAAATACCAATTTAGACAGATCAGTCTATAAATGAAAAAATATAGTTTTGGGACAAATTGAATTTAACATAATCCTAAACTGCTAATTGTATTGCGTTTACCAATTTAAATACCGTTAAGTCCATATGATGATAAATTCACTGTTATATCTTAGAGAAAAATCTTTTTTTGTTGAATTAAGAAACAAGGGAAATATCTTTACTTCATTCCCCATGATTTTTTAAATATTTTTTTCTTAAAACATGGGCTTTTTGAAAGAATAATTGATAATGCGTATGGTGAATATAATCTATCAACTGAGCGATTAACATTTAAAATATATCACATACAAGAGTATTAAAATGTGTTTTAATTCGAAATATCTGTACGACAAATTAAATCAGCCAGATCAGCACTGAACAGTAATACAACCTCACAACCTGATTTAATTTACTTTCTTTGAGAGAAAAAAACTTAAACTTAAGACCTTCAACGTTTATTCCTTATTGCAGTCACTAATCCATACCTACTTTGTTTTTCTATCGGTAACCGGGTCCTGTCGGTTCAACAAAAACAGAAAAAAAGTGTTAAGTGCCAAAAATTAATATATTAAAAAACGAAACCATATGTTACAGAGAAAGAGAGAAAATCTGTGAATGTGTCAATAGCTTTTTTTTCTATAAATAGATGTTGCTATTTGCCATAAACAAAGAGTGTTAATGTGTTTTTGACGCTGTAATCTCAAAAACTTATCGAAAAGAAAAAATACAAAATTAGAATTATATCTTGAATCTGAAATACGATTTCTTTAAAAAAAAAAAGTATTATCAAGACAATTAAATGATACAAAAATGTTGTAAAACACTGGCAAAAATAAAACAGGTTTTGGAAAGTTGATTACACCTAAATAATTCAAACAGGCCAAAATAAAATTGGTTTATATATTAATAGGTTAAACTTGGGTGCCATTCCTCGACTCCTTATAGAGATATAAGATCCTTAGAGAGATGTAGGCATACTATCTGATATGAGAATTGGCTTGAGCAAGAATTTAGGCCCCTGTCTGATTTTTGGAGTTATTTTATTGTATATAGTACTTATCGATCTTGTTTTCTGTCCCCCAGGGTGTGTTGAGAATGAAAATATTTATTAGCGTGAAAGTGAAGTGTGAGATGGCTGATGGCGGAATATTGAGTGAGTACTCCACCACCCTGAGTGGTTGTATGTAAATAAGAAAAAATATTTAAGAATGAGAGAGTGAATGGGTTTGGATTTAGGAAGTGATTACGTTAGGGACTGAAATGACCTAGCTGAAGATAGCTCCTAAGCTCAACCCCAGTAGCTGGGCGGATAAGATAAGTCTGACCCAGGGTTGGTGATTCTCAAGGTTTGCCAGTAATTTATTGGAAATAACTAAAGCTGCAGTTACCGATGGACTGTATTAAGTGAGGCTCAACTCTGTGAAGGACAAATCTGGTACATGCAGAGTTGAGCAGTAATAACTTTTAGATATATTGTATTTTATGTTGGGTAAAGCAACTAAGAAAGGTTAAATAGTTTAAAACATGGTTGCTAATTTAATATGGTTCAATCAGGTTTTGGCCTAGATTAAAATGAACAAAGGAATAACCGCATCAAACACAATGAACTTATATTACAAAAGCTAAAATAGTTCAATTTCAAATGAAGTTTTCTAGTTTTGAAGTTTTTTTTTCAAGTTGGACTTGAAAAGAGATCTCAAGAAGTCCACCCAACAATTGACCCAGGGCGTTTGATTCTGGGTTGGACTCTGGACCTTACAATTCCGGTCGCTTCAAAGAATAACTCCAGACCAAATCAGATTATCAAGATGTCAAAACATTCGAGAGTGAATATTGAATACCAATACCTACGGTGTGAAGCATTGCTGTTGGTTAGCGGGCGTAAGTTGATGAAAGAGTTAAACATCTTCAGTTGACAGGATCGGAACCATAAATATAAACACGGTGGAAATGAATGCGTCGATATTCCTAATCTTATTGACAGGAAGTTCGATGTTACCAAGCCTGACCAGGTCTGGTGACAATGAATGGGCATTATAATTATATTGCCATTGACGATGGCAGCGATGGTATTGCTTCAATAAATCGCACAGCCATATAAGGTCAGAAATGCGCGCTTATTGAAGCAAAAGTGTTAGGTAGAACTTGTGTTAATTTTGGTTGTGTACCCAAAAAGATCATGTGGTATGCTGCACAGGTTGCAGAAGCCATTCAAGTTTACGGCCCCTATAATGGTTTTAATACACATATTAATCAATTCAACTGAAATAAACTGTAAGGAACTCTACACAGTACTTGGGTTAACCACTGATGGGCATAAGGAATTGGGCGGTATGTATCTGAAATAGAAGGGGCACATCATTGGCTTAGTGTGCTGACTGACCTACATAACCGCGATGTACAAGATATTTTAATCACCTATGTTGACGGATTAAAAGGCTTTCCAGAAGCCATTGCCAATATTCTTCAGTTGTTTTGTCTTTGATTGAACAATATTCTAGGGAAAAGTCGAGTCCAGTTTGTAAATCTGTTATGAATTTTTGTTCCGAAGTGCTGCCAAAGCTGTATTGGGTGAAACATATTTAAAAAAGTTTAATGTGTTTGAAACATGATTGTTAATAATCTAGAAATGTAGTTCAATTAGGTCGTGGCCTAGATTAAAGAGAACAAAGAAACAATCTCGACAAACCCAATGAACTTATATTGTGAATTAGGGCATTTTCAACAAAGTTTTCTAGATTTGTTTTTATAAGTGGATTTGGAGTCTCAATAAGTCCACCCAACAACTGACCCAGGGAATTCGATTTTGGACCTGACAATTCTGGTCGCTTTAAAGAATAACTCCAGACCAAATCAGATTATCGAGATGTCAAAACCTTCTAGAGTGAATTTTACAATAAGGACACAACAGCTTATATGTTGAAAAAGCCATCATCGTGCAATTGACATTTTTCACGAATCCCATGACCGAAATAGTGTATGATATTGAATAGGAAAAGAATATTAATAGTGGAGGAAATGGAGAAATAGCAACATTGAAAGGCAGCTTCCTACTTTTGAGTATGGTGTAATTTATGTTTATTTTAAAAGGAATAAATTTTAAATCTATGACCAAAATAAAAGTTAGGCTTAACTGTTATCAAGACAGGTGTTTAATTATTGTTGGAAATTTGGCAATGATAAATATGGTAACAGACTTTACCAAGTCTGGTGAATGGCAAAATTGTACGCCATGTAAAAAGGGAAAGTAATTTTAAGACAGGAAACACTGTGTGCTAAGCCTTTTTGACTTTGATTGAACAATATTCTAGTGAAACATTGAGTTCAGTTTGTAAATCTGTTATGAATTTTTCTTCCGAAGTTCTACAAAAGCTATACTGAGGAAACAATTTTAAAAAATTTAATGAGTTTAAAACACGATTGTTAATAATCTAGAATGTAGCTCAATCAGGTTGTGGCCTAGATTAAAATGAACAAAGGAACAATCTCGACAAACCCAATGAACTTATTTTGTGAATTAGGTCATTTTCAGCAAAGTTTTCTAGATTTGTTTTTACAAGTGGATTTGGAGTCTCAAGAAGACCACCCAACAATTGACCCAGGGCGTTTGATTCTGGGTCAGACTCTGGACCTGATAATTCCTGTCGGTTTAAAGAAAACTCAGGACCAAATCAGATTATCGAGATGTCAAAAACTTCGAGTGAATTTTACAATACGGACACAACAGCTCAAATGTTGAAAAAGCCATCATTGTGCAATTGACATTTTTCACGATTCCCTCGACCAAAATAGTGTGTGATATTTAGTAAAAAGAGAATATTAATAGTGGAGTAAATGGGGAAAGAGCAACTTTGAAAGGCAGCTTCCTAGTTTTGAGTATGGTGTGATTGTGTTTATTATAAAAGGAATACATTTTAAATCTGTGGCCAAATTAAAAGTTAGGCTTAACTGTTATCGAGACAGATGTTTAATTATTGTCGGAAACCTGACAATGATGATAAATATGGTAACACACTTTACCAAGACTGGTGAGTGGCGAAATTATACAACGCCGTGTCAAAAGGGAAAGTAATTTTATGACAGGAAACAATAGATGGAAAGTCTTTTTGAATTTGACAATTTAAGAATATTCGAGTGAAACAAACTGAGGCCAATTTGTAAATCTGTGATGAATTTTTCTTCCGATGCTATATCAAACCGTGCAGACTCGGGGAAATAATTAAACGGAACTCGGTGCCGTTTCAACGTCCGATTATTATAAAACGGACCTGGGTAAAGTCGAAAAATTCCTTTTTTTCCCACTTCGAGCTAAACAATCTTTGAAACAAACTCAGTAGACGTGTAAGCGGATCGTACCAATTATTGGAATAGGGAACTTACGGAGAATATCAAACTTACCAAATTTAAATAAAAACGGCTAAAACGAATTTTACTATTTCGTGAGCAACGAACGTAATTATCACTGGGACGGTTTACACGTATAATAAATAGACCTACTCAAAGAACATTTAACCAGGAAATTTATGGTTGATGAATTCGGTTACAATGCGCAGCTGTCAGCGCATACCCATCAAAACTTTACATTGTAAGTTTTAACACTGTTCGCCCTACAACATATGTTTATTAAAACGATAAAAAACAATTATATAAAGGCCTGGTGAAAATAATTAAATAAACAAATGATATTCGAATTAAATTATTTTTATACTGGTCGAGGTTAAGCTGAAATAACACAAAGGCCATTGTACTTCAATATGAGCGGGAAATTTAAAATTCACTCCCTCTCCATTTTGCTCAAAATTATTCTTTATCTCTTTAAAACCCAATTTTAAAAAATCTCTCGAGAAAAGCATTTATCTCACCATTAAGATTCTAGTTATAACTAGCATTACTAATAATAATCAATAAACCCTTACAGGTGCCCCTTAAGCCCTCCGTACACCTACGATCAAACGTACGTGCAAACATACGATGTAAAACAAGCTGTTGTGCAAACAAGGTCCCCTAATACACTATATGCTTTTTTTTTTTTTTTTTTTTTTTGCAAACTCCAGTAGCTTTTGTCTTGTTTTAATGGTAACATGACATCTCGCAATGCTGCCTGTTTAGTTATAATAATTTCTATTGTGTCGGATGTTGGTGTTAAAAAAAGAAAAAGGAAGAGTCTGGATGAAAGAGTGGTTAAAGAAAAGATCTGTTTTTGAGGGTTTAAAGTTTGAAACAGTGATTGCTGCTAAAACACTTGGAAAGATTGTCATGGAGACCTGGATTGCCATGGAGAAAAAAAAAGACAAATATGAACTAAAAATTAACACTAATGAAACATTTTAATAAAGTAATACCATTATATATTTACTGAAATTGCGGGTCAGAGAATAGGCCAGATACTATAGCATATTGTACTGGTGTGTTCTCTGTTGTAGTTATCTGTACTGGGGTTGGGGGATATGAGTATGATTGGCTATTATTTGAATGTGTTGAAGATGCATAGTAGGAAGAAATTGCAGAGGACGGACGTGAAGTTGATTAATTTATATTATTTTATTATTATTTTTTATTATTTTATAGTAACTGAATTTCTGTGACAGTTGCGCAATGCCACTTGTTGGGCAATTGATTTCAAACAGTTTTGAATTTCTGCAACTAGTTGCACAGTACCTCAAACAACACCATATACCATACAACTGTTTGCATAACAGCCTCAGTTGTGCAATTTGTTCGTAGGTGTATGGGGGACGTTATGCTGAGAAAGCTCGATGTGTCCCACATAGGTTCTCGAGCCACAGTCGGTTTCTTCGTCCTCTGTCTAGAGGGTGTGGGGGTATTTTACTGTGCATAGTTATACATGTTTTGTTTGAATGTGTGTATTTTAGTGTGTGGTGAGGGGTGATGGTGAAATAGTGTCACCATCACCCCTCAGTGTGCTTAGGGTAGATTTTTTTTTTTTTACATTAGTACATCTAGCCATTCCTGTGATCCATCCTAACCATCCCTTAGGGTAGATGGCAGAATATTTATAGAAGTACCCCACTGACCTTAATTTTTGTTATATTTTTAATACTGTGTATGATGGAGGTATTCCACCTACTAAACAAAATGAGTGCAATGTAGTTTTGTGTGACTGATTTATTCAATTTAAGTAGCATTAGGCTAGATTATAATCTGCATGCTTTTTGGGGCTGAAATGACCTAGCTGTCGATAGCCCCCGCCAGAGCCTCTCCTGGGCATTTGGCTTAAGAGGGATATGAGCAACCCAGCCACATAACGTGGCGGGTGAACTCCATGATGGGGGTGAAAGCCCGAATAGTAAACAAACTATACTTTATATATTAGTATATAATATTTTATATAATTTATTAGGTTTCGTTGTCCCTTGACCAAATAAATTCTTTTCAATTAATTAATCTTTAATTAAGGTTTTAGTTGAGATAAAAAAGTCACTGTTTGATCGAAGTCACGATAGCTCAAGTGGTAGAGCAGCGGCGTATTTAGCCGGTCGTGGGTTCGAATCCCACTTGTGACCCTGACTTTTTATCTCAACCAAAACCTTAATTAAAGATTAATTTTATATAATAAAAGAATTACGCAAAAAAAAAACACAAATTGTATTTTTATATATAAATTTAGTTTATTATTATTATTAATTTTTAAGGGCGTTTTAACAGCTAAGGTCATTTCACGTCCTAACATCCCAAACCTATTTTAGTTTAGCTATATTTAGTTTATTGTTTATTATTATTTTTATAGATATTTTATAAATTTTGTTTATCTACTATGTAAATTGTTGGTTTATAACCTTGTGATTTATATTCTTTGTAAAAGGATCTTTGATCAATATTTCGTAAAAATAAATTATAATTTACTTAATACGACTATATTATTTCAAAACAATATGTAAAGTTATTCCCTTTAATTTGTTTAAATGTATTAAAATTTAGATGAACAAACTCAATATTTGGACATATCTTATTTCTTTTTCTCATTTTTCTATTTATTGGTGAATAAAATATAGATTTATATAGATAAATATTTATCATCATATAAATAAAAACTGGAGTAGTTTAAACAAGAATGGAGGAGAATAAAAATTTAAAACAATAGGGGGCGGTCCTAATTTTTTTTTTTTTTTAACTTATCCATTTTTGGGTATTAAGGCAGAGTAAGAAACATGCCGATAAATTAGGCAAGGAAAGTTCGATGATTGGCTCTGAACTCTTTTGTGGCATACCAAACTGGTTGCTGCAATAAAATTTGTCATGACACTCATTAACAGGACTGGGATGCGATCAGATCTCAGTAGCCCTGAATTTGGTCCCGACGCCCTTTAAAAATGAGTTTCTTTGATGGAAGAACGAGGGCTCAGTTCACATACATGTTGCAAATGCCCAAAAATGGAGCCAAAGAGTATAGTAAGCTATAGAACTGCAGTGCTCGGGGGGGCTTCAGTTCCTGGTATCCACTACAATTTAAAAAAAATTACATTAAAAAACAAATGCAAAAACTTAGATCTATCAGACAATGAATTAAAACTTAAAAATAAGTCCTCCGTTCATTAAAAATCCATCCCAGGAGACAGAGGCATGTGAAAAATGACATTAAAGGACTGTCACAGAAACACGGCAGAACTACTACTAGGATGTGTTAGGTCTAGAGTATTAGTTAGACTGCTAATTGGACTGGATTCTGTATATATAGATTTGGATGGCAGAAACAAGCCTGTGCTTACATTGCCAGGAAAAAGTAGAAATAGCAGAATATGTCCTCTGTTGGAACGAAAGCTTTTGCAAGATGACATTCGTACTCCAGGGAGGGTAAAAGCTGAAATTTACACATGGGGGTACTTGAAACAGCTTTGGAATATGGTAAAAGACTTAATAAGGACAATAGACCAATACTGGTCACATTGCACAGGTCGTAATAAGGCCAACTCCTCAAATCTAATCTAATCATTAAAATATAATTTGGAGAATCCTTAATTATAATGTCAAGAATTACTAAAAATTCAAACACATCCTAATGGATTTCAAGTAGTTCTGCTGTTAATTTCTGTTCCGGGTTACCCCTATTCTAAGGGAGGATTTATTTAATCTATTGCCATCCTTCCAAGCATCTTATACCTAATCTATTGCTCCTACCTCACTGGATTTATCGGATCATTTTGTGGATCATATACTGTAGCAAAGATCTCTCTCCCTCTAAGAAATAGAACAATTGTAAGGGGGCAAAAATGGTTTAATTGCAGCTTACTTGCATTTTGCTCAGTGTCTTCATATAGTGGAGGAATGTCGCGTTGGGTTGTAGATCTTTTCTTCTGCTGGCAACTCCTCAGGAGGGCATAACATCTACTCAGACTTCAGACCTCTGCTGATTTTGAACTGCATTGCCTTTTCTAACTGTATCTGAGTTCAACTGATTGACCAGTACAAGTCTTATAGCCTTGCTGATAAGGTTGTAAATGACCTTGGGTAACAAGACCTCACCCCCATGGATGGAGCATAGGAAAGAATGTAGACCTCAGGCTAGGCCTCGGTTGTGGTACAACACTACAGCAACAAACTTCATTTCTACTATATTTGGTACATTTTTTAATGATTTTAAGTTTACTTATAAAGATATTTTAATATTGACTTAAAAAACGTGACACAGCTTTTTTTCCCTACCTGTATGTATCTAAAAGATAAATTATTACACAACATTATAAATATATTTATTTTATTTATTATTAACAAAATATTACAGAATAAATCACTGTGTTATTGCATGTCATAAAACACACTCTTAAGGCTAATTTACATTTAACAAGATTGTGGAGTTAGGAGATCTTTTATTTTAATTTTAGGCGGAGGGAGTTTGACGGGTCGGAGATAAGGGTTGTCGATTTGGTCGTTGTCAATTTTCGATGTTTCTTCTTCATCCTCTTCCTTTATCTCCTTCCCTTTTTTCCTTTGAGGGCTTCTGTTGTTCATATCGTACTCATTGTATTCGAAAATTTGGTCTTTTGGAAGGAGCGCTGTTAGGTACGGGGAGTACTGAGGTTTACAGGCGATCACTGAAATATGTTTGTTAGATAGCGGTGTGCGGGGGGAAAAAAAAGAAGTAAACACTTACGTGGAAACATGCTGTCGTGTGTCAAAAACAAGCTGTCAGTTTCCCTGATTTTCGAAACAAATTTATTCAGGGCTCTTTCGATATCTCTTTTCTGGACAGCGGACTTTTCCCTAATTGCTTCATACTCAGTTACAGGCTGTTTATGAGTCTGAAATACAAATAATTAGTCTTAATTATATGAAGCTAAAAATAAAATACTTTCCACAACAAAAAAATTATCTTCTGTCAATTCAATCAAGAAAATTTCCTTTTTATCGTATTTAATTTAAAAGTTATTTTTGAGCGTTTTATTTTTACTATGACTGTGACAATACCTGTATTTTTATTTCTTGGTAACTTAGGGATTTATAATAAACCTCATTATGTAATGTTTCAGCCTGGAGTTACTCATTTAGAGAAAAAAAATATAAAAAAAATAAATAAATAAATAAGCAGGAAGAAAAAGAAGATAAAAAATGCATAAATATTTTCTTTCTTGTATACGATATTATTTTAAAGAGGCATGTTATGTAAGGCAAAAATAAAAATTTTATATTTAAAAATGACCTTATCGTGCTTTTATGCAGAAGTCAGAAAAAAAATTAAAAAGTATGAAAAATTAAACTGATTAAAATGTATGATTACAGCCAGAGCAAAGTAAGAGAAATTACCTTTTTTTAATAGGGGAGGAAACAGCAATAAAAAGTTTAATAAAGTCTGTGCAACATATTATATGACAAGTTTTTAGCTGTTATGAATATATATAAAGTGGGTAAGCAGGAAATTAATAATGTTCCTAGTTTAAATGGCCTAATTTACTGGTTGATATCGCCAGACAAATCTGACCTTCAATTATAAATCTCAAAATATTTTTAAAATTAAAACTAAGAGCTTAATTTTGTATTAAAATAGACTGAATTTTTAAAAACATTTCATTTTATTAAGGAAAACATTCGATATTTTCTACATTCGCAAACACCGATGTTGAATTAGGGTAAGTCAAGATAATAAATTATGAATTAATACTGTTCATATTTACAGGAGTTCTGATGTATGCGTGTGGATCTGGAAACGGCGGTAAATGTGACGGGACGTGAGGCGGATGCTCTTGTTTCACACCGGCTTGGAGGATATCCAGCTCTTTCGGTTCGACCGTCTTAATCGGCGCTGGGACCGAAGATTTGTTTAGCCTTTTTGCATAACTCTCGAGTTCGCTTAATCTAATGCCCATGTTGATGAGTGACAGGATGACGTCTGCGAACAAAGGCTCTGTGCGCCCGGCCAGCTCATGATTGACTCTGCTGCTGTTTCCTATTTCAACGATAACTGTAAAAACAAAATTATTTTTTAATCATGCTTAATATTTTTCGCAGTACTATTTATTAAATAAAATTTATATTTAATCTTTGAAAAAGTAGTAATCGCCATTAAAGGATTTCACTTTAAAAACGTTTTCCTTCATTCTCAGGGATACTGCCAATTTTTAAGAATTTATTTTCCCTAGCATTTTTTTTTTTTTTTTTGTATATGTGTATATGTATATAATTTTTTTTTTACTAATGTTAAATTTTGTTAAATAACAATATATATCATTGTTTGTTGTATCTCTAGATGCAGGTACAAATTTCATACAAAAAAAAGTTTTAAGGGGTTGGCAAACTACATTGGTGATCACCATCTGTCTTTTTCTTTGCTTTTCTTTTCCTGTCTTTCTCACGTATTAATCATTACTTACATGACCATTAATTACCAAGTTATGATCGGTCCAACTCTGGTTACTCACTCTCTCTTTTCATTATCCTATTGACAGCCTCTCTGTACCTCAAGGCCTTGTCAAATTTTGTAGGAAATAACAAATACAAATACACATAAAACAGAAAAAAGACGAAATATGATAGTCCGGTTAGCATTCACAACCGGTATTCATTGGGGTAACAAATTTCAAATTTTATTTAAATAATGTTCGTGTAGGACAACATTGTTTGTGTTATGATTGTCGCTTTTCATTTCTGTGACTTCGTGGATATTCCAGTCAGACTACCGTATCCTGTTGCAAAATTAATCTATAAGTGAAAAGTATAAGTCTTCCTGTCTTGAGAAACGTCCAACCACTCAAGTGTTGTGGATGAAGAGTCAGATCTTTTTATTTTATTTTTTTAATTTTCAAATAAAAATTTGGGCCTTGCCAGAATTCGTTTCCAGAATGACAGGTCAGACGCTGGCCACTCCAATCCCAACAAGCCAGATCAGTCAAATGAGACAATTGTTGAATTACATTGTTAAAAAAAAAATATAAAAAAAAAACAAAAAAAAACGTTAATTTGATGAGAGAAGAGAATGTCTCAATGTTTATCAAGAAGGTTAATGTTAAGGTTAAAAGAAATCAACCTCTTTATGACCAATAATGTTCTACTGTACAATCTTTATTATTATCCAAATCTCTTTGTTAAGCTTAATGCTTTTTAACAGATCCCAAAGCTTTAAGTGCTCACATCATCCTTCAGGAATTTTCCCCAAGGAGCCTGTATAGAACTTCGCACCAACAGAGGACATGTTCCGACGTTTTTTCTTCCCGGCAATCTACACACAGGCTTGTTTCTACTGCTCGGAGTTTATGCACATGCCTTTGAATCTGCAGTGTCAAGTCAGTACTCAGTAGTCCTATTATCATTCTAATACAATTCACCCACTTTGATCAGCATCGGTCTATTGTGCATCTTTATTATTATCTAGAGCTTCTCGTTAAAGTTTTTTACCAGATCCCAAACTTTATTAAAGAATCCCAAGTGTATCCTTCATGCCTGGATTTTTCTACTCCCAGGAGTAGGAATCTAAGCTTGCATAAACCTTTGCACCTACTGAGGATGTGTTTTTTCTTCTTTCTGGCAATAGCTGCACAGACTTGATTCTGCTGATCCGAGTCAATATGTCGCCTCAGGAGGCTGTAGTGTCCAGTCAGCAAGCCAACTATTATTCTAGTCTTAAATGTCCTAGATTTGGTTATATTGCCGACGCCAAGTTTATGCGCTGGTCCTTCGATGAATTTTTCCTAACCACTGCCTGGAAAACAATCACATCGGTGGCCGCAACAGTTTAGGCATTGACAGGGCACTCTCTCACTGTAAGGTAAAGGTCCTGGGTTCGAATACAGCGGCCCTGCATTCAAACCGACATACTTACAAATGGTTTTTTTTCAAAGACATCGGCACCCCGAGGGTTCATATAAACTTGTAGGTGAAATACCCCCATTATATATATTTAAAAAAAAATCATTCCTAGGACTTTTAAACCCATTTTCTGATTGATTTATATTTTTTGTCCAGTTTGATATGCTGCAAAAGGGCTCAGGGATGATAGGTTTCCTTACTGAACTGACCAATTTATCAGCCTCCACATTGCACCTCTGATATGTATGCCCTGACACCAAAACAATGGTGATTTTGTTGTTGTCCCTAATGTCTGATACCTTGATACCCTGGGCTTTACAACAGATGATATAGTGGCTTTAGTGCCCCCTGGCTGTCCGAGTAGTTGGCTATTCTTTTGTCAGAAATATCCAACATTTTGGTGGTTTTTTTAGGCTTATTTCTTGTTGTGTTCTGAAAATCTAGGCATATGCCTCTAGAGTCAGAGTCCTACTATCATTCTAGACCTAGGTTTAGTAGTTCTGTCGTTTCTATGGTTATCCTTTGACTAACATTTTCACAGACTCTGTCATTAGGACAATCCAACTGAACATTACTTTTATTATATTTGTAACATCCCAAGACCTCTAAAACTATCAGCCCAGAATGATCATGTCAATCTAGTTTGCTCATTTCCAGTTATTTTGGTCAGCCCATATACAATTGTTTTTGTTCTTTTCAGATGCGTGTGGGCTTCATGATTATTTATGTTATATAATCAAACAGAGAGACCAACATGTTCCTTGTAAACCTCGAAATGAAATATCAATATCGTCTGAAAGTCACCTTTGCCTGTTCTGTGACTTTAAAGGTTTTCAAATCAAGGTTGACTGTTCCATCACCCATCATCATGATGCATACCAAACAATCCCTGAACAATGTATCGACTGCTTATTCATAGATCATGTGCAAACCTTTCTAAAATTCTACCAGCTGACTTTTAAAAGCTGAAATGGCACAATTAAGCTTTAAAGTTACAACGTTAGACACAATTCTAAACATTTGAGATACCACGTGGGATGTAAATTTCCCAGCCAAAAAAGACTGACTAAGAGAAAATGTCATACTCACTACTTTGTAACATTTCGGTCAAAGTTTCCAACGCTGTCTGTTCTGCTGCGTCGAAGCCAGCTTCCACAAGTGAACTGGACACAGCGGCCAGTAACACTTTCCTGTGGATTTCGAACATTTTGATAGCCATTTTTAGCTTCAATTTGTACCGAAATAGAGGTGATACTCGATGTTTGGTTGAACCCTTGCAGGCCTTCTTTTTTCCTAATTCACGAAAATAAATACAGTGGGCTAGGGTTAACTTTCACAGAATCAAAAACATCTGCGACGTTTAAATACGAGGAGGGATAAATAATAGACTGAAAAATGAGAAGCAAAACCTTCACAATGCAAACATAACCCAATACTATAGGTACATGGGTAGGTAACAGGTACTAGATTGGATAAAGTGAACGATGCTAGCGCCTTCACCACTATCTAGATCGTCCTTCTGTAAAGCTGACTTTTTAATCAACAATAATTTAAAATATAACACAAAAAATCCCAGTTTTTTTAGGTTAAGTTCTATACAAATTTTAAGTTTAAACTGTAGGCTTATGATATAGACTTTAGAGCTATCTGACTATCTGATAGTACCTTTATTTTGAAAAATCTACCTATCTAACATATTTTTATGGAATCCTCGGTTAATTAGTTTATTAAATACTAATGAGATTAAATAATTGTTGGACCCAAAATTTCAATAGTGTCGTCATATCAGTATTGATGGTTCTTGATGGTTATAACGCTCAAATTTGAAAGTAATGCTATCAGCTGTACTACGTTTAACTTTTATGTTATCAATTTGTTTTATCAGTAAACAATAACACAACGTTTCTACTTTTGTACGACCTGTTGAATTTTTATTTAAATTGTTTATTAATGCAATGATAATAGTTTAAATTGCTAGTTAAAAAAACAATTCTGTTTAATTTATGCAATCATTACACTTTGCTGAATTTTCTGCTGGCTCAAAACACTCTCAGCATGGAGGATTCGAATTTAAAATTTTTAAATTTTTACTCCGTAGTCGAGCCGACTTTTTGGCATAAATTGTGTCAGATCAAACTTGACAATGACATGCTCGAGGAGAAAGAAAAGACAATTACAGGATCTTTTTTAAACAGCGTTGGAATGTCGTTTCATATCGATTACACCTCTTTTGAAACGTGAGTAACTTTTAGAACATAAATTTTGCACATAAAAATCTAACGTTTTTGAAAAATATTAAAAATTTTCGGTTTTAATCATTGAGATATTGTTTTACGTACTACCTCTCTATTTGACTCTTGTCAAATCCTACACTGTTAGAATTTGATAGCTGTACTATAGCTATAGCTATAATAATATATAACAAACCCATCTTATACTGTACATATTGACAAACAACAGGGTTTGGATCACTCTTTTATTTTAATTTACAATATATCTTTCTGTCAGTATTGGTACACTCATAGAAATGATTTGTGATGGGGTGAGTACGGCAATTCACTTTTTGAAAAATATTTCTACTATTAAATTTTTCTACAGAAGTTTTATTCGCTATCTGGATTTCAAGTATTAAGTATCCATCAAATGCTTGACTTTCATCTCATCAGCAATTTTTTGAATCATTGGAATCCCTTTTAAGACACCAACAGACTGATGTGGAATTATAATTTTTAATGACAGATCAGTTATGTTCTTTTACCGTAGAAAATAGTGCTCTGGGAAAACCATCTATGCTTGGTCTGAATTGCTATAAGACATCGTGACCCAAGATCAAAATTTTCTCAAACTAAAATTACAAGTTACTGTGTTGCAAGCTGTCAATTCTTGTATGAAACCAATATCGCACTAAGAGAAATTATTGAGAAAAAAATAACCAAATAAAGTAGTTTCATTGAGAATGGCACCGTCTGCTGGTACACTGATGGTTCTAGAACACAAGAAGACCCTAGAACCAAATACTCAAAACCCGCGGGTATGTACACCAATATCCTTCAATTGAGAGATATCCTCAGTTCAACTTGAACAAAGAGTATAAAAATAAGAACCTAGCTATCATATCAGATAGTCAGGTACCATATTAACTCCAAGAAGGCGCTGATTTGCAAAACTAAATTAAATTTATCAGGTACAAAAAAAGGCAAAATAAAGTTGCTCTCTGCTGGGTTTCAGGACATGTAGAAGTAAAAGGAAATCAGAAAGTGGATGCCCTTGCTAGGAAATGGTCTGCTATACTGCTGACAGTCATGAATCCTTCATTTGCATAGGGGTTCACACTATCAACCAATATCTTAGTCAAAAAGGCAGGTTGAAAATGAGAAAACAGTGGAATTTACTAATTGGATACAGGCAATACAAGAACCTTCTAGTGATCATGAAGGAAATAATCAACAGAAGGCATCAAAAGCGGGAAAAAACTTCAAATCCTAACAGGATCTCAACAGTGCACTGCAGACTAAATGAATATTTGAGGAAGATGAGTATAATTCAACTTGGTGATTGGAGATTTGGCAAAGAAGCAGAGGAGGCACCTCCACCTACGAACGAACTATGGTGATACACTTATCCGCAGTAGGAAACATTTTGGGATGTAATCTGTAACAACTTTCCCCCACTACTGCACTTAATGATTGATAATTTATAACTCTATCGAACTTTTATATTTTAACAAACTTTTTTGTATCTCTTCTTTCCTTGAAACCAAAGGCATTGGTTGTTTTCAGCCCTAATAATTTGTGTGATTTCTATAGATGTACGAAGTGTGTTATACACTACATCCTTGTAGAGCTGTTATACCACCGTTCAGTACCTATAGCACACCTAGTTCCCTTCATCAAAAAATGTAGGCCCGGTTTAAGGGTTGAATTTCTTCAACGGTTACGTTGTACATCCCAAAACCTACGGAAAATTGTAGTAACACAATTTGTTTTTAGGGCAGTTGGTGTCTCATCTGCTTTTTTGCAGAATCAGCACATGCCAGGTCCGATTATACCAGTCTTCTTCAAATGCCCATTTAGTCAGCAATGTCCTGTTAAAAATCCGGTTAGGATTCGCAGTTTTTTCCTGCTTCCTTTGATGCATTTTGTTGTAATCATGTACTATGTATGTAATTTTGTTGTAATTGTAATCATAGAAGAAATTCAACCATTGAACCTGAGTCTACTAATCAAATTTTTGGATGAACTAGGTCTGTGCTATAAATACAGAACGGGAGATACAAAAGGCTCAGCACATATCCTGAATATTACATCTAAATTGAAAAATGGCAAAAAGGAGGGAAAATTCAAAAGGTGGGGTTGAGATGGGAAGTTAGTGTCCGAGTGGATCGAGGTCACGATAGCTCAAGTGGTAGAGCAGCGGCGTATC